>NC_132993.1:29175000-29507500 GCF_048564905.1 Vicugna pacos
GTTCCTACACCTGGGCCATCTCAAAGTCAGTTTCTTTTCACTGCTTTCTCTTAAATATGGGTCACATTTTTTTTCCTGTTTTTCCAATTGCCTATTAATTTTTTTATTATATGCTTGACATTGTAAATGATATGATGTTGTCTTCCTTCAATGGGTGTTGGTTTTATCCTTGTAAATTCTCCCTTGGACTGCCTGATTTGTTTTTACTTTTTTTTAGAGCATGTGATATATGGAAACAAAATTTTGAATTTTGTCCTAAGATATGCTTTTTACACTAAGGAATGACCCTTAAAGGACAGTGTTTCTAGTGTCTCAAGTGAATGCCTGAAGTGCTTAGTGAGTTCTCTCTACCCCACTGAGCTGGAAATCCAATGTCTCTCAACACTGCATGCATGACACGCAGCAGGCAATTTCTTCTATTCGTAGAGTCCTGTCATGGCTATATTCAGTCTAGCTCTTGGCCAAGGACCCATAGTGTATCTCCAAGTAGACTTTTGGGGTCACCTTTTTCACATCTACCTACTTTGAGATATTCTACCCCGCCAATTTCAGCTGCTTCTACAGCTCAGACTTCCAGTCTCTCCCTCCTTAACTAAGTGAGACTACGGCTGTGTTTGGGTTCTACTTTCTTGCATCCCCTAAGAAAAGTACCCTTCAGTAGAAAAACCAGGACAATTATGGGATAGTTGGTGGAGCCCACTTCATATGTTTTCCTTCTCTCAAAGATTATAGCTAGGGGCTGCCTATTACCCAATGCCTGAAAAGATTTGCCTTATAGTTTTGTACAGTCTTAAGAGTTTTGTTTTTTTTAGTAGAAGAACAAGTCAGGTACATATTACTTTCTCATGGCTGGAAGCAAGTCTTTCATGCACATTAATTTAAATGCATACTGAGATTTAAATCACTGATATTAGAACCTTTCCAAAAGGCAATTTCTGACAAAGACCATAGCTAAGATTGTGCTTAATAAAAATTTTAGGAGTGACTAAAGGGGAAAGGAGACAATGCCTTTAAAAGCATTGAAAACAAACTTCAAGTTTCAAACTGAACTTATGTTGATGTGTACATGACACTCTTAGTTAGACAGACTTAGGTAGTAGAAGTTTTAAAGATATATATGTGTTGTTAGTAGATTTAGAAAGTAATATTTTTTTTTCTTTCCCATTTGTTAATATACAATGTTCTCTCTTAAGGTCATTGATTTTAAGTTGGAAATACTAGACCTTTGAATCATTGGCTGGTGAGTAGTTAAATTAGGAGTCACTGCCTAGGAAGAAGCCAGTGCAGACTGAAACATTAATGACTATTTGGTTGAAGAAGTAACTGTCCCTTTTTAAAGGGTGGAGATAGTTTGGTAGTAAATTAGTTCTCTCTCTGCCCTGGGAGATTAGACAAACAATGGATCTAACTAAGAAAATAGACTGACTCATTTGGCTACAATGCTATACTAAAGTTACAAGCAAACTAACAATCTCCAGAAAGAGAACTGAATTCTATATACTGTAAATGAATTTCACAGTCAATTTTGAGATTTCTCATTGAAGAAATTAAAAAATCAGATATTAAATTCATAGATCTAAAGGCACTTTGAATCCTGTCTTTCCTAACTCATCATCTGCTATAGCAAGGCTGAAGTCTTGTGCAATATACTTAAGCATTTATCGGCTCTTCTTTAGGATGGTAGTTTTTATTGGAAGAGAAGTGAGATTTCTAATAACTTTCTTTCTTCCTAATTTTCTTGAGCATTTCCCAACTTCTTCTAGTAGTGAACACTTTATCTTCAAAGTGAACAGGTACAGATGAGGAGGGAGGAAAGTCAGACCTGCTGGGCAGGAAGAGAAGTTGTACAGAGCTAATAATGGTTCATAAGTGAAGAGGGGTGGAGAATGTGAGAATGTGAGGGAAATAGAATCATAGATTTGGAAGGGACAAATCATCTGGTCCAGACTGCCTCTAGACAGGTCAGGAAGGGGTGTTTGGGTGGACCTTTTTCACATCTGGATTTAACTCCCCTTGACCTTTGTCAGCCTTTGCCTTTCACCAAAGCTGATTTCTTCCCTGCAAGTCATGAGGTACTTCTCCTGACCCAGGATAAAGTCTTTTGGAGTGGTTTTAATTCATTTTGGGGATGGTCCTGTTCTTTCTCTAGGAGGTCTGTTTCAGGTTTAGGTCACTCCACTGGCCTCATCAACAACTGAAGGGCAGATCTCCTGGCCACTCAGTAATTCCCTGGGCAGAGAGGAAAGGCCTCTAAGCTGATGGTCACACTCCTTGTATTTCTAACTCCCCTCAGCTGCAAGGACATTATGTGCTGAGGTGGGCGGAGCTTTTGAGTTGAGCAGGTTTTTCGGTAGTTTCAGGTCTCATCGGTCTGTGAGAGAAGCATACAGCTGCCTACCTTTCCCAACATACATATTCAAACCCCTACATTATTTGTTGGAAATAGTGAAATTTTGGCAACTGACGGTGGTTTCTCTGGGGCCACCCATCTTTCCTACATGTCCTAAGTGTCTGGATTTACTGTAAGAGACTGTGGACAAAGGAGGGTGGGAGTAAAATTTAACTTATTCCTCTGCCTCATCCAGGAAAGAGGTTTATGAGCATAAGCACAGAGGTAAATGAGATATTTGTTGCTGTTTGGTACCTATCACATCACTCTCCCACTACCCCACCCCCCGAACACACACACACACACACACTCCCCAGCTTGTGTACATACTATGAGCAGAAACGCAACCCCCATCCCCTATCCCGCGCCCTCCCTGCCCCTCCATCCCTCCCTGCACAGACGATCAGAACTTCCCCTGGGTCGCGGCCCAGTGATATGGAGCAGCCCTGGCGCAGAGCCCTGCTCTTCCCGAGTCGTGGGTGGCGCGGTGCTTGTTTCCCTCCCCTCCCTTTCCGGACCCAAACGGGGATGTATCTAGGTCAGCCTGGGAGGGGCCGGACCTGCCAGGGACCGTCGGGGGGTGGGGATGGCGATGACAGCATCTTTCAGGTTTTTGGCGTTTCTGAGATTCGCCCCGTCCAGCCTCTCACCACGCTCGCGCCCAGCGAGGGCTGATGCTCCAGCCAGTCCAGGCTCTAGGAGTGTGTTGGGGGAGAGTCCGTCCTCCCTATCTTGGACCACCATCTCTCCACGCCCCGCGAACAATGCAGCGTGCACCCCACCCCCAACACGCACACACATTCCCCATTCCCCAAGGCACTCTACGCGGGCGGGCGGGCGGCGAGTCCCTCCGCCCCAGGAAAAGAGCAATGGAACAGTTCACGGCCGCCACGAGTTCCTGGTCTTCCTTCCTTTCCGGTGATAAACGGCGGGGCTACAAGCCAGTTGCTGCTCAAAATGCTCCACCCGCGGGCCCAAGCCCCCCTCTTGGCCCTGCAGGAGCCCAGATCAAGGCCGAGGGTCCCTTTAACCTCCGCAAGGCGCAAAGGCTGAGCGCCCAGGCAGCCAGAGGCGCGACCAGTGCTGGGGCGCAGACCCTCAGCAGGCTCCTCGCTGCCTTGGTTCCTCCCTACATGGTCTTTTGCGCTCTAGAGCGCCAGAGAGGAGCTGGGTGTGCGTAAAAACCCCATCCTCCCCAGACGCTTTGGCTGAGGATGCCGGGGTGAGGTCTGGAGGGTCATAGACCTTCCCGGCTCCCCTCCCTGAGAGCTCTCTATATAAGCCCAGCACCGGAGAATAAGGGCCACAGGTCTTCATTTCCCTGAGGCCTGGCCCCTCCTTCCCCAACCTTGCCCTGCTTAGACTCGGCAGCTCCAAATTTACAAGTGCTCGCTCTTCCTCTCCGTGTTAGGGAGAGAAGTGGAGGAATGAGTTGAAAATCATTTCTGGATTCTTGCCTCCTGTACACAGCTATTTCCTTATCCTCTCCCTCGTTTCCCCACATTGCACGTTCGGGGACTTCTGTCTGCCGGAGGGTAGCCTCGCCTATCCGGACCGCTTGCTCTTTGGCCTGGAGCTTTCCGAAAGGTGTCTGCCCCCGCGGGTGCTCGAGGCCACACAGAGGTGTTTCTCCTTCCTCGTCTCACCCGCAGACCTCTCCTGCCATCATTTCATCCATCCTTATATAAACCCCACACCCCCACCCCCGGCACAGCGCCCCCTCCCTCGGCTGCGCCTGGGCGGGCGGGGAGCTGAAGGGACCCGGGCGCGCGGGAGGCGCGCAGAGCTCTCCGGCTGTCCGTGCTCGCCGCGCCTAGGGAATTGGCTGTGGGCGAGGCGGCCCCGGCTGGCCTTTATCGCTCACCCTGCTGGTCGCTTAAAACTTTATCAGCGAGTCTCGCCACTCGCCGCAGACGCGAGCGGGGGGCGGGGGCGCGGCGAGGCGCCGGCGGCCGTGACGAGGCGCTCCCGGCGCTGAGCGCTTCTGCTCCGGGCACGCATGGCGCCCGCACACGGAGTCTGACCTGATGCGGACGCAAGGGGGTTAATATGAACGCCCGTCTCGGTGGAATCTGGCTTTGGCTCCCTCTGCTCTTGACCTGGCTCAGCCCTGAGGTCAGCTCTTCATGGTGGTAAGTCCACGCGCACCGGCACGGGGGGATTTTGGAGATGGGAGTGGGGACCGCACTGGCCATAGACCCTTTCCGGAGGCGCTTCCCCGCCACCGCGGCAGTCGCAGATTCCGGCCCAAACCCTGGCTGCTGCCGTCTCCTATTGCCCCTTCGCTTTTCCTCGGAAGACCATTCCAGCTTTGACAACTCCAGCCGCCACCACCCCCCCGCCCCCGACATTCCCCTCAAATGAGAGCTCAGATGTTTGGTTTATTTGGATCTAGCTGAGCGACAGCAAGATCCGGATCGTTGAGAGAAGCGCTAGCCGGGTCTCTAGCTCCACTAGCACAGACGTGTGCGTGTGTGCGCGCGCGCGTGTGCCTGTGTGTGTGTGTGAATTCACCTCCAAAACTACAATCATCTCCCCCTGCCCCCCACCTCCCCACGAAAAGAAAAAACTCAAGATAAACCGACGGGCCAATTCAAGCAGTGAGGAGCTGTAGAACCCAAGGCGTGTGATTTTGCATTACATCCCGTACTTCCACATTCCTGCTTCATCCCAGTGGGGCAGGAGAACATTTTGCTGCCTCCAGGTAGAGACTACTGCCTTAATGCGAAGCTCCAGAGCCCGGGGGCTCTAAGGTGTTACCCTATTCGAAACCACAGCCACCCTAAAGAGTAACTTTGCTGCTGTCCTTTGTACCTTGATTTTCGATTTATTCTAAATTGTGAAGGAACGTTGAAACGCAACGGGTCTTAGCATCCTTAAAAGTTCCAAAGGCAGTCTCTCCCCACCCAGAAACTCTTCCCCATCTCTGTCTGATCTTGAGAAGAGACGGAGTTGAGACCTCTTTAACGTTTTTGTACCTAAAAATTTCTGAACAGATACTTAAAATACTGATTCAGAAAGACCTGTTATCTGTTATGTTGGGCTGTTTTTTTAAAAAGAATCTGGCAAAAGTAAGGGGCCTCAGCCAAATGAAAGACTAGAGCAGGAAACTTTAGGAAGACACTGGAGCTCTTCAAAGGAGCAAGGCAAAGCGTTGATGGGAAGAGGGGTTCAATTCCTTCCTAAGCCTCTTTGAACAGAAAGGCGTTTAGCCTTGACATTGCTGACACAGGATCAAAGATTGATTTATCAGACTGACCATTTTTCAATAAAATGACTATTTCTGTTTCCATGGGTGTATAAACATTATTTATTGCCCAGGCTTTTTGTCACATTGTCTCTCAGCTGTCACTTAAATATATTTTGGGGGAGTCACAGCTGTAACGATTTTATGATCATATAAAATAATGAAAATACAAGAAAAAGACATTCTCCTTGTTTGATCGCTTCAAAAGACACCTATGGCAGCTTGGGTTATATAAAAGGTACCTTTCTAAACATTTCACAACTAATAGAGAACATCTGGGTAGAGATGATGATGTAATTTTTTGTTAAAGTTTCTTTTCAAAAGTACTTTATGGAGCTATAACACTGTTTGGTTCTTCCAAACATTCAGTGTCCTTAATAACAATAGAAAGATTTTTTCCCCCAAAGGTTCTCTATAAAAGCCAAAAAGAGCTGGAAAATGGAAATATTTAAAGGATTCTTTAGTAGGAAAAGAATGGCATGTCTGTGCGGAGCGTATAACATCAGATACCTGCAGGTGCTGATTAGACAGATACAGTTTCTTAAGACACTTAAACATGAGGTCAAATAAATGGGAGTGAGGAGCTTATAAAGGTCAGTTCCCTCCAAAGCCAAGTCCAGACACATTATGTACTGAGATTAGAGTCTTCCTGGGAAAAGTCTTGGAAGTGTTCTTCCAAAAACATGTTGCCCCTTCCCCCGTCATTCCGTTCCCCGACCGCAGACCTTGCCTCTCCTACTTTGCCCAGAGCATTGTCCGGTGCCCTGGCTTCCTGTCCAAGTAACAGTCATCACTCCGTTTTAGGGTGGCTTCTACCAGACCACTCACCATGCCTGCTATGCAGCTTCTCAAGTGAACAAAAGTTAATTAACCTTTGCTTTCTAAGATCCACCAAAGGATAAGGAATTCGTATTTGAAACATTGTTTTGAATTCGTCACTCTCCCGGGAAACACCGTGCCCGCTGTTCAGTGTTCTCACCCGTGTTGGTCCTTCCCAGGTACATGAGAGCTATAAGTGGCTCCGCCTGGGTGATGTGTGACAATGTGCCAGGCCTGGTGAGCCGCCAGCGGCAGCTGTGCCACAGACACCCAGACGTGATGCGCGCCATTGGCCTGGGCGTGGCCGAGTGGACAGCAGAGTGCCAGCACCAGTTCCGCCAGCACCGCTGGAACTGCAACACCCTGGAGAGGGATCACAGCCTCTTCGGCCGGGTCTTGCTCCGAAGTAAGTCTCCCACCATCATGCAGCTCCATGGGCTCTCCCCTCCCATACACACTCCCTTATTTGAACTTCAAAGTCCCTGCTCATCTTTTCCTGCATTTTATTCAGTCAGAAGCTCATTCTTTTGGGTGGCATTTTCCCTGTTTATAGATGGGGACTAGAGAAATCAAGAAACTTGTCTAAAGTTTTGGAGGAGGAGGCTGGTCATGGCTTAGGATGTAGTGCCCCAGGCTAGTGTCATTTTATTCTTTGCTGTCCATCCGAGTCACCTCACAGCCCTGCCCTTCCCTCCAGGCTCAGATTTTGTCTCTAGGAGAAAGGAAGCAGCAGCCACAGAGTGCCTCTGACTTTTTAACGCTTCTTTCTGGGACTTGAAACTTCCAGAAGGATTTGAGCAGAAGATCAGGATAGAATGGGCAATTCTTTTATTGGCCATAATACATGGTCATTATTATAATAACATGTGTTACTAAGAAGCAGGGACAAATCTTTGCTTATCACCTTTGACCTCTCATTCAGCTACTCAGCTTCGGGTCATTCTGTTTCTAAATGAAATTTTTTTTTCAGTAAACTATAAATTCTATAAGGCAGGGACTAACCTGCCTTCCCTACACCTCACTTGGTACCTTGTGTGTTGTAGGTATCATTCATTCATTGAATGGTTGAATGAATGAATGGATGCACTTGTAGTGAGTGCCTATTTTCCAGGTACATTTTAAGCAGAAGGATATTTATGGAGGGTAGGGGTGGGAGCCATGAATACAGAGAGGTAGACCTTGGAGATATTGCAGGTTTTGTTCCAGATCACCACAATAAAGCAAGTCACAGGAATTTTTCTGGTTTCCCAATTCATATAAAAGTTATGTTTATACTATATTATAGTCTATTAAGTGTTGGAAAAACAATGTACATATCTTAATTTAAAAATACTTTCTTGCTAAAAAATGCTAACCAGCATCTGATAACACAGGGTTGCCACAAAGCTTCAGTTTGTAAAAAACATAGTATCTGTGAAGCATAATAAAGTGAAATGCAATAAAATGGGGTATGCCTGTGGTTTTTTCCTTTTCTTTTCTTTTTTAGAAAGAGCATCGAATATTATCTAATTACAAAATAAACTTAAAAGTCCTGAATGTGGAAAGTGGCTCACTAGCTAGTATACAATCAGAGAAAATTGAAAATTAGATTTTATTTTCAACAAATACCCCTCTGCTAACCTGGCCTTAGTAGCATTCTCCAAGAAGTAGCACACTCCATGTGCTCCTGGGAAATCTGACTGAAAACACAGCAGTTTACATGTGAACCCTAGTTTATGTGCAAACTTTCCACTTGTTTTTGCCTACCGCCCCCCTAATTCCTAAGAAAATCACTCGGGCTGTGCACTTGGTAATGCTTAGTAGAGGGTGTTTCTATCATGTAATCATCACAGCCCTAGGGTTTTATGAGGCCAAATGCATAACTGAACGGCTCTAAAATCCCCCAAGGGCGTAGTACTCTCACTCTTAACGTATCCCTAAAGTTAATTTACTGTGATATTCTGCAATTTTATTCTCTAGTTTAAGAACTATATTCTTCTGCATTCCTTTTGGAGTTTCGATATGACATCGCAAAATTTTTGACAGGATAATAATAAATTTCAGCTACATGGAATTTTAAGACTTCACCTAGATTAGCTCACCAGTGAATCAATTAAAGTGCTGGACCTTGTCAAAGAGAGTTTGCAAATATCCAGCACAAGGAATCTTTGGATGTATCATGTACAGGCTCTCGGTGTTTAAGATATATCAGGAGTTTTCCTTTTAAAAGTTCTCACAGCCATTTTCCAATGATTACAAATTAAGTGTACTTCTCATTTATAAAACGATCACCTATAGAGTCTGTCTATGAAAATCCATTAAGATTATCTCCATACTGGGGGGAAGAAAACCCTTGAGGTCACAAATGAAAGGAAGCGATTCTGACCACTGATCCTAAAGATAGTATATCTGCCAAAGGTGGAGATTCATTCATAAAATACGTCAACTTAATCTTGGCAACATTTGTTTCTTCAGAGCTGTAGCATGGCTGAGAGGAAAAGGTTAGAAGTGGAGGGGGCAGAACAAGTTTGATTTAGTGTAAGGCTTCAGGTAAATAAGAGATTATAACTGTACTTCCTTCAGATTTCTTTCAGATGAAGCTGAATGCTTTGCCAAAATACTCAAAACTTAAAACACCCATGCTACATAATAATTTCTTTCCAATCTTTACAGAAGGCCAGATTTCTTCCTGGACACTTATGTAAACTCCTGTGACTGTCAGTGATGATTTTGTGTTGGTTATGGGAAGGCTGAATTTGGCCTAAGGTAGCTTATCCTGGAAATAATCACAAAATTCCAATGAAGCTATCCAAAGAGTTTTACAATTAATTGCTTGGAGGGAAATTCACATCTTAGAGTTGTAAAGAACTCCCCTTTGGAAACCTAAATGTCCTTACAGATGAACAGGAAAGGCAAAGGGCAATACCATATATGGGGAGAACATAAAAGTTACTACTGTAGCCCATGGTCATAGAGAAATGGAGAACACTTGCCTCTTTTGCTTCAGAGAGCTAGAGTAAGATAGAACGATTTTTAGGAACGTTTATAATTTTCTCATTAAGCCGTAATTTGCTCAGTCACCAGACACGGGCAGAGAAACGTAAAGACAGAACTAGTAAACTCAAAAGTAATACCTGCATGAATTTGAATATACCTCCAGAATTCTAGAACAAGCCATAAACAAAAAGGTGATTAGGTTCCATCCCTTTAAAAAAAAAAAAAAGCAAAAAACCCCAAGCATTTTTAAAAATAGTTGAACCATCTTTAACCTCCAGACAGCCTAGCTTCTATTGTTTTGCCCTCCTAGCTGCCTATCCCAGCCTATGCACTTAGTAAACATTGCTTGACTTATCTCAAATCAAAAATTAGGAAAACTTCAATAGTAGCATACCAGGAAGTCGAAATATCACCCTTTACATTTGGATTTTGTTTCATATTGCGATGGCTTTAAAATCAGTTTTTCTAAGAAGAGGTCCAAGATCAAAATTTGTTTTGTTACAAAGCCAACTCTTGAAATGTGCTACTATTTCGCACATAGCATTTTAGTGATTCATCTAAGACACTTAACTGAAAACATCTTAAGGCCATATCTACATGATACCAAAACAGCTGGAGGTAAAATGAAAAGTCAGTCAATGTGCTAATTTTTATTTAAATAAACAAACATCTAGCTATTTAGTAATGCACTTGAATAATAAATGACGAATATTTAGAAAGGTGATGGTTTGGCTTTGAAAATTATTTCTGAAATGTAGCAGATTTTAAGTGATTCTTTTTTCTTTCAGCCAACAAGTCAATGTAATTGCAAGTTAGTGCAGGATGCATTCTGTGCCTAGACAATTTATTCCTCTACTAACTTGCAAAATACTCTCTGATCATTGACATTCCATCACCTGCATCTTCCGTAGCTTTCCTCTAAAAGCCCAGCTCAGGAAGTTTCTCTTCTTTTTCCTTAAAAATTAAGACCACTACAAAATACATTACACATTTGGGAATTTTCTCCCACGTGATATCTCTAAATGTGGGCACTGAACTTTAAATCCAAAACCAGGCTTTAGCAAATCAGTGGGATAACTACGAACAAGGTATTTTCCTAAACTATAAAGTGAGTACAATAAAAATTGTATCTAGCTGAAAGCCACTACCTGAGATTAAGCCACATTTGCATCGTCTTTTACAAAACATCTCAATTCCACTTAGAAAATCTGTGATCCTAATAATATAATCTGGGATTCTCAAACAGCTCCCCTGACCATCACTTTTCTCTCTGGAGAGCACTACCTGCTACCTATGGCAAATAGTCATATAATTGATTTCCCCTAACTACAAGGTATGATTGATTCCTTTTTTTGATAGTTAGAGGTTTCAGGGGAGATATTTTTGAAGGCTGAGGTAAGTGCCATTTAATATGGTGTAGATATGTTTTCCTGATTTTTAATAATGAGACTAGCAGAGCAAATATTGCAAGGGATGTAGAATAAATTTTAGCACTGAATGACAAACGGAAACAAGCAGGGCTTCAATGCGAAAAGGTGGTTTGTTCTCCCAGCTGTGTGGTTCAAAAAGTCACACTCGTCTTGACATGTTGAATCACCAAATAGCTTTCCATTTTCTGCCTTGCACTGGCATTAGCTCGTTCGGCTTCTATTTTGATTGTTAATATATTTGCTGCAGCAACCATTTATAAAAAGCATGCTAATAAGAATGAAATACAGCTCCGCTTGAAAAATGAGGTGCACACAGACCCCAAAGAGCCTTATATCTGTCACTATACCACAACACCGTGTTATGAGTTACTACAGATTATTAAAATAATTTAATGTAGTTATTGCACTGAAATATGTACCTTTCAGCCTGTAAGTGAAAGTAGCCTGTGCTCTAATAAAGAAGAATTCTAAGAAAGCACCCCAAAGGGTTCTTGCCCAAGTCTAATTATAGGCGGTAAATTTGTTTCCTTCCAGAAAAACCAAAGAAAAGCTTTTCACTGTCTTTTACCCAATACCAGTGATTACTGCAGGTGTTCCAGAAGAAAGCAAATTTACCTTAATAGTCAGACATAGTATGTAATCCAAGGATATTGCATATTGCCTTCAACAATCTCTCCATTACTTGTGAAAGTTGATTGTAAGCCAAAGCACTCCAGGGTTAACAACAGAGGCTGGTAACTGCCTTGAATTGTCTTCCCACCTCAGCCCCTAGATTACTTGGAATTCAGTTTTTCAGCCGTGATCATTTCAATGCATATGAGTGTCCTCAGTAATGCCGGTAGGTCTGGAAGGTTTCTTCAAGGAGAGCTGTAGTAGCACGAATACCAAAATATATTATGCAACGACAGGATTGTAGAATTCTAACTGTGTGTGGCAGTAAGGAAACGAAGGCCTAGGGATGTTCCGCTCCTCTTCTGGGAGGTGTGGGATTCTAGGTTAAAGTGAGCACGTGTTTGAGATTCACGTGAAGCCAAGAGCTGGGCAGGGCAGGCTTCTGCTGCATTTTCTTTTAGACTCTGTTTACTTTAACGACAGTTGTCACACAGTTGTCTAAACTGACACGTGTATTAAGTGGAGGTGATTCGTATTAAAGAAAGAGCCTTGGCTCTAGGAAAGAATTCTTCAAGAACACTTTGTCTCGTGGCAAAGGATGTCAGAGGCAGAACACGTATTAAGCAGCCATCATGTGCAAGCCATTTAAGACAAGCGATTCCAGACCGCTTTTAAGACCAGCATTTTTGTTACAGGTAGCCGGGAATCTGCCTTTGTTTACGCCATCTCCTCAGCTGGAGTTGTGTTTGCCATCACCAGGGCCTGTAGCCAAGGAGAATTAAAATCCTGTTCCTGTGACCCAAAGAAGAAGGGAACGGCCAAGGACAGCAAGGGCACTTTCGACTGGGGTGGCTGCAGCGATAACATTGACTACGGGATCAAGTTCGCCCGTGCGTTTGTGGATGCCAAGGAAAGAAAAGGAAAGGATGCCAGGGCCCTGATGAACTTGCACAACAACAGAGCTGGCAGGAAGGTATGGACTGCATGGCCTTATAAATCACTTAAGCTGAGCTTCTCTGAAACTTTCCTAGAGTTGATAAAATGTTATGGTCACAACTTCCCAATGTCCCTCAGCCCAGAGCTCTGGGTCCTCAAGAATACCCCCGACTGCGTTGAAATGGCCCCACCCACACTCCACCTTCCGTCCCACAGCTGAGCTGAAGGGTCCTCCCACTGCTTTTGGCTTTGGGTAGAGTCCAGTGTTTTATGGTCCCTCTGGATACTGTGGGTGAGGATGGTGCATACCAGTGGGACACTGAATGCCTGTATCTAAGGGGTATCAAGACGCAGAGTATCTTGTCTCAAATTTATTATGAAAGCAACTCACCAGGCATGGCTTGTTGGCTTCTTCTAGATTCAGGGAGGCTCTTTTTAGAACCACACCCAGCTTCACTCTTAAAAGCCCCACGTTGGGGTTTCTGGTACTGGATGAATAAATGGGCCGGGGGAGACATGCCCCCAACCAGTACTTTGGCTCCCTAACCTCTAGTCCTGACTAACTTCCCGGGCTGTGGGTATCTGGTCGGTATTCACTCCTACCCACTATGTGTCAGATGAGAAAACAGGCCCTCCACTGCTCAAGGTCACATGGAGAATTGGTAGAAAAGCCAGGACTAGAATTCAGGTTTCAACTCCCAGCCCCAGGGTGCTCTCGCCTAGGCTTAAACCGTTCCAGTGCCAGTGTTCAGATCCAGTGATGAGCCATGTCTTTCGGCACAGTGGCCGGACCAGAACTGGAGAATCCAAATGCTGCATGTTGTGCCTTTGTGTGAAAAGCATGAATTGTCTCTAGCTAATCAAACATTCAGTCGGAACCATTCTAGAATAATCTAATTGCCAATGAGAAGAGATAACCATAATTTGTCTTTCATCAACACAAAATTAAAATATGCTTGATATTAATACATAAAGAAAGACCATAAAATGGAAATGTCCCTGGGGGGGGGAGCATTAACAGGAAAAAGAATAGAGAAGAATGCAGATCTGTATGGATGAAAACCCTTTTACTAGGCTCACAGAAGGAACAGATTTCATTTAAAGGAAGTTGGAAGGAAAGAAGCCTTGCTTAGCACATGGAATAAGATGAGTGTGACCTGAACTGTTTACAAATAGTACCTTTCTTGAACTTTAAAAATCAACATTCCTTATTTTCATGAATTTATGAACTTATACTGACTACTGCCAAGAATATAGACAATGGTTGTGCAATCCTGCAACTACTAGTAATTACTGTTTGTGCAATGGTTTAGATAAGGAAAAATTTACATTGACCTCTGTTTTGACATTGATACCACATGTATAGGTTATAAAGTGTGGTGTCTCTGATAGGAGTATGCTGCTCAATTAGTCCAGCAGGGTATACAGTTAGATCTCTCGGACTGTTTGTAAAGATAAAAGCATATGGTCATACAGTGCATCCAACATAACATTGACTCATCAAAGTAAATGTTAATTTTGCTTAGTAGGTCATTAGATACTCAATGTTTCAACTCTTCAAGACAAGAGATCTTAGCCATTACATTGCTATATTGTGGGCTCTCCATAAGCAGGACTTTTAACGTAAATCACTCGATTCCTCACTGTGTAGAGGTGAACAGCTGTCAGGCCTCAGATATTCTCCTGCCTACTCTGCAAAACTTAGGAGGCTACTTTTGATTGGAATAAAAGTGCACACACTGACTTTTTAAAATGTGGCTTTAATTAATGGTGGGTGGGCAGACTTTTTCAAGGAGATGCATGATGTCAGTGAATATGAACTTTAATGAGAGTAAATGTATTGAGATAAACATGCGTCTCTAATTCTCTTCTTGCGGTCATTAGACCCCCAGCCTCTACTCCCCCTTCGTACCAGCAGAAGGTCTGTGGAATCAAAATGAGAACAGGCTGGGCCTGTGTTTGAAGGCAGGCCTCCTGAGCTCAGCCTCCAACTGGCCTGGCTCTAGAAAACCCCAGCCTCCCAGGCTGACAGCAGCACCACTTCATTTTTCTTTCTTCTTTGTGCTTTTCAGTATTTCCCAAATTGTCCAATATGAACATCTTCTACTTTTTAAAACGGGGGGAGGGTGCAACTAGGGCAATACATTTTAAAAGAAAAACCATGCATTCCAAGATTGTTCTGTTTAGCCAACACTACAAATCAGAATTCAACACTGCCATTTGCAACAGGCCTTAATCTTCCCCTAATATCTGAGCAGTTTAATTCCTTTATGATAGCAGCTGGTTAGAGCACCCTCATGTGTCTCTGTCCTGTAATACCATTTTAAATTTTCTGTGCTGTCATAGCATTTTATTTTAATCACAGCTTCAGCAGAATCTGTAGTGATGTTTCTTGCCTTCACATCTACTTGAAACTGAGCTAACTCATCTTGAGTCTAGTTTTCTACCTCCAAATAGGACTGAGTCTTGAAAAGATAAATCTGCTTTGTTCAAAACAACCATTTTATCAAAAGACATTCCACAATTTCTCTCAGAAGTTCACTTCTCAATCCTATTTTAAGATAGGTTTAGGTAAACTACAAGCCAACGGTACTTGGTCAACATCTACCATTTGTTTCCTTTCAGGAGCTTGACAGTAGCTTTTAAATGAGTCCACTCTTTCCCTATGAAATAATCACAACTTCTTTTACCATTCCCAAGAGAATCTGCCTCAAAGTATTCCATATACCCAATCAAATCCTGCCCTTCAATCACCAGACATTTCCATAATTAGAATAGGACGAATTCCATAAAAATACTACCCCCCCAACAAAGTATTTCTTACCGTAGTGAAGATGGAATATAGATTTGAAGTGAGACGCACCTTCATTTTAACTGTACAATCCCAGTGGTTTAGATCACTGAATTCAGGCTCTCTCAGATGTAAAGGGGGTTATGTGGTGCTGTGGGAAGACAAGGGTAAGATGAAGAGCATAGAACCTGGCACGGCATAGGTGCTCAGTAAAACTTAGTTCCCTCCCCACTAGTGACATGAAGACTCTCTGTAACTCAGGGTATTGGGCCCGGCGCAAACCCAGTTTGAACTAGTGCTTAGGATTCCATCTGCTCTCTCCATGTATCCAGAGACTCATCTTCGGTACAGTTTAACATACTAATAAAAAACAGGCATGTAATGTTCGCTGCTGTACAGAATACTGCAAAATTTGCTTTGCAATTTGATCCTTTAAAAACCCCTATAGGACTAAAAAGCAGTATTAGCATTTCTATTTTTCGGATGAGAAACTTGGCCTCAGAGCAATCAAGTGACTAACACAGGGTCACACAGTCATGAAGGGCTGGGCTTGGGGGTTCAGACCCCTTGTATTCACCCTTTAGTCCATGTTGCGTCTGAGAATTTGACAGAAAAACAAACACACAGTATTACTGTATTTAAAAAAATAGCAGCAGCTGCTACCTTGAAAGGTAGTTTACTGATAATTTTCCCTGTTTGCGTGTGTCTTTAATTTTACAAGTTTTCTAAAGTGAGTATGTATTTAATTTTTTTCATTTTTCAGTTTTATTAGGTAGAATTGTTACAATTTGACTGCACATATACAATATATTGCATGTAAATACATATATCATATATACAACATACTACATATATTTTTAAAATTTACATATATGTACTGTTCATTGTTTCTAAGAGCATTTAGAGCTTTAGCTTTTTAAACTTAACATAGTTATCAATGGAATGAAGCCAACCACAAAACAAGAATTAATTCAAAAAGATACATACACCATGCTATTAACAGCAAAATTATTTATAACTGCCAAGATATGGAAGCATCCTAAGTGCACATCAATAGATGAATGGATACAGATGCAGCATATGTATGTAATGGACTACAACTCACCCATTAGACAGAAGGGTATTTTGCCACTTTCAGCCCTTCATTCACTCCTTTATTTTCACTTCAAAACCAGAATTTTCTAACCAGCACAGAAATTTCCATTGCATTAGAAACAACAAAATACCTAGAAATAAACTTAACCAAGGAGGTTACCTATACTCTGAAAACTATGAAACATTCATGAAGGAAATTGAGGATCATACAAAGAAATGGAAAGATATCTTGTGCTCTTGGACTGGAAGAATCAACATTATCAAAATGGACATACTACCCAAAGCAATCTATAGATCCAATGCAACCTCTGTCAAAATACTCATGACATTTTTCACAGAACTACAAGAAACAATTCCAAAATTTATATGGAACCATAAAAGACCCTGAGCTGCCAAAGCAATCTTTTTCTTTTTTCCTCTTTCTTCTTTTAGCTCTCTTTTCTTATGGTTTGAGGACTAGAGAAGTTCCTTTCACATCTGTTGTAAAGCTGGTTTGGTGGTGCTGAATTCTTTTAGCTTTTGTTTATCTGCAAAGCTTTTGATTTCTCCAAATCTGAATGAGAGCCTTGCTGGATAGAGTATTCTTGGTTATAAGTTTTTCCCTTTCATCACTTAAAATATATTGTGCCACTTCCTTCTGGCCTGTAGAGTTTCTGCTAAAAAATCAGCTGATAACCTTATGGGAGTTCCATTATATGTTATTTTTTGCTTTTCTCTTGCTAATTTTAATATTTTCTCCTTATCCTTAATTTTTGTCAGTTTGACTACTATGTGCCTCAGTGTGTTCCTCTTTGGGTTGATCCTGTGTGGAACTCTCCGCGCTTCTGGGCTTAGGTGGCTATTTCCTTTCCCAAGTTGGGGAAGTTTTCGGTTATTAGAGTATGTACTAATTTTTAACAAAAGGGAAAACATTATTTTAAATGCCAAAAACATAATTTCTGGTCATGGTGGGCCTGTCCAAAACCTTATTTGTTGGGTTCACAAAATTTCAGTTTAAGGTGCTGCAAGTTTGAGAGCACTATTCCTATGTGCTGCTGGACTAAATTTAGCCCAGCAGATAGTCAGGGAAATTCTTTGGGAAAAGCACTGTTTTTGGACTAAGATACATGTGGAGAAGAATAAGAAAGTTCTGATCACAAGAAACTAAAATTTTAGGGAGACAAGTGAACTACAACTGCAAGGCAAGCTCTGTGCTAGACAGTCTGATAGAAAACCCAGCAAAAGGACCAGTTAGCTGAGGAAAGGTTATGCCGTAGAAGAACTGGGTGTTTAAAATGAAGATAGAAATTTCCTGTGGCTGAAATACAGAAAATGCTTTCAAGGATGAAGGGATTACAAGACAAAGATACTGGAGAAGAAAGAATAGCAAAGTTGAGGAATGTCAAGGGTACCAGGGTGGAGCTCATGACAGAGAATTAATAGGAGCTGAGGCTGCAAACTGGAGTCACTCAAATGTTGTGCTGAGATATCTGGATGTCACCGTGAAGCAACAGGAAGGTATTGAACAATGGGGGAGATATTAAATACTTCAGTTCCATTTTTATGCACTGTTAATTTCTCTAGAGTCCACTTTAATTTTAAATTTTTTTTAGAGGAGGTATTGGTGATTGAACCCAGGACCTCATGCCTGCTAAATAAGTGCTCTACCACTTGAGCTATACTACCTCCCCACCCTCTAGAGTCCACTTTAAAAGAATGATAGACTTCAGAGTTCAAATTTTCTGTTATACGTTTGAATGAATGACTTTAAAAGACAGACTTACTAGGAAACTTATGAGAATTTCCTACCTCCCTGAATTTTATTTTCAGCCTTATGTATACATATAAGGGCTGATACAGATAGTAGGCTTCCTGACATTTAGTAACAAAAAATTAGCATATGGCAACTGTGTTGGTATTTATATTTTTAACATAATGTTTACACTATTACTGGCTCATTAGGGATTCTTAGTGATTGACATCATCTTGACTGAGGCAATATGGAGGCTGTGCCTCTGGAATCAGAACACTGGTTCTAATACTTGAGCATGACCGTGGACAGGTTACCTAACAAGGACTGCTACCTATAATAAATATACATATGCACCAGGTTTTAAGCAAGCCTAAAAGGTAGATACCATTATTCTCCATATTTTGCATCTGAAGAGATGAAGGTCTGTAACAGGGTGGCTGGAATTAGGAAACAAGTTGAATTTATTTGCTAGCTGAAATTCAAACTTAACTTGGCCTCCTGGATTCTATACTTATATATATTTCGATACCCTGTATTTTGTATGTGAGAAGTTTGGAGGGTGAGAGGATCCAGAGTTTCTAGTCCAGCATCACTCGAGGTCAGTGCTCTGGAGTGCAGGGCCTGCCCTTGAGCTCGGCCCACTGGGGTGCTGGCGCAAAGCAGATACTTCCAAGTTCCATCTACAGGAGTCACCCCCAAAGTCAACAGAAATGGATATTGTACAAGATGTAAAAAAAGGAAGGAATATCAATAGAAAAGGAAATGATAAAACTGAACTGAACTATGGAACCAGACTGCTTTAACCTCCTATTCATCTTACCCTCTCTTCATCCCGATGTCGAACATCTTTATGAAGCACAACATTCACTTAGTACATATTTATTTTCTGAGTGGTCTCATCAGTTCATAAAATTAAATGCATTTTGAAAAATTAGATCAGTTCTGCCAGACTCACCTATGTCTTGTTGGACCCCAAAATAGTATGTGCTTGATACTGTCAATCTTTTATCATTATGAATCAAAAACTAACCAGAATTAAATAAAGTTCCAAAGTAGAGCCTAACTCTCACCAAAATTATTACAGTTCCAGGTAAAGTTTTATTATTCATAGAAAATGTTTTTTAGACTGACCTCATTAGTCAATACGAATTATTATATATGTATATCATTAGTCAACGGTAATGTTCTTGAATTCCACAAATATAAATTCCACACTTTATATTTCCTAGCCAAGCCCACCCACAGTCACTGTTTTTAAAGAACGACAGTGCTCAAGAAGTCACGTCTCAAGAAGTCACGTCTTATTTAAGTTAATAAAGGATTGCATAAGCAAATCAACTACCCAGTTTGCTAATAAATATTCCTTGTTTTCCTAGTTCCAGAGCATGTGTATTTGAAAGATCCATTGCTCTGGTTTTCAGTAACTCTTAGAGATGTGGACCTGTCAAAGGGATTTAATTGTTAATAAATGCACTTGGCTTTAAGCCAGCATCTGAAAATTAAATAATATGATTTTAGTGTGTGTTTCCCTCAGTAAAACTGATATAGGACCCAAAATATGGTAGTTGCTTTGTGGCACACACCCAGCCAAAGAGTGAAGTACTAACACTTCTTGGAAACCTCCAGTTTAACTCAATAATTTAGTTGAAACACAGCATATTAAGGACCTAAAATAAATTCTAAGTATGAGTTCTAAGGCAAGGTCAGTGGTTAAGTTTGCATACATTTCACACAGTATAAGGTAGACTTCCCTTTTTCTGATAGAAAGAGAATCAATATGGTACAACACAGGGGCCATAAATTAAGCAAAATGCAGGTACCTGTCCCCCTGCCCCAAATTCTCATGTTCTGCAAAGAAGTCTTAGAAAGACACCTTGGCATTGCTTGGGCTCAGTCTCTGGAAAAGCCGAGTTAAAAAACTAAAATTTCACTTTCCTTCGGAGAAGCTTGTCTTTAAAACTGGCAAAATAATTCTTTTAGACTAATTAGATGTGCAAACACTAACTAGATGAGCAAACACTAAATGTAAAAACTTTTGTAGAACCTACTGAACCCAGAGAATGTGAACCCCCCAGGGGTTCATAAGCATCCCTGGCAGAGTGGGTTAAGATGTCAACCTGGTGTCAGACAGGAGTGGGGTACATCCTGCCTCAGTCTCACTCCCTATGAGACTTAGGGCAAGACCTCAGCGTCTAGGTGTCTCAATATTCTTACCTGTAAAATGAGAATGAACATAGTATATGCCATGTATGCTTGTGGGGATTGAATAAAATAGTGACTATAAAGTGTTTAGCACAGCTTAACATATGGTAAGATCCTAATGAATGTTTTATCTTGTTATTATGCTCTCACCATATGTTGGGATAGATAAATATAAAATAGATTGTTCTACCCTGTACAATGCATGTATTTCCTTCTTCTATAACTTTTTTTAAACATTCAGACTCTGACTCTGTGATATAGAATATTTATAAGTTTCTTATATTCTAAGGATGGAAAATAGCCTCTGTGTACCTGAAGGCTTAAATACTCAAAATCAAAGATTTAAGGGCCATCAAAAATCTTAAGATTTTAGCAGTGAAGCAATGAGCTTATTGAAGATTTTCTTTACTGAAAAAGTTACATACTAAGCTAAGAATGGTATCTGTGAGACTAAATGCCAAGAGTACTGCTGTCCTTAGCAGTCAAATTTATTTGCCTTTTTTTTAAAGTAGTCATGTCAAATGAGCAAGGATTTAGTGACGAGATGTCACAGAGTAATCAGTGATGGAATTAAGCAAATGGTGAGGTATGGAAGTTGATGAAGAACTGTGCTGGCCACCTTGGTGATATAAAAAGCACAGGGAACAATATTCAATATCTTTTAATAGCCTATAATGAAGAAACTAGGAAAAGGAAATACACATTTATCTGAACCACTATGCTGTATACCACAAAACTAACATTATAAATCAACTATACTTCAATTAAAAAAAAAAAAGCCTTGAGGGCTGTGAGACTGTGCAAAGAGGAGCTTAAGAAGAAGGCAGAAAATGGAACCTGGACAGCGGCCTGCATCAAGAATCAAAGAAGGAAGTAGAACGAGAGACCCTTAAGAAAAGATTCAAGAGACAAAACAGAAAATAGACCTAAGTGTGTCATAGGCTGTGGCCTAAGTTTTTGTAAGAAGCTCTCAACATCACACACTGGGGAGAGACAGCAAGTCACTAATTCTTTCTCATGTTCTTTCTGTTGTAAAAATAACACTCACACAAACAAAAGTAACAAATTGAGTGTAGACATGTATATCATAAAATGAGAACACTTCCTCCCCCATAATCCTTGTCTCCTTCTAGAACATTTCAAAGCACAGACTGACTCAGGGTTGTGAACAGAACATATACTATTACACCTCTTCCTCCCTCAAACCTCATTAAAGTTATAGTCATGGAATAAAGGTGGTTTAAATCAATAATAAAGAGAATGGTCAAAGACATGAGAGAACTCAACACATTTTTGGAAAGTGGAAAGCAAATGAAGAAACTGTAAACTGATAAAGCAGGATGGAGAAGCCTCAGTCTAGACGAATAAAAGCCGATGGATGGTGGGAAAGACAGAGTGGATGAGTTAACGGCCAATGTGGAAACCAAGATGCTCTGAGGAAATTTCAGATACAATTGAGCACTGGAGAGAAGCATAGGCCTGAAAGTTGGGATTAACTGAAAAACCCACTGGGGGCATAAAGAACCCCAACTCCTCCCCTCCATCCCCAAGCAGAACTTCAGGAAGACTAGCGTGTAAACTTCCAGGCTTTCTGGAGTCAGAGTCTCCAGAATAGCCAGTGTCCTACCTACTCACCAGAAAGCAAACCCCTGGTCCACAAGCCCAGAGTTCCTAAATACCTTTTTATAACTTCATTCTTAAATATCAAGAGACTGTCCAAGGATTATCATATATTTGATTAATTTAATTAGCAAAAGAGGAAAAAGAAAAAGTCAGGAATGAGAAGAGAATTTTTTAAAAGCATAGTCTTGCAGAGATCCAAGAAGATATTAATACCCATAAACAACAAGAATTGATGCTTTAAATTAATTTCAATTTAATTGAAAAAGTGACCATCAGAGAACAAGAACAAACTTGGAAGAGAAAGTCAAAGAAATCACCCAGAAAGTACAACAAAAAGCCTAAAAGACAAATGGAGTTTAAGGAGAACCATCAATATCACCCCTCTTTCCCACTCGAGTTTGAAACCAACTGAAATAATGGACCAGGGAAGTGGACAGAAGGAGTAACAACATCTGTGATGCTACTGAAAAAAAGGCTGCACTGGACAATGCAGCTTGGAAGCTCTGAAGTGCTTCCTGGCCCTCCACCCTGAGCTGGGCAGACTTACTCACCCTGTCCCCGGCTGCGCACCGGGGCCCTGCAGGAAGCCCCATGCTGGAGGGTGGGAACTGATTGTAACTCATCTTCTCCACAGGCTGGCAGATGCCCAAAGAGAAGGCGCCCAGGCACACAAGCCCTGCTCCTTCCTCTAAACTCACCAGCTGGACAAGTCACTTTGTCCTCCCCCCAGGGAGAAATGAGTAAGGAGACAGAGAGAGCCAGGAGTGTTACTCTCATGGAATTTCTTCTTCAAGGAAGAAAGTATTAAAACTATAAAAGAGAAAATGTAAGGGACATGGAGGATTGATTCAGAAGGTCCCAAACCTGACTAAACAGAACTCCATAAAGAACAAAAAAAAAAGTGTGGAGAGAGGAACATACGAAGAGAACATCTCAGTGCTGAATGACAGGAGTTTCCAGGTTGAAAAGGCCCACTGAGGGCTGAGCAGGACTAACTTTTCAAAAAATCCTAAATCCATCATTGTGATATTTCAGAACATCGAGGATAAGGGAAAGTTTCTAGAACCTCTCATGTAGAGGGGAAAAAAATGTGAAATGAACACAAAAATCAGTTGTCAGGGAATCAGCCAGACATCAGACTTTCTGCCTATAACACTAGAAGCCAAAGACTGTGGAGCATGACCTTCAGTTTTGAGGGAAAATCATTTCCAACCCAGAATTCTATAATCAGCCAAACTAGTTAGCCAAGTGTGAAGACTGAATAAAGACATCTTAACACACAAGATTCAAAAACATATCTCCCATGGACCCTGAAGGAGCTACTCAAGAAGGGACTGCAGCAATGAGAAGGGATGGACCCAAAAAAGAGAAAGCACGGCATCTAGCAGAGCAGCGTGTCCAGGCTAGGAGGGCACAATCCAGCTGTTTCCTGTTGCACTAAGAGGATGGAGGGCCATGGAATGTACCCCTCCCCCAGGAAGGTGGACAAGTGAAGGATCAGGTGGAGCGAGTCTGAGCGTGGAAGACATTCAGTTACAGTAAATGCACCTGGAAGCAAGTAAAATGAGAAAACGCCAGACTTTGCTCTAGCCACATCCTTCACTGGCACAGCAGTTGTGCTGTTGGATCAGAGATTATAAAATGCAGACCTGGCCCAGTCTTTAGATGTGCAGTTAACTGGATGACATTGATGTTTACTGTTTCCAGTTTTTAAGAATCAATGTCTAGCTATACTATACGAGACATAACTATAGTTACAAAACAGAACTTTAATGTTTTCATCTTTGTCTCTATAAAAGGACAGGTGCTGTGGACAGAGACTGGGAAGTAGGAGGGGAGGAAATGGGCAGGGCTGCAAATATCTCGTAAGAGAGAACACCAGTGACCTTGGGCGCAAGAAGTGGCAGGTTGCTCCTTGAAGTTGCACAGATTCACCGGAACCATGTAGAACCATGATGGGAGCTGGGCTGAGGGCAGTGAGGTGTGAATTAAGTTCTCATCCTCCATAATAAGAAACCTTTGAGGAACCATCTAATGTTGGTTGGTAGGTCAATAAAGGGTGACATACTAAGCTGCCTCACTCAGTTGTGCGGACTTTTCATTGCACCCCTCCAGGGGACTCCATTCTGGGCATGGTCACTGGAGATCTGTTTAATTGTTAAGGGAATGTCCATAAAGTGCCTTGAGGATGGCATGCCTTTCTCTATTTCTCACGAAGCTGGCAGTCGGCTAGCACAGAACTGGTTGTACAGGCATGTAGGGCACCACCAGGAGAACAGAATGCGTTAGAAGAGACCACTCTGGGGTTGTGCTGTGCAGCCTGGGAGGGAGAGCGGAGGAGAGGGTCCAGCAGAGGGCTACTGCTTTTCAGTCTCTTCTCTGGACTATTTGACTTCTAAAAATCATGTGCACATATTTAATTTTAAAAATTGAAAGCAATAATTAAAAACAAACTCACACAGAAAGCCCCAGACTGTCTAGCAGCCTTTTTTCGCTTACTCCTTTCACGGTGCAAATAAAAAGGTCTGCAGCAGCTCCACCAGCGGCTTCCGTGGGAAGTCCACCAGCCCCTCACCCCGCGCCTCCCGAGCCCGCGTGGGGCGTCCCTCCGGCGAGGACCCTCCACCGCAACCTGATCCTCTGAAAGCGCTTGGCTTTTGCTCAGCTGGTCGCCCCCGTCTTTCATGCCCCTCAGAGCAGCACTATGGCTGCTTCGGCAAATTTTCCCTGGACGTTAGAACGTTCTGGAGACAACTTTTAATTCAGTGAACAGATATCCCTGTTCCTAGCGGTGTACGACCGCCCCTCCACGGGAATCTCTCACCTGCTCCGAGCCTCTGTGGACCCCGAATTCCGGCAGTGGTGCCCAGGCTTCTCTCCGCCCCCGCTTTCCCGGGTTTGGACGCGGTTCTCAAGCTGGCGGCCTACTAGAAGCGCCAAGACCGGAAGTGCCGTGAGGGCTGGGCCCCACCCCCAGCCCGGGTTTGGAATGTGCAGCCACGGGAGAGTCCAGCGTCTCTGTGGTAGAAACGCTCTCCAGGTGATTTTAATGTGCAGCCCGGAGAACCACTGCTCTGCTCTCCCTAGGTGCCGGGGAACAACCCCCAAATTCCTGGTCTTTTTACTCTGCGGAGTTGTGTGACTTTCTCCCTCTCGTTCCAGATCGTGCAGCCCCTCAGACTGCAACCAGATTACGAAGGAACATTCTTTCCCTTACTTCTCCGTGTGTGCCCACAAACGCAGGCCTTTAAAAAGTGGCTCATGCCACACACATTATTCTGCATTTTGCTTTTCATTTGATTTTTTTTATGCCTGTAAGATATGATCTAAGAATATGATCTACCTCATACTCATAGACCACATCATATTCCTTTATTAAGCCCATACCGTAATTTGCTTAATATTGTTCTGTTAATGTCATTTGGGTTTTTCCCTAATACTTCACTATAGCTAATTATGCTGCAGTGAACATCCATGTGGATATGCATCCTTCAAAACTTGTGCAAATATTTTCAGAGTGGAATTACCAAGGTCAAAGGATACGTACATTTAAAATTTTGACAGGTATTGCAAAAATGCTCTCCAATTAAATGGTGTGATCAATTTATTTTCACACCAAGTTTGTTAAAGCGTCCCCTTCCCACACTCTTACCAACACCAAATATCATCACGTTATTAATCTTTTTACCATTTGCTAATCTGCTAGGCAAAATAAAAAATGGTATTGCCTTGTTTCAGTTTTCATTTCTCTGATTACTGTGAGGTTGAACATCTTTCTGTCTCTTTGTTAGGACTTCATATTTCTTCTGTGAATGGCCTGTTGAATAAATTTTGAGGACAGTTTGGAAGATGCAATGGAAATCCTCCCTATTTCTCTCTCTACCTCCCCCCCCCATTATAATAGATTTAGAATATTATCCATTTAATTCTTTTTAAATTTGTTTGTCTTTTTTTTAATTTAATTCTTGATTTACTCAAAAGAATGGAGGGAAGTAAAGTATGCACAAATCAAAATTTGAGAAAAGCATAATGAGATTGAGTGAAGATTTCAAATGTGTTTTTAGGAAGAGCACAGATCTGGGAATGAGACAAATCTGATTCACATCTGAGTCTGCCTCTGTCTAGCTGGGGGACTCTGGGGATTTTACTTTCCTCCCTGAGCCCTGCAGAATGGGAATAAGAAACCACTTTATCTAATTGTGGCAGTTAGATAAGATAATGTGCAGATCCTGGCACATAGTGCAGTACTCAATATGTGGGGGTTATTATTATAATGCTTTATAACATTTGAATGTTGGTATTTTTCTAGACCAGGAATCCTCATTGTGAGTTTCTCCACCCCATTTCTTACTCTGTGATTAACCCACAATCAAGAACTGACCATAGTTCCAGTGGAAAGACTTTGTTATAAGTAACAGATCCTGGGAACACTAAATAACATGGAAAACTTAACGTCTTGGATCACAAGAAGTCTGGAGGCAGGGCAGGGCCAAGATGGGTCCATTCAAGCAGTGCTGCAACACCCTCCAGAACCCGGTTCTTCTCTTCCAAGACTGCGGTCTGCAGCATGTTGCTTGTCCTGCATTGGCTGCCTCACGTCCCAAGGGCACTGCTGCAGAAACCTGTATCCAGAGACAGAAAGGGAGTATCGCCTCTTTAAAAAAATTTTTTTTCATGTTCTTTTTTACTGTATTTCTTTTTCTTTAGTTTATTTGACATATAGTTGATTTACAATGTCGTGCTGGTTTCAGGTGCACAGCAAAGTGATTCAGTTATACATACAAGAAACCTTTCTTACAGGTCCCTCAACATATTACTCCTAACATCGTATTGGCCCCAAATTGACTCACCATGTGCCCTCTGCTGAAAAAAATCAGTGGTCGGACAAGGAAATGAGCACTATTGATTAGGGCTGCTTGGGGTCAGAGAGAGGCAGGCCACTTTTGAAGAATGTGGCTGCCCAAAGTATGAACAAAATGTAGGGAGGAAGAGCGGCATGGCCGCCGCCATTCAACAGTGAGCCACAATGATGATCCACAGGGTATACCACTGCCACGTGTGTTTATAAGGATTCATAAGGCATATTTTTAAGATCCAATTTTAAGTTAATGTGCAAACCCTTCAGTTAATCATATAAAAATACCAACTTTGAACTTTGCAACCTGGAAATTTAGTATTACAAAGAGACGGGAGTAATAGTTCCTGTTATTTCTAAAGCTAGAAAAGTTACTTATGTAAATAACCCAGCCTTTAAAGGAAAAAGCTTTGAGGAATGAGCATTCATAGTCCGTTCCCAAGCAGTTGGCACGGAGTGATTTCTGTGTGGCTCCGCTGAGATCTTAGGATGGAAAGCTCCTCGATGGGTGACCCAAATGGGGTGGAGTGAGGGGTCAAGAGGGCCCTCCTAGGGGTGTGGTGTGGCTGTGGCAGAGGCCTGCTGTCCAGGTTGCCCAGTGAGCCTCATACCAAACACCTGGGATGTAGATACAGGGGCAGGGTGTAGCACATGGAGGAGTGTCATTCTAGAAAAGGAGTTCATTCTAAAGATGCTCAGATCCCTGTGACCTGGAGAACCAAACAAATGACATTCCTTCTGCTTCCTTCTCTGTCCTTCTCCTCGCAAAGCTGGTTCATGCTAAGAGGACAGATTTTAAATGTAACAGAGCACAGTCCTCCATGACGGGCAGAGCAGGAGACGTGTGGTGCCGAGACCCAATCCCAGAAGGAGATGAGTAAATTCACAGCCATGGAGCCACCATGCTGTCTTGGCTCCTTTCAGCTCTAGAGTGACTTACTTGTGGGACCGACTTTCTCGAACGATGAACATTTCCATACACTTGGTTCTCCTCTAGCGTTGGTTGGAAACTGAGTCTGTGGAAGAGGCAAAACCAGGACAAAGTTATCCCAAGTGAGGCCCTGGGGAGGGAGAGGCAGCCTGGAATATTGATTTCTGGTGGGGAGGGTGCTGGTGCTGCAGGGAGCCCCACCTGGGCTACGGGCTGGAGCCACCCACCTGTATCCCACACCCAGACCAGCTATACCGGAATCTCAGGCAGTGGGCAGAGAAGGATTCAAAATACCACCTCCATGTTCTTACAAATATTTCTCTCAGCATGTTACCTAAGAATTTTGTTCCTGGTACCACCTTGGGTAATGTCGTCGAGAGGGGTCACTGCTCCCTCTGCCTACATCCCCCATCCCAGATACCCTCTGTCTTGGACATGCTGTTGGAGAGGATGGGGGTCCTCAGAAGGCAGGTTTCTCCTCCGCTGCTCCGAGACCAAGCCAAGGACCAAAGGTGCAGACTTGGTGAGACCTCCAAGGCTGGTCTCCCCCATAGCCTTCCTGAGTGTCACAGTGGGGATCCCCTAATTGTCGGTTGTGATCTATAAGCAACAAAAACCTTTTTTAAAATTTTAATAATTTGGAAAACTGATTGCCTGAACAAGAGAGTAATTTTAACTGTTGGCCAGGAAAAATGACCCTTGTGAAAGTAGTGAATCATAAGAAAAAGGGAACATGGGGAGGTTTTTAGTTAGACTATATGCTCTAGAAAATACTTTGGAGAAGTCCATTTATTTGCACATCCTGTGAGTTGGAAAGACGTCAGAGTCTGGGTTTGCATCTGGCCATTCCACACCCTAGCCCAGGATCTTGATCATCTTACTTCCTTGATCCTTAGTTTCCTCATTCGTGAAATGGGAGGAACAGCAGCTCAGTTTGCTGGTGAGGACCATGAGTGCCAAGAACTCTCTTCACTTAGGGGAGCCAAGGATAATTGGCCCTGCATGAGATAACTCACAAAATCGCTTTGAGGATGGCACAGGTCTGCTGGCTAGTCCCACAACCAAAAAGCAGAAGTTTCTCTGGACAGCTCCAAGGTCCATGGGAGCCGTTCCCTGTCCAACACTCACAGCCCAAGCAAAAGGCATCCCTGCGCTAGGAGTCAGCCAAGAGGGGCTTGTCCCACTTGCCTTTGCTTGCTTTCTACAAAAGAATAATGCAAGCTCAGCCCCATCATCTAAGCTGAATAACTTGGCCAGAGTTGAGTGATAATCTCCCAAATTTAATGTCACTCTTGGGGTCACCAACTGACTTTCCAGTGTACCCCGACTGTCCTATACCAGCTAGGTAACCTTGGACAAGTGCTTTAACCTCTGCAATTCTTGATCCTCAATCATCTGCAAAACAAATAAATCAAGAGGGAGTGTAGAAAGCATTAGCACAATGCCTGGAACAGGGAAAGCACCTCAAACATAGGAATGACCACTACTAATGGTGTATGGAAAGAAAACGGGCTTAGCAATTACTTTGTTAATTTGACTAATAGTATACATTTTCAATATAGTACAGTTATATTTATTTAGAAAATAACCTAATTCACTCCCTCACTCTTCAAACTGGCCCTGCACCCCAGTAAATTCAAATTAGTGAGGCTTTTGTTACATTCATAGGGAGGCGGGGTTCACCCCTCCACTCTCCGCTCGCCGCCCAACCTGCTGCAGTCAGTGTGGTGTGGCTGAAGGGATCTGCAAGTATTCCCCCACATCTCCCAGTCCTGAGTCCCAGGATCCTGGGTCTTCAGTCACTTCTTAATTGCTCGGAGGTAAGGAAAGTAGTGGCAACGTGTCATGCCCTGGAATCCACCTCCACTGAACTTGCTCATCTTCTCCCACAGGCTGTAAAGCGATTCTTGAAGCAGGAGTGCAAGTGTCACGGCGTGAGCGGCTCGTGTACTCTGAGGACCTGCTGGCTGGCCATGGCCGACTTCAGGAAAACGGGCGATTATCTCTGGAGGAAGTACAACGGGGCCATCCAGGTCGTCATGAACCAGGATGGCACTGGTTTCACTGTGGCTAACAAGAGGTTTAAAAAGCCGACGAAAAATGACCTCGTGTATTTTGAGAATTCTCCAGACTACTGTATCAAGGACCGAGATGCAGGTAAGTTCAAAATACTTTATTCACAGCCCCTAATTCTTCCAACAATCGGCACGCCACAATTTACATGCAGTTTGGTATTTTTTGCCTGCCAATCCTGTAAGTGCAGCCTACTGCCTTCAGGTTCAAAGCTGAAGTTCTTTATAATTCATATTCAAAGTGCACAGAGAGTTCTTCTAAGCAACTGGAGGAACCAGTTGATAACGTACAGATTCTGGAGAAATGGGAACCCAACAAGAACGTACATGGCAAAAAGTTAAAATGTGCAGATTAGCAAAATTCTTTAGCCTGGACAGAATTCTAACTAGTGGACTGACGTACACAACCAGCGCCTTCCCTGTGATCCTGTCGCTGAGAGGACAGCTTTGCAATGTATCTTCCCCTTTAAATCCCACCTCTGTGGCTGAGGAAGGGGGTCCCAGGGCTTTCAGTTAGCCCTGTTCTGAAATCCGCCATACTTCACACTCCCTTGCTCTTTCCAGTGTGCTCAGAAGTTGCCAAATACTTGAAAGCAAGAATTCATCCCCACTGGCTCAGCTGTCGGTGAGCAGTGGATGAGGGCTGCGTAAGAGGCACTTCGTTTATTAAAGCCACACCCTTCCCTTGCCGACGGCACCTTCTCTGTCCTGAACTCACTCAGAGAGCAGCTCCGTCAGCCTCAGCACAGCTGTTGCCACCTGAGGGCTTTATCCCTGTGCTTTTCTCCGCCTCTCACCCCTTCTGGTTAGCACTGAACTCCAGGCTTAGCACAGTCTGTGCAAAGACTCCGGTACAAAATCAGAATGAGTACAAGTCTCAGTGGATAGGAGGTGATGGAGAGCCCACAGCCAACTTGGCTCAAGCCAACTTCTCAGACTTAGCAGAAGGCAAGGGAATTCATTACCAGGAAAAACATCCTCGAATTCAAATTCTGAGTTTGTTTTTCATTCCCAAGTAATTGCAAAGGAACCAGTAAAACAGTGCAGAGATCAGCAGCTCCTAACATAGGGTTTACTAAGAGGCAGGATTACCAGGGACTGTCGCAAGATGTCCAGAGCCTCTTCTTTGTCCCCGAGTGGTTGAATTCCCTTCCCGGTTTGATGAGCTAGTTCTTTGCAGCACTGGAGCGAGTCTGTACATGCAGCCTCTGGATTAATAACTGCTGAGCGAAAGGGCCAGATGCTGTGCCCCGCTGCATTCCTCACATGCTTGGGGACCTCTAACAAGTCATCCTACCTGTCAAGCCAGAGTTTCAGCAGAATCCCCAAGAAACCTGGGTGTCGATACAGGACTGTCCCAGAGGCCTGGGTCCCTCACTGCCATCAACTAGTTGCTTAACATCAGGCTCCTCAGACAGACATTGGGGCGACAACATCAGGGTCATTTTAGGAACTACGTATCGCCTCCTGTGTGCCAGGTACTGGGCTAAGATCATTGCACACATGGTCTTATTTAATCCTTAGAGCCGCCCTATGACATCAGTCCACTGGAACTGATTACTGAAAAAAAAAAAAGGAAAGAAAGAAAAGAAAAGAAAGGAAAAAAATGATTAAGAAGAGGGTGGTTCCTGGTTGATCAACACCCATCAAGAACCAAATTCGCATCTGATTTTTTGAGAGCAGATAAGCAGCCCTGGGTATCATCATCCCAATTGTATGGATGAGAAAAGTGAATGACCAGCTTCAGATCTCGTTGTTCTTGGAGGGGACTGGCATCCAGCTGTCTGACCCTACGGCCTGTGCTCCTGACCCAGACACTTTAGCTCAGCCCTACCTTTCTCCCAGGGCGTGTCTGTGGAAGGCCCCGGGAAGCAGAAACCTCGTTTCAAATGTAAGAGGACCTGCTGACCTAGGATGTCTTCTCTGGTTGTTTGAACTGAAGCACTTTGCACCATGTAGCAAACAGTTATGCTTATGACATTGAACTACCTCCTAGGTAGTCACTGAAATAAAGACCTCACTTTCCCTTCCCCACAGAGGAGGTGCTGGCTCTGATCCTTGCTGTCTCTTCGGGATACTAAGTTAGTTTTGCACACTTTGCTCTCTCTACTTCCTGTATTAGAGCACAGTTCTGTTTCTTGATCCTAAAATAGCAGACATAGCTGCAGGACCTGCCACATGTTAGGGCTTGAGCTACATTCTCTCAGTGAATAGTGTGGGTATGTTATTATCTCACCCAGTGGGAGATGAGACTGAGGCTCTGACAGACAGGTTATGGATTTCGCCCAAGGACTCTTGATTGGTAAGAGGTAGAGCAGGGACTTGAACCTGAGTCTCTCCACCCGTGTAACCATTTTACTCCACTTCCAAATGCACCAGCCATGAGGCACCCCGCTGCAGGTGGGGACTTTCTGAGGGGGGCTATATCCTTTATTCACTCTCTTATTTTATTTCTGTTCTACTTCAGGCTCATTTTAGCTTATTTATCTGACTGAAAAAGATATAAATTTGGTTCTGGCTTGGTATTGATTAACCAGGAGCCATCTTGTTATCTTACTTTTTTAAGTAGCCAGTTCCATTGTTTCAGACCAGATTTTTGCTAAGGTTCCTAGATCATTCATAAATTGTGTGAACTATATTTAATGCCCTTTTTAGCTAAGCCTGGGAAAATGCCAAAGTCATCCATGAAAATCTGCGGTATTTCTTTTTAATTCTGTTGACTATCAGATGGTTATTTTAGTGAAAATATGATTCAGGATGCTTGAGATGTAGAAAAAAGTTTGGAATGGTGACAGTATTTTTTCACTGTTCATATCTGGACAAATAGCATGTACAACCAGCACGCATATGAGATGCAGATTTGCCTCGAGACAGCCTCCTTCAACCCGTATAGTTCCTGAGGGCTTTTGTCTGTGTAAAGACAAGGCTTCCTCCTGGCCACTTTCTACTGGAAACTTCTGTAGTATGCACTCTAGCAAGTCAGTCAAACTGTGCAGTTCAGAATCTTCCTGGAGTAGCTCGTAACTTCTGATTGTGGAGACAGGGAGATGTGAGAGTCCGGGACCTGGGAGAAGGGGCTATTCCTGCATCTAACTCGGTGGCATTCCTCCTCTGAGCTCTAGCATCCTCTGGTCTGCGCTAGAGAGGCACCCAGCATGCGCACCTCGAGCGAGGACATCACCGTGGGGACTCCCCCTTCACTAGGATCTCACTATATCAGGAAGGGCCTGTTTTCTGGTAAATGAAACATATTAGAAATAGGTTACCATCAGAGGTATCTGGGCTCTAAAATAAGTCTGAAGGTTGCAATAAAATTTAAATCAAATGAATGTGACAAATCACATTCTCCATTAGAATTGATATTAACTTTTCCCTAGATTACATCTCAAATCACTCACTCTGCTGTATTGTGTTTTTTTTTTCTTTTTTAAAAAGCATCATGTATATTTAATGTTCAACTAGGCACCTTCTCCTTGCCAGCACTTGGAAAAGCAGTGGTGGTGAGCAGGTTGAATATTGTCAAGTAACAGATATTTGGAATTAGCAGACTTTACTCTTGCTGGTCAGCACCTGCTTCCTGTTTACATCTGCTCATAATTTTACTGAAGTGAGCTGGCTTGTTTTGTCATTTTGGTTTGTGGAGTGGGTAAAGTCTGCAGGTCTAGTCCACTATTTTCCAAAGTGAGGGCCTCTTCAGAGACCTATTGAATCAGAATCTCAGGGATTTTTCCCGACATCCTGTATACTTTTCAAACGCAAGACATCAAAATTTGAAAAATCCATGATTTAGGTAGTCCAAGGTTCCTGATTTTTCTGTATTAGGTAAGAAGAATTCCAGAGAGACTTTTTTTTTTTAATGCTTGATCTCTTACAAAGGAAAATAAGTATTTTTTTAAATTTGAGGAGCTCTAAATAAATGTCACTCAAACATAACCCTGCCCTTACTTACCCATTGCAAGAGGGTGTTCTTTCACATTAAAGCCCTGTATTTTCTGGAACCCTCTTTCAGTGAGTAGCACACTGAAATGATTTCTACCATCAAAGCTCCCACTGGATTTAGCTTGATGGAAATCATCAAGTCGGGCTGTTAGTGAAGTCCTGAAATAATGATACCAAGACTAGTGAATTTGGGTGAGAAGAATTGCAGAAGGGTGATTCAAGACCCCAGGGTATTCCTGGGAGAGGACAGAGCCAGACCCCAAGCGAGGAAAGGTGATGGGAACCCTGGGTGAATTCCTCCTGAGAATCAGACCCTGGGCTACAAGTCTTATGTGCATTTTCTCTGAATCCGCATAACAATCACCCACATTTATAGAGAAGGAAACTGAGGCTTTGAAAAGTTAACTTGCCCAAGATTCCGTGGCCTGTGAGTGGTAAACAAAACAAAATAAATAAAAAATCAAAACAAAAATCTATACCTTTCTCAATTCCTGAAATGTAAGGAGGAAGGGTGGTGACTGGCAGGGCTGTGTAATAAAGAGGCAGCCCGAGGACATGAAACGTAATGGGATGAGGTGTCCACAATGCGAGGAGGTGGAAGGTGGAGAGACTTCACCCACACTGAGCTCAGGTTGCCTGGAAGCCCCTTTCAATTACAAGCCCTTTAAGTTTTCAAGGGTGTTAATGTCTTCAATTGTTCCTAAGAAATGATAAGCTCAAAAACTGATTAAGAAAGATTTTCTTATGGTAACAACCACCACAGAAGACATTTTCCCCTCATCTTCCATTGATGAAGGTGAGTGCTCTGATGTTCAACTATAAATACTCCCCGGAGTAGGTACAGCCGAGTGATGCCGTGCATGTGACATTCTGCAGGCCAAACTGGAGGCCAGATCGAGGAACTGGGCTTTCTAGGGTGGGTGGTTCTGTGGTTATCTACCATGGTTATTGCCCCAGGCATCTGTAAATCAAAGAAGCCCTTAAGGTAGAGATAGGTTCATCTCTAACTCAGGAATGCTGCTGTCCTCTCCAGAGAAGTGTCTGCACCTAATCACAGGCCACTTTCACTAGTTATTTTGTAAAAACCCTGACCTGGGCCAGAGGTCACCCTGAGGTCTCCTCTCTGACTGTAGAAAGCAAGCAATCCTCGCCTCTTCTCCAGTCAAGTTCAAAAAGCAAATGGAGTTCAACTATTGTTTAACTTGTTGCTGAAAGCCCGATGCAGGTTTCCCTCACTGTCTGGAAGTAGGGCGTTCCTATGAACCTTCTGTAAGCCGAAATGGCATAAAGCGAAGTGATTACCGTGGGACACATCTTGGTAACGGATACAGAAAATAAATCAAGATAAAGCACAGATGCTCACAGACCCAGTTCAAAGCTATAGTGCCTGATGCTGTGATGCTGAGTGCAGTTCCTGGAGAAGGGGCCACTCTTGCAGCTCAGGGGGTGAGCTGCCCCTATAGTAAGTAGCTCATTGCAAGAACAAACACTAAATGCTATTTTCACTTTTCACCTTTTTTATAAAAGCAAAAATTCTCTTCGGATTTCTTCCAGTTAGCAAAAGCAGGAACTAACGTAATCTTTTGTAAGAGTGAAATTGTGTAAAGTGAACTTTCTCAAAAATTGGGGGATACCGTGCTTGGCTGACAGCTGCAGACTGTGAATGATGTTAAGCACTCAGGTATCACAGGTTTTTTCCCACGTCAATCACGTTTAGCAAACAGCTCGGTAGCCATGGGAACACACCCCCAACCATGGTTTACAGAGGTTGGTGTCCGAGACCTGCCCTGAGGTGTGGTCTGGTTTGCAGAACCTCTGAACGTTGTGACTGTGACTTGACTAAAAACAAGGGAACGTGTCAGCCAATAGCAGCAGGTCGGCCTTATTTTCATACTAAACGTACAGTTCCCACCAGGATATCTTAGGTCCCTCGTGTCTTCATGGAACAAATATTTATTAAGTCCCTTCTATATGCCAGAAGGTACAATAAGCCCCAGGAATGCAGAAATGAGGTGGACAGACTTGGTCCTTGCGCTTGTGGCTTCATAGGCCTCCTGGTCCTTGCAGACAAGCCAGGTGGGTGGCGGGCAGTGGGACACAGGTTGGGTGCTCCCCAGCCTGGGCAGAAATGCGGTGTTCGTAAGTTTCAGTCCTCACTCCACTGCTCTATCACAAGGTTTTACCTTCCATTTGCCACTTAAGAAATGAAAGAATAAGTCATCCCTTTCTGTGTTGAGATTTATTATAGAAAATTCATGAACTGATATCTAAAAAGTGCTAAGACAGCACAGGAGAGAATAATATGAAAAATGTATTGGTGGGCTTTTAAGTCACTATTTTTATAGATAATCATTGATTATGTTGTATAATTACTTACTTTCTGGTGGACTGTCATTCCAAACTTTTAGTGGTATATAATGCAATTAGCCTGTCCCTCCCTAAACTACTGTTTCCTCGACCTCTGTAACACCACATCCTCCTGATTTCCCTCCTGCCCCAAAGACCAGCTAGCTGGTCTTTCTCAATTTCAGTTGCTAGTGTCTCCTTGTCTACTTATAAAGTTTGAAGACCTTCAGGGCCAACCTGAGCCCTCCTCTCTTGTCCCTCTGTGCTTTCTCCAGGGTGGCCTCCTCCGTTGCTATGGCGTTAAACAAGATGTCAGATCTCATCTGTCCTCTCTCCTCCTCTTGTATCTGACTCCCTGCTGAACAGCTCCACTCAGATCGCTCACACTTTTATCGCCCGAACTCTTGATTTGTCCCTTAATTTTTCCCTAAACCTGCTTTCCTTGGGCTTCCCCTTCTCAGAAAAGGCTCAGCCATCCACTCCATCAGTCAAGCCGTAAGCCCACAAGCTGTTTGTTACACTGCTGTCTCACTTCCATATCTGGCCCACCAGCAGGTCCTCTTAAAATGTATCGACGAACTATCTCAGAGAGCCTTGTTCTTTCACTTACAGCATGTGTTCTGGTTAATTTGTTTAAATCTTTGTTTGTTACCTGTCTGTCCCACTGGATTGTGATTCCATGATGGCAGGAACTTAAACTGTCAGTTCACCACTGGGCCCCTGACCTAGGATATAAATACATGTTGGACTGAATTGAATGGAAAGTTATAAATGACATAAAATATGCTCATCATATTAGCTGGGTTCTCATGCTGGTGTAGTGTCATAGCTTAAAGATAACTTGGGGTTTTTTTGACAGGTAACTACTAAGCACATCTTCACTCATCACTGATTACCTTATAATACACAGCCTATGAAAATTCCCATTTAAGCTTAGTTAAGTGTTAAATGGATTTTTCCTATATCCAAGTGCATTAGTGGGGCATTTACAGAGCTTAAGATATTTCTGGCTGCCCATTTCCCTGGATGAGATAAAAAGGTCTCAAATAAATGTACCAGCAGACTCTATCTGTTGCTTTTAGCCACCACCAAATACTCAGTTCTTTTACTCTTTGGGGGCCTTTTAAATTTACTGTTACCAGTGGGATTACTGGGTAGGTCAACTGATTTCATTGTTAACATAAGCAAAATACTTTTTACATTCAATGCTATTTTATGTTATAAGCACGATCTGTAAATCTACATTGCTTTTCAGAATATAGATTGTTAGAATTTCTACATTTTTAAGATACACTAAAAAGTACCCTAATTTGAATTAATTGACAATGGCAATCAGATTGAATTTATAAAAATTTTTAGAAGAATTTTTTCTTTCAAAAAGAAAATTTCAGAAAAATTTTTTTTCTTATTTTGAAGTCTTTGACATAATTTTAACTACTAACAACAAAGAATTTACCAGACATCCTTTATTTTTTTGAAAATAGTAAAAATGCATTTTAATTACCATAATAATATGTAGCAAACAAAAGAATGTTAAGGTACTTTAAAATAATCTATTTGCTTTATGTTTAAGCTTTCCTCATGAAACCTATTTTGTGCTGTGATAAATTCCCTTTTTAAAATATGCAAATTTCACACAAAGAGCCCTGCATTCTGCTACCTATTACTTTGGTGCTACCTCTTGCTATCTATTACTACTTCTACCTATCACCAGTTGGGTGGTTATGGACAAATTCTCTTGGTCTCTTAAGATACGTGTTTCACCTAGAAATTCCTAAGGTTCCTATGATTTAATATATGAATGAATGAATGACTTGTTCATTAATTTTACTGTAAGTTTGCAGTAACAGAACCTGAACTTGATGCCACAAACTCTTTCAAGTTGTTGAATTTCTTAAGTTGAATTTCTATGATTCAAAAATGTGCCACATTTCTTGTATATATTCTCTATTTGTTGAGTGAGATAATTTGAATAGAAACCAGGCTTTTAGCTAGTCTCTTCTCACCACAGTGCCTGTGGGGTTGGGTGACCCCCTCCCTGGAGAAGCGTGCCCTTATTTGGCAAGGGAAGGCTAATCTTAATTTTTAAGATACTGCTTTTAATTTAATATTTAATAAATCAGGAAACACATGTTGCCCACCTGAGCACTATGCAGTATGTAGAAGAAATATAAGACCTAACTCTGTCCTTGGGAGCAAGATGCAAGATAAATCAACAAACATTTCACAAGAGTATATGAGCCCTAATGCCCGACGCGCTAACATTACAGGACTTAGGAAGGCGGTTGAGATGAGCATGGAGTGGACAGGGAGCACTCTGTGAAAGGTGCCAAAGCAGGCTGGAGTCTTGAAGGATGGGAAGACATTCGGTCTAAAGGACTGAGAGGAAAGTCCAGTGCAGCAGATGAGAGTAACGGTTATGAGCAAACAGTCTACGCGGCTGTGACATCAGAAAGTCACTTCGGTGGGACAGTGAGGAGATGGCCTGATCAGAGGGCGCAGGTAGAGGGCAGTGGGAAATAAACTGGGGTAGGCTACTTAGTGCCAGATGTGGAAAACCTTGAAGAGCTGGACCTCAACAACTTTAATTCCAGGAGAGGATTTGCTATTTTAATGGGACATGCTTTCCTGTGTCAGTCAAACCTTTCCTACTTATTATGAAAATGTGGAATAAAATCCTCTGAGATAAGTGGAGAGACATTGCCTTTCCTCACTTTAGCTTTGCAAACCTTAGTGTGAGGAAGGGGAAGCCTTCCAAGTAGATGAATGTGCGGTCTCTAACATTTGCTTTTTAACATTCTTTTCTTCCCTCGATAAATCTGCGTCGTGAATGACAACGTGTAAGTCAACCAGAGGAGAAACAGCCTATTGGATGACGGGCTTAAGTGAATCTTGCTTTATGCCCTAATGGTCAACATATGGGCCTCTGTCAGCCGGGAGTGGCAGGAATTTCCAAAGATACAGGCCCATCCATGGAGGGAGAGAGAGCGCCCTTCCTCCAGGTCCCAGACGTGTGGGTCTGGGAACTATTAGCAAAAGCCCTCTGTCCTCCTCTGCTGTCAGGAAGATGCATGTCAGTGGAGACAGAAATGTTTTCACACTGGGAACCCTGACTCCATTATTAATTTTATAGCTCCAGGGATGGGATGCTTGATTCTGTAAAGTTCCCTCAGCATTGCCCCACCAAAGGTGAGTTATGTGGTCCCAAACTTATGGGATATAGAAACTCTGATTCTTCATCCTTTTCCCCACACATACGTGAGCTCTTGTGTGAGTCCAGGCGAGGACAACACCTGTGGGGTTCTAGCTGGAACCCACACCTTCCCCTGGGTACAGACGGCCCAAGTCTCACAGACATAGACTCTAGGTAGATGATCTGATGACAGTGTGGTGTGAGGATACTAGAAGGTGGGGCACTCTGTCTGGGGCCTGAGATCTGAACCCAGGCCAGCCACACGTCTGGGCACACTTCACAAACCTAAAGCAAAGGGAAGTCAGGGGAAAAAGCTTCCAACTTGTCACTTCTCTTAAGTAAACTGAATAAATCAAAGCATAGTAAGAGAAAACAGTCTAATACAATATAAATAATCTTTTAAATAAACATGTTAAATCAGAAGCATCTAAATATGTGTTTATCCTTTTAACACATCAAGTTGGGAGACTAATATTAGGACCATTACTCAAAAACATTTAAAAAATTTCTTTTTTGACGTATTTTCAGAGCTAGCCACACAGGCTTTTGTAGATATTGTATGATGCAAATATTTGACCCATAAGGATCAATTTGGTTTTTGGAAATGGCTTAGAGAATCTTGGAATGAAGTCTGGAGGGCAGTTAGGCAAGTGATCAAGCTATGTCACTTCATTTTGGTGAGATCAAATTGATGCTATGAGCTTCCCCGAACCAGAAAGTTCTACTTAGAGACAGCTCTTCCCAGAGTCTTCAGTCGTGGTCACATCAGTGACATACATTAGAACCACCTTGAGAGCACACACGTTTTAGAGATGCGCATCCTGGTGTTGCAAAGTGATCAGTCTGCCTTCCTCCTCAAAAGGTGATAGGAATTATCAGTACAAGAAAAATGCAGTGTAAGCTACAAACACCATGTCAGCCAGCCCTGTTCACTTTCTCCCACAACTTTAGATGTCTTAATTGTCTAAGGCATATCTTGTGCTGGAGGAAAAGGTCCCCTCCAAAAGAGTTGCATGTCAGGATCTTTGCAAGATCTTCATTTGATAAAATAATGAAGGCAAGAACAGGAAATATGCTAAAGCAATGATCATGTACTGTTACACGTGAGCCTGCTTTCTGGGGCCTGTGGGACATGAGGCTGAGGATGACAGCGGTCAAGAGCTCCCTCTCTGGAGTTGGACAGGCCTTCTCCAAATCCTGACCCTGCCACCTGCTCGCTGTGTGATCTTGGGCAATTCACTTAACCACCCCGACCTTCCATTTCCTCATTTCCAAAACAGTGATGACAATAGTCATATAGGCACTTATGAGAGTTAAATGAGATAATGCCAACAGAGGTTCATCACAAGGCCTAGCCTCTGTACGTGTTTCATAAATATTGGCCCCAGTTATGAGCAAAAAGGAGAGAAAGAGGATGTAAAAGAAGCGGGTGGGTGAGGGGGATGGGAAGAAAAGAAAGGATGGATGAACTATGCTCTATCTGGCTTCAAAAATGTGAAAACTGGCCCTTCTGGGCTTAAGCGAAGTGTAGCTGGTTTTATTTCCCCAGGGGCTCTTGTTGTGGCCTTGGCAGGGTTATCAGATCATCTACTGAGTGACTCGTGAATTAATAAGTTGGTATATTATTTAGAAAAAAGAACTGAAAGTATGTCCCAAATATTCATAACTAAACAAGGGCTAGATCACAAAACTTAGTGGCTCTTTTCAAAAAGAGCATGTGAGCACACACACACACATCTACACATACACACACATATACATATACACACAACACACACATTTTACACATATACACACATACACATAAACACATATATACGCATCCACACATATACACATATATACATACACCACAACACACACACATGCACACACAGTACACACACACATACATGCATAGTCTTGATTCTTTTAAGAATAATGGTGATGTTTTCTGTCTTGGAAAGGCTAATGGGAAGCTCCTAAGACAGCAGGGCCCTATTGCTATCAATAATATTGAGTCCTCACTATAATGTCCATAAAGGAAGCAATACCAATGAGTTTCCTGTAGCTCCTGCACTCTGGAAACACTCTTCAGGGTTTTGATAAAATGGCTCTATATTCTACTCAAAAGACAGCAAGTGTCAAAACTACCCTTCCTCCCTGCAGTCTGTCATGAGATTTAACGAGATCCAGACCCCAAAGCAGGGCCAGTTTGTGGTCCATCGCCACACAGCCTCATCCTCCCCCCTCAGTTCCCCATCCTGGTGCTCGGATCCCTCCAAGGGGCCGTTACTGCTCCTGGCGGCCCTCAGCCTTCAGAACCCCTCTCATCTTCCTTCTCCTGGGCCCTCATTACACCCTGTTTGACGGCCGGTGGGGAGTGGGGTGTCGGGTTAACGTTGTACCCCAGAGTTCTGGAACTGAACCCCGAGCTGTTGAGGCATCTCATCGCCAGAGTCTTTGTCTCCTTTACTGAAACCAGTTCTGAGTTCAGCTCCCGCTTTGTCTGCCCCGCTCTGAGTTTTGACAATGTCGTGGTCACCTCACTGAGCAACCTTCTGTTCAGATGGAGTCCACTTCCGTTTGCTGCTTTTGAGGGACGAAAACCTCCACGACCGTTTTTCGCAGCTGAGTTAGACCACCAGCGTGGACCTCCTTAGGCTTCCACGCCGCTGGGGAAAGACCACCGAGTTCCCTGTCAGTTAAGGGCCCGCAGCCCGGTTCAGGAGTGGGAGACTTGACCTCCCTGTCCTGGCCCCCGTGCCCTACAGCCTGAAAGGGGATGAAGAATCCTAACAGCCTGGTAGTGTATTTATATTTTGATAAATGCATATCAGTGGACATGAAGGGTGTTTATTGGTGTGCAGGGCTTACAAACAAAACACATAAAAGGTAAAAATTCAGAGTTGCCTGTGAGATGGCAGGTGAGCACTTCTCAAACCCCTACAGGTCATTCACACCCACACGGGTCATACACACCCACGGCTTTGGTTCCCACCTCTGGGCAAAAGATCTCCTAATCTGCATCTCCATCCTGACCTCATCTTAGAGAACGTCACCCACATAAACCCAGGCCCTCCTGCCAGAAGACTGGGACATTGTGGACTCCTCTCCTCCTCTCAGCCATCACCCAGTTAGTCACCATGTCCCGCTGGTGCGACCCCCTCACCTCCCCTCGCGTCTGGAGGTATCTCTCTCTCCAGCATCACATGGCATCCAGCCCAGGGACAGGATCTTTGTTTTGTTCACTGATACAGCCCTAGCTCCCCAAACTGTGCCTCGCACGTAGTGGCACTTGTTAAGTGAATGAATGGTTAACATTTATTGAGCACTTATTATGCCAGGCACTTCCAGGCAGTATCTCATTCCATCCTCACCACAGCCCTATAAGGAAGAAACTGTTTTTAATCCCAATTTGGCACAGGAGGAAACTGAAGCTTAATGAGATGAAGTAACTTGCCCAAGGTCACACAGTTGACACCTGGCAAAGCTGGGATCTGAACCCTGATTCGTCCAAGCCCTAAATAATCTCACTCTACTGTCTTGAGCTTTGCAATGTTTTCACAAAACTATTGCTGGCTACCATGGGCCTGAGCAAATGGAGCAGTTACCTTGAAGTAGTGCAAATACCTCTCTTCATTATATTATGAGTTCCTAAGAATAGAATCCTAATTATTTTATTTCCTCACCACCACCACCACCACCAAAACCCCAAGGAGCTGCACAGTGTCTTACACATGTTTGTGTTCACTAAATGCTTATTGAATTAAATACATGTGTCCTGTTAAGAGGCAGCATTTGGCAGTGAGTCCTTTTTGCACAATCAGTAATTCTGAGTACTGTCCTGATGGCTGCCCTGAACCCAGGCCCAGCTGCTGTCTCTTCTCACCCTTTGCTTCTTCAGCACGATGTAGGCTCAGGGCCATCCCTGGCTGACCCGCCCACCACCCTGACCCCGGCCCTTTGCCATCCTTCCTGTCCTTACGAAATCCCCCTGCCTGTCTTCCTGCTGTCAGTGGCTGCATCACGCAGAGCAAGTCCTGCCCTCCCTCTCCTCTTCTTGACCCCACACCCTGCTTGAATGTGGCTGCTTCCCTGGTCATTCCTGACAGGCAGGGCAACGTGACATGTATATAGATAATCGGAACACAGGGCGGATGGTGATAAACACCATCACGAGGCACTGGAGGAGTTATGAAGACAGAGAAATTTCTAGTTAAATGATGGAGCCCTGGAAAATGAAGTCCCTGTCTTTTTCATCCTGAAAAAGTTTTTGTTTCTTTTTTTAATAAAGAGTGTAGCTTCTCTAGGTTTGTTGGTTATTTAGGATTGACAGTTGTGAGTAACAGAAACTAGGGTGGTTTAAGCTAAAAGGAGAAATTTATTGTAAGGATACAGAGTCTCTAGGAATCCAAAGATTGGAATGCAGCCAGACCTCAGAGAGAAATGGAAGCAGGACAAGAAAACAGTCCAGGATCTGGGCAGCATTCCCTTTCCACGTCTTATCCTGTCTCTGCACAACTGCCTCGTTCTTGTCTCTCTGTGACCTCTAGTCCACAGACCTCCTCACAGTACGCCAGCGCTGCCAGTGGCTACTGAGTTTATACTTGGTTTACACTTGGAGTTTATACCGTCCCCATCAAGATCACAAAGCCTCAGGGAAATCTACCCGATTGGCCCAGATCAAGTCAGGTGCCCACACCTGGTCCCATCACCTGCCACCAACAGAGCTTGGGTCATGTTGTTCAACAAGGCTACCAGGTGCCCTGCTCTGTGCAGGAGGTAGGAGCAGAAATGATCACTGTAAGCTGAGCAGATGCTCCAGAAACATCCACTACACTTGGTTCTGTTGTCCGGTAATGCGCTTGTAAAAAAATTCTGGGTGCTTCCCTGGACATAGAATAACATCCTATCTTTGAGATTCTTTTAGAAACAAATATGTAAATATGAATTCCCATTTAGCAAACATCATCCCCCTTAACTGAGATGGTGTTCCTCTAGTCATCCCCAACAGGTTTTTTATACCAGTTTTGGTCACTGGAGACCCAGAATCCTGGATTCAATCAGGTGCCTTGCACACATCTAGATAGACCACAAGGCTGAAACACAAAAGATAAGCCAGTCTGGGCATTGCTCCCTCAAGGTCTTACCCAAATGATGCCCACTCCTCCCCTTCAGCAACCAGAGTTCTCTTGTCTTTCTCACGAGCCAGTGCAGTCAGGTCCGGGGAGACAGAACCCCCTCCCTTAAAGGGCCCCACACCCTTACAGATTCCAAGAGAGCTGACTTTGGCCACTGCTTCTTCACTGTGGTCTGAGGTCAGTAGAGAGGGCACAAGGACGGAGCCTTCTTTCATTCTGATCTGGCATTCAGTGACTCATCAGTCCAAGGCTGGGCAGGGATAATCCAAAAAGTCTATCCAACTTTGAAGTGGATGTGCTGGAGTCAGGGTGCCCAAAGCTGATCCAAAGCTGCACGTCCATCCTTCCTGGACTTGCCTTTGCTGTGCTGGCCCCTAGGTTGACACGTGCTGCATGGGCTCACAGAATTGGTGGCACAGCCCCAGGCTGTGGTAAGGTGGCATCAGGGCTCCAGCCTGGAGGATGACCTCATAACTCTTCTCCTCCTGACGCATACTGTATTCCACTCACACCGTTTCAGTGACACCCCCTGGCTTGTCTTCCAGGCTCCCTGGGTACAGCAGGCCGTGTGTGCAACCTGACCTCCCGAGGCATGGACAGCTGCGAAGTCATGTGCTGTGGGAGAGGGTATGACACCTCCCACGTCACCCGGATGACCAAGTGTGAGTGTAAGTTCCACTGGTGCTGTGCTGTGCGCTGTCAGGACTGCCTGGAGGCCCTGGATGTGCACACGTGCAAGGCCCCTAAGAGCGCCGACTGGGCAGCCCCTACATGACCCCAGCGGAGGTCACCATCCACCTCCCCTCCCGCAAGGACTCCGTCAGATCTGCAAGGACACTGGCCTTTGGGTTCTCTCTGGGAGATGCTTCGTAAGGCACGTGGCCTTTGTCTCTACGGAAGCCCCTTCTCCCTCCCCTGGGGCCCAGGGACTGGGGCCACACACTGCACATTAAGCATCGCCTATTCTCTCTGACTGCCAGCACACCTCTCCTTGGTCATGACAGGTGGTTAGAAGGGGCGGGGGTGGGCCCAGATCACTGCCTCCATCCACCTAGACACTTCCTCTTTCTAGAGTAGTTGGCCGGAGGGAAAAAGAGGGCCCCAAAGGAACTTCCTCTGTGTTTTCCAACAAATGTTGACAGTAAAGAAATTCCATACTTCCCTCTGGAGGGTAAAGAAAGCAGGATCAACCCCCACTGACTTCACTTTAATTCTTGAAAAGACCAAGCAGGGCTTTTGCCTGATCAAGTGGTTTTCACAGCCACCACCTCTGGGGTAATTGGTAATTGGCTGGAGAAAAATGACTTTCAATAAACTTTAGGTTTCAAATGCATGTGTTTCAAGGCATTTGTTGCCATATTAAAATATGATGTGACAAGGTGGGTCTGTTGTCCTTTGGTCCAGTTTGGAATCTTTGCAAGAGCAAAAGCCTCAGAAAGTGATTGCTTTGCATTACTGTCTGCTCCAAGTAAAGACCCTTTTAGGGAATGAGATCACCAAGAATCTGAAGGGAATGAAAAAGAAGACAAATGACCTGGCAGTATTCTGTAGCTATTGGGTGAAGATGGAGGAAAGTAACCTAGTGAGTGGAATGTTAGAGAACGTGTCTGTATAGATAAGGGGAAAAGGGGGGAATAAAATTCCTATCTGATATGATGCAGGTGGCCCATGGAATTTTGTAACTGAAACGGCTTTGAGAATGGAAACTGGGGGTGACAACCGAAATGCTGACAGAGAGGTTTCCAGAGCGAGGTCATGCCTGGACAGCCTCTACCATAAGCAGATGCCTGAAAGAAGTTGGCCATGTGTGCAAAGGGGCATCAGCTAGTATCCGTCCACCTTCACGCACGTTGTAAAGACCTGTCATATTTAATTGTGTTCACCGGATGCTTCCAAGATGACTAGAAGCCATAGTCTAAAGCAAATGACACAGCCTTGCTTATAAAGTTGGTAACCCTAGCATATTATATTGCAAACCAATCGTAATTCAGAGACTATATTTAAGGGCCCCAGCTGTAATTATGGGACTATCAACATGCAGACTGTGGCCGGCTCCTGCCATGAGCCAAAAGACGACATCGCGGGAAAATGGAGAGGCTGCTTGCTTCATTTGATGTATTAAAGGAAAGAAAGGTGAAGTCCACGAAGCTACTTCTCATCTCCTGTCCAGTTAGGTTCCTGTTCTAAACATGATCTCGTCACAGGGCTGCGTTAACCAACAGGATGATTCATTACACGCATCTGGGGTCAGATCACGGATGCTTGCTCACCCTTTAATACGGTGGCCTTTCAGTTCTCTTTCCTTGCTTTAGAGCAGGACATTCAGACCAAGGCTCATGGAAGTCAGCTTTCTAGTGCTTTGTCATAATGATATTTGCCTCCTAGTCTTCTTTAAAATGATGGAATTCATCTCTTTTCCCTCACTCCAAAATCCTGAAATTAGTTGTCTAATTTTTCCAAAGTGGCTCTTCCTTCCTTTCATTCTATGGATTCAGAGGGTGGGGGGAGTGGAGCATGATGGTAGCTGCTCTGAGCCCAGATGGGTCTCGGGGGGCGAGTGGGAGGCAGAGCAGGCAAACCTGGTCTTAGTAACACTGACACTTGCTGTGGGAGGATGGAGGGGCTCTCTTGGGGGTCCCAATGCCATCAGCCCCCTTTCCTGTTGGATGAACTCTGAAATCATAAATCCATGGGTGTATCTGGATGTGGAAAGGATCTGAGAGGACATCTTCGCTCCCCTCAGTCTGTATCGGGGGAACAGACCAAGAGAAGTGAAGGGATGTGTAAAAATACCAGTCATTACCCCCAACACTCCCACAAAGAGGATCACACTGTAAGAGTCTTAAAGAAATTTAAGCACTTTACCTGTTAAATGAAACTACTTTGTCTCAAAACTGACTCAGTGGATTCTAAATAATTTTAGCATCCTGAAGGGACGTTCATTATTTGTTTGTTTTATTCTTGGGATGTTTAGATCTGACTTTCCTTTTATGCTGAAATGCATTCTTCCTGATAAGGAGCAAGGAGACAAGCCACGCCCATGCAGACACCTGCACACGTGGTTCTCATCTGTATGAGGGACTGGACTGTGGCAACCAGCTCAAGTGGCAGTAGAGGCAGCTACCATGGAGGGTGAAATAAGAGAGTGAGATATTTTTATCTGCTTTTACTTCTGAAAGAGAAGAATCTCCCAATTTTTCAAAAGGTGAAAATTTCAAACTCATTTTCTTTAAAGCCTGGTAAAGAATCAATATTTCATGATTTTAAAAGATACTAAACTCTTCATTATTTGAGACTTTTAAGGGAATATGTAGCATGAATTACCCAAAATAAAATAATGAGAGAACCATTCAGGTCAGATCTCCTTGCAGATTCCCTCCCAATAAAAATCTTATTATAAATTGAAGTTTTCTGGGTCCAAGTTGATGCCCGTTGATTTTCTGCCATATCTGAAAACGTTCTACACAGTAGGAGATCTTGACTAGTTCACTGGCATTTTCTTCGATAAAGATAAGAGTCTGACTGTGACTCTGAGCCTCAGCAAATGGGTTGTTTTCTTCAATAGACTGGTCAGGTCTGTGGTGCTGACCAGTCTTTGTATCTGTGAACACACCTTGTCAAGGTGCATTCTAGTTACAGCATCCTGGACCACCGTTCCTGCTCTGAAGGTGGTAATCCCCTGCCTTGAGAGACCAGTTGATCCCCTTAAATGTCTTAAACTCAAGCACAAAAGCCCCAGCTCTTTGCCCTTCTGGGATATGGGAGTCCTAGCGTGTTATGGGACCAGGTGCTTCGGGATGGAAGGGGAGGAGGCACAGGGCAGCCTGGACACGGACCGTCTGCTCTCCCTTATATGAGTGTTACTAGATTGTGGCGAGCATCCTACAAGGATCCATCCTACGGCACTTTAGTCCACGTGCGCCCGGATCGTGGGAGGGGGAGTCAGAGAAAAGAGCCAGGAAGCTGTTCCCCAGTGACCAGCTGAGTCTAGTGATGATGGAGGGTGGCTTTTTCAGCTCTGTGGGTAACCTCTACACCTCCCTCTGCTGTTGCTACCCTGTCCCCTCTCAGCACCTACTTCCAAGGCACCTGGAGGCCCCTGAGCCTCTGGGCCTCAGGCTGGCGCTCAGATGTCCATACCTGTTGTGCAGCCCTGCTCTAGGTGGCCCATGTTCATTTTAAGAGCTGTTTTCAATTGTCACAACCATATGCCTTTTTATAGGAGTTATTACAAAGCTTGAAAACATCAGGTATCACATTTCTTTTACAAAGACGGTAGCTTTAAAGTCAGAAAATTCAACTTCACGTTGGCTTTTCTCAGCCTTATTAACTTATGAAGGAATTCTTACATTGCTTCTACGTGACCTGCAGCGGCCCCTCCCTCTCAGAGGCAACCAGCATGACCGTGCATGTGCGGGAGCCTGATGGCACTTTCAGGCCAGGATATGGTTATGACTTCTCGCTTTATTCAAGACTGGCCCAGGGCCGGTGTGGTCTCGCTCAGCTAAAGAACATTCATCTCCCCTCTTGCCCACTCTCAAAATAAAGGCTCAGAGAAGTGTCCAGTAGACCAGAACCATTCTTTTGTGTCTATTTACTGTACTCCAACCTGAGTTTCCTTATCTTAAGAGCCAGAGTTGTAGTCTCAACAAATAGAGCTCACAGTTCCAAAGCTGGTAAATTGCTTTTGTCAGGTCTGCACTGACTTTCTGCAAAGCAGCCCACTGGTGCAAGCTGACAGCCAGGGCGTGCTGATTGTGACCTGCTCCTCACCTGGGCAGAGAAAATTTTCACTCATCCATGAGCATGTTTACATTTTTCTGGGGATCAGCAAGGTGACAGGTGGTTTGCAAAGCCCAACAGGATTACTATTTTTCTAAATCATAGTTGCTTCAGCTTGAGTTTTTTTTCCCCTGATAGTCACATGGATTCCTGTTTAACCAAACTGCCCAATTCCACAAGCTAATAAAAGTGTCACACAGATTGTTACAAAGAACTATTGTTATTTACAAGTCTACGTTTTCTGTGAAATCAAAATATAATAAAGTGAATTTTTGGTGTTGACTCTTATTTTAAACTTGGGATAGTCTTGCCAAACTCCTCAGTGAAAAGAAATTCCTGCAGGTTTGCAAATTATCTCCTTGACCTTTTCTCAGGACCACACTTAACAAAATTTGATTAAGAGGCGTCTTTCAAGTTCGTAAAGATTTTCAGGGAAGGCAATTGACTTCCCTTACTGAGGACCACTCTTGTGAGTTCACAGGTAAGTCTCATATTCCAGATTGAGAAATTATTCCATTTTCACTGGTGATCTCCTATGGTTGCCATCTTAGTGCCTGTCCCCTCTTGGTGTCAGCGTGCTTTGGCAGTGTTTGTAAACTCAGGGTCTCTCCACAGCCGCTAGACCCACCCTGTATGACTGTTTTCCATACAGGTGCTTGCTCTCAGCTGTGATTTTTTTCCTCAGCCTGATTAAAAACATACAAGATCCCTCACCTCTTTAATGAGATCTGTGCATCCCGATTGTGTGTGCCCGTTACATACAAGCAGCAAAAGCTCAGAAAATGGAAACAAATTCTCCTCCAGCAAGGGAAATCCACTCTCCCATTTTCTCATCCCCAATGAACTATGCTTTGGGGTGACCCGACTAAGCAAAGTGCTGACTGGACTTTGAACACCCCAAGGTGACCAGCCCCTGGTCAGGCTGCTCCCTGTCCCTCTGGGATTCACCATGCCTCCCTGGAAACTCCAACACTTAAATGATCTGAAGAAGAGGTGGCAATGCAACACGTGTCTGTTGCATTTTTCTAAGTGCATTTCTTCCAAATATTTTTGCCCAGACATTGTCAATGAAATGTCCCTTTCATCTAAGCCTTTGTGTGAGAGGGCTGGCCTATGCATTGTAGGATCTTTAGAAGCAACCTTGGTCTCTGATCACTGGATGCCAGCAGCAACTCCCCTGCTCCCCAGATGTGACAAGCAAAAGTGTCTCCAGACGTTGCCAGATGTCCCCTGTGGGGTGGGGGTGAGGGGCAGCAAGGGTGATAGTGGAACTGTTCCCAGTTGAGAACCACTGATCTAAGTCCTCTATTAAAAGGGAAGCCTTATATAGTCCTGCCATGTTCATCCAGGACACCTCACTGGGAGTATTAGCTCCACGGGATTAATGTTCAGTGTTAATGTGTCAGACCAGCTGGGAAGGGACGTTTTGGAAAGGGCGCAGTCATAGAACCCAGGGCAGAATGAGCCAGGCTGAGACATGAAGGTCACTCAGGCCTACACTGTGTGTCCTGGGAGGGCGGGAAGGCACGAGACTTCTGGGTGTCTGAAGACGGGAATTGAAGGAAGGAGGAAAGGTCAGCAAGGAGAAACAATAATGCGGTTTTACAAGCTGGAGGCAGAATTCTTCTTAGAAACTCCTCAGTTTCCCAACACTTAGTCAGGGATAAAAAGCCCCAGGATATGGCCTGAAAAGAGTGAGAACGCTCCAGCTCTGCCTAACAAAGTTGAGTAACTTTGAGTTTCTCAGGACAGAGGGAAGGTAATAGTCAAGTGGGAGCACTGCAAAATGGAGAGAGTTTGTTTCAAACAAAGAGATAGAATTTCCAGTTGAAGGCCAAGCTGGGTATCAGCTGCAGCTTGTTCACTGCACACACACACTGCCAGCTGTCCCTGCTGCAGGAACCCTAGACTCATGTGGGTGGTGCTTCAGTGGAGTGGAAGAATTCAGAGAGCTGCCCAGCACACGCCAACACAGGTGGGAAGGGACCAGCGTGCGCTGGACGCACATGGGGTAAAGCGGAGAGAGAGAGCAGCCTGTAAGAGGCAAACTGAAGGTGGCGGGAGAACTTGGGGCAGGTGACAATGGGCAAAAAGAAGAAAACAGAAAGCCTGTCTTCTTTTACTTCACCGTTTTTCATGCGCCAAACGGGATTTATAGTAGGCTACCCAAAGAAGTGAAGAACAGACAAGAACCACTTGGATGAACAAAAGAACTCATCTGTTCCTTCATGCTATGACCCAGTTATAGATAACACAGCATGATTAAAATCTGATCAACATGATCAATTTACCATTTAGACTATTTTGGGTCTCAACTTGATTTTGTAATTTCTGAGTACTGACTAACCCTGTGAAAGCCCCTGTAACTGAATCATAGGCTCTGGATTTCCCCAGACAGTCCACACAATCCTATCTGAACAGCATCGCAGGCCTTCCTAAGCTCCACCAATGAGAGGAATCACATTACTGCCCAGAAAACCAACGCAAGTAATTAAATGACGAAGATGTATCCAGTATCCACTCAGCCGGCTTGCTCACTTGGTGACTTGGGCAGAGGCTGGGGAGCCTGGCAAACCCATCTGCCAATGGTTAGGGGCTTCGCGTTCCAGCTGGAGGTTGCACACTGGCCAAATAGCAGGAAGTACAGAAAATGAAACATGAATTGGAGTCTCCCAAAATCTCCCCGCTCATATCAACTTTGGCATCTGCCCCTTGATCACTATTCTGTAATAGTAATGAAGTCTACATGAAGGGCCTTGAACTCAGAGTTGTCATTGTGGAATTGTGCTTAATCAAGACAGACATTCTCAGTAAGAGTCCAACGGGAAGGAGAAAGGAGTCCGGGTTTAATTTTCCTATATATTACCGTGCCTATAAACAATGCCTTATCTTCTCATGAAATAATAAGCACTCATGTTTTTTAAAGTATTTACACCAGCCCTTGGATATTTTATTAGAATCGTGATTCACAGATGAGAAATCTTCCCCCTCTAAGGCAGGAAAAATTACTGGAGGAAGAATTACTCAGTAGGCTGTCTATACAGACAAATGAATCTGAGTATGTCTCCTGGCTGTTAACCATTCATTCACTGGTGATTTTCATTTATTTTCCCTGAACTGAATGAATGATGGGGTCAAGATGATTGCTCTGTTTTGCATACTGTAGATGTATAATTTTAAATGGTTTCTGAAAATCCTGTTGTTCTGTCACGTGACTATGGGACTTCACCAGAGCAGTGAGGTCTCGTGATGCTTCCAGGATCTTGAGGATGAGAATTCACTGACTCACCGAATGTCACATTTGAAAGGAACATTGCACATAATTTATTCCCACCTCTACATTTTATTCATGAGAAAACAAATTTCATGGTTCGCACTGTGATGTAAGCAAGACGCTCTGAATCATCTTCAGGGAAGAACAGTTATTATTCATCCCATCAGTCTGTACTGGGTCTCCAGTGAGTCAGCCGCTGAGCCGGATACTGGAAGTGCAGCAGTGGCTGAGACGTGCCCTTGCTCCCAGCCTTCTGGGAGGGCTAACACAGAACACACGTATTTTACTTCTTACTATACAAGCACTTTCACACGCATGGTTGGATCTAGTCCTTAGAACCACCCTTAGATATAGATATGATTCTTTTTTTTTTTCAGTGAGGCGTAGGAGAGAGATTTCAGAGAGTTTTAGTGATTTGCCCAAGATCATAAAAAGGCTTACAAAAAGCAGAGTTCGGACTCAAATATTTGTCTTCCAGCTCACTCCAGTGTCCTCTCCAGTACGCCTGAGAGCTCTCTGATTAAAACTTAATGAAAAGTATTCTGTCCAATGGGCTAGTGAAAACAATTTAGTGGATTCCGTGACCATATTTTCCAAACAAAAATGAGGATGTGTGGACTGCCAAAGGATTTCTGATTTCATTTATGTGCAATCCAGACAGTCATATGTAAAAAAGCTTTATCAGAAACTGACTTTTAGTTATACATTCAGCAAGGCACTTTTATTTAAAATAAAATAGTTTTGAGAATCTTAGAGAAAATCTGAGATTTCTGGTCATAAGAAACTTATTTTCTCTCTCATGTGGAAAATTAATCCACAACTCAAGATAGTTAAAAAATATTGTGTATCAATTAAAACATGGTATGAATTATGATTTATCAAGAGTATTCACTAAATCCCTATCTAACGTTTGATTACTCAGGTTGATTAACATGTCAATAATTTTTAAAAATATTTTTCATAATAGTGCTGCCGTTTAACACAGAATAAGGGAGAAAAAATTTTCAAAATTATATTCAAATATAAGAATATATTTTAAGATATTTTAAAAGCCCAAAGTGCTTATAAATATGATATTAGTGTCTATTAGCAATAGTATCTTTATCTTGCTTAACATGACATATGTGTGGCCCTTCTCTCCAGAAAGCAAACTGGGAAGATCTGTGTAATCCTAGATTATTAGATAATGTTTTAGGAACAACAAGTGGTCTCTCCTCTACCTTCTGGTCTAGAAACAGTCCAGCAGGGCTGAGTAATACATCACTGGCACTGATGTCCAGTTGATTTCTAATCTATAGCTCGCTTAGTCTAGCTTTGCAGTTGGGATTGCTTCTGATGGTGGCCAAACCAGCAAAACGAGAGTCTCTTCAGAATGTAAAGGAACCAAGGATGAGTCCTACATGACTATCTGAGGAGTATAGGAGAGCAAGACAGAATCTTTGTCCAAATGGAATCTTAAACCATGGGTCAGGGGAGAGGGTGGAGAATTTCTATTACAATTATTCTAAAAGTGTATGGAACAGATTTACACTCATGTTTATTCGTGATGAAAAAAAATAAACTGTCCCCAGATATGCATTTTAATTTGTGAAAAAAACTGCTGAGAAATGTGAGATCATGGAGAAGGTGGTCCTTAAGATAAATAAGTAAATAAAATCTAGGGAGTGTTATCCTGCCTAGAATGTGATTCATTCTTTTGGAGCACTAGATAGAGTGAGGTGATGTCCAAAAGCAATTTTCATATTTCTTGGACATGTTAGCATTTTTCCTTAGAACAACTATAGCAGGATCAGATCCCTAGGTAAATTATATGGACAACTACAAGGGAAAAAACTCACCCCCAAATGTCATTTCCCTTTCATTGTCCTTGAATGGGGACTAAAATTCTCACCCTTACCAATGCTGCCTGGGGATAAGGAAATTTTCTTAGGAACTTTTCTTTTAAAATGCATGAATGTTCTTAAGCTTTATTCCTTAATTTAACAATGATTTATTCAACAAATATCTGGCACATTTTAGCATCTACCAAATGGTATTTTCTCGAGTTTTGCCACAACAGCATTGAAAAGGTAGATGAAATAAATGAGACGTCTATTTCTGGTAATACGGTAGACTAAGTATACCCAAAAGAAGCCTCTTGCTGCAAAATGCCTAGAAATTCAACATAAGGTAAAATAAGCAAACTTCGAAATGTGTAAGTGAATTCTTCCCACCTCTCCCTTCAAATACAGGAAAGCTCCAAAGGCCAAAAATAAAGAGGAAGCTGAAAATTCAAGTTTTGGTGCCCTGGTGGATGTTTCCTAATCTCTTCTCTCTAGAAGATTGGGTGTTAAAGTCCATATCAAAGCAGGAAACAAGGTTTCGAGCCTTCCTGAAGTGAGGAATTCGAATATAGGACACAATGTCCAATCCTTTCCCACACAAAGTCAGACCCCCTCAAAGGGCTATACATTCAAAAAAGAAAGAATCTGACCACTAGCACAGGGAATCAACTGGGAGCTTGTTTGCTATGAAATAAAATTAGGGCAGGGAAAGACAAATCAGTCAATTAAAATAAATTTACAGCTCTGACCATTTACAACTACCAGCCTCTCCTCAGCTTAGTTTGATGTTAGAATTTACATAACTTGTATATTTCAAGAATTGCCCATCTAAGAAATTAACCTAAAAAAATTCTAGATTGAGGTGCCTAGCAGATACAAAAACAAAACCTTTCTGCAGGTCACATTTTCAACCAGGCTGCAGAGGATTCTCAAAGGTAAAACTTCACCAAACCTCAGTTTATAATCTAAAATTACAAAAGAGGCCACAGAATAAGCCTCCAAGAGTTACAGAAAAAACAGACCATAGACTTAGATACTCAAGAACATCAGATAATATCTAAATACTATATATAAAATAAATAAACAACAAGGTCCTGCTGTATAGCACAGGGAACTATAGTCAATACCTTGTAATAGCCTAGAATGAAAAAATATGAAAAGGAATATATTTATGTGTGTGTATGTATTCAGTTGAATCACTATGCTGTACACCAGAAATTAATGTAACATTGTAAACCAACTATACTGCAATAAAAAAGAATATCAAATGATAAAATTGTTATACACAGACTATAATACAAACCTGTTTAGGGATGATAAAATAAAATTCAAAGTGAATAATAAACATGAATAAGGCACATAATACTTAAAGGAAAAAGATTAAGCTAAAAGATAATTGAAAAACAATTTTAAAAAACACCAAGAAATTAAAAATATGAGCACTGATGTTAAAAGTTAAGTGATTTTCTACCTGTGGCCACAGCTGAGGGAGCATCATTAAAGCCTTCCTTCTGCTGCCGTCATGTCTAATTCAGTCTCTCAAAGAGCCTGAAGAGCTGCATAAGCTTTTTATCAAAGGTTTGAACTTTAAATAAACCAGTGAGAGCCTGAGGAGCCGTGGGGAACACCGACAGGTTGTATGGTAATGGAAGACCCAAGTACCAAGCACTCCGCAAGCTTCGGGTGTTTGAAGTAAGCCCCTGTGGTGCAAGCAGACACATCATGCATGCAAGGCCACACGGGTGGAGGGAAGAGCTGTGGACCAAAGAAGGCTGTCTCAAGAGGAAATCTTCAAAGACCAGGTGCTCGGTTACCTATGAAAACGCCTTTGACAGTAGCATTAAAGAAGACAATGAAGAGCTTCTTGTAAGAGCTTCTGAGCAGTATAGGAAGCGTGAAATGACTGAAATCAGTACTGACTACGGCAGTGACAAGAAGAGAGCCTTTGCTTTTGTAACCTTCAAGGACCATAACTCCATGGATAAGACTGTCATTCAGAAATACCTACCATATTGTGAATAGCCATAACTGTGAAGCAAGGAGAGGCCTGGCTAAGAGATGGCCAGTGCCTCATCTAGGTCAAAGTGGTTCTGAAAACTTTGGCAGTGGTTGTGGAGGTTGTTTTGGGGGAATGACAACTTTGGTCACAGAGGAAACTTCAGTGGATGTGATGGCTTTGGTGGCAGCCTTGTTAGTGGTGGACTTGATGGCAATGGTGGATTTGGTAATAATGGAAGCAGTTTTAGAAGTTTACATCAATCAATCCTCAAATTCTGGAGCCATAAAGGAAGGAAAATTTGGAGGCAGAAGCTCTGGTCCTTATGATGGTGAAGGCAAACACTTCACCAAACCACAAAACCAAGATGGTGTTCTAGCAATACAGGTAGTTGTAGCGGTGGGAGAAGACTTTAATTACAACCAAGAAAAAAAGCTTAACAGAATAGAAGAGTCAGAGGTTACAGGTTACAATAAGTTTGTGAATGCAGTCAACCATAGGGGCAAGCCTAACTGCTACCAGAAAAAAAAAAAAAAGGACTATATTTGAGATTTACTATGTAACTAGTATTTTAGTTCTGATCTGTGGAAAGTACAAAGCATTCCAACAAAAAGTTATAAGGTAGGCGTTTTTGTTGTCATTCACATGTTGTTGATTGCTAAATGTAATACTGTGATCATAATGCTCATTAAATGTGTCTTTAAAAAAACTCAACAAATGTGGTGAATAGAAAAATAGATAAAGCTAAAGAGAGTTAGTAAAGCAGAAGATAGACTTAAGGAGATTACTCAGAATGCTGTCCAAGATATAAATAAATGGAAAATGTGAAAGAAGTTAAGAGACATGGAAGATAGAATGAAAACCTCCACTATGTGTTTAATAATAGGAATTTCAGAAAGCAAAAAGAGAAAATGAGAAAGATGCACATTTTCCACAATGGATGATAAGTATAAACCTTTAGTTTTAAGAAGCACTAGTTCCAAGTAGTAAAAACAAAATAAATTCACATCAAAAAATATTGTAGAGAAAGTGCAGAGAGTAGAAAAGAAGAGAAGATAATAAAAGCTACCAGGGAGAAAAGACAAGTTACCTACAAAAGACCGAAATGCAGACTTTTCCAAAGCAATGAAACAAGAAGGCAGTGGAATATTTTCAAAGCCCTGAAAGAAAATAGATATCAAGCTATAAATTTATATCCAGCTGAAGTATCACTAAAGAACAAAAATTAAATTAAGACATTGTCAGACAGACAAAATCTACCAAGACAGATCCTTTCTATAGGAACTTCAGGAGAAAGAAAATATATTCCAAAAAAATGCAAGATGAAATGTTGAGCAAAGAAATTTGTACACATGCAGTTAAATTTACAGTAATGGATATATGAAAATAAATAGTAATTACTAATGTCTGGTAGCAAAACAAGGTGACATAAATATTGGCAACAATATCCAGATGGGAGGGGAGTTTTAAAATTTAAGCATTTTAAGTTTTCTTGTATTTTTGAGGAGGGTAGAAAAATTAATAAACTTTAGATACTGTTAAGTAAGCATGTTAAAATTTGAATGATAACCATTAAAAATGCATAATTTCCTGTCTAGTAAAGGGATAAAAATAATTTTTAAAACTCTTTAATCAATCTAAGAGAACAGATTTGTAAGTGTGGATGTGGGGAGGTCTTAGAGGGAGAGTGGGGACACTGCTTAGGATTCTATTACTCGCAATAGCAATAAAAAATATCTAGTTATAAAAATAATTACTGTACAGAACTATCAGGAAAAAAACCCAATAATCTTTAGTAATGGAAATAAGAGATACTTTGAATGAATGGAGAGATTACCATAGAAAGACCTAATATTGTAAAATATCAACTTTTTACTAAAATTAATCTACAAAGGTACAATTCCAATACAAGACCAGCCAAGGATAATTATGATTATTTCCTTTAGGAAGGACCTCTCCCTGCACCAGTTCTCCTTCTCACTTCTCACTTTTGACTCAACCATAGAGCACGAGGCATGCAGCAGATATTCAATAAATCAATATTCTTTTAAAATAAAGGAATGGATAAATGAAAGATTCAACTGTTCTGCAAGCAATTTCTGATGTATACTCTTAGAAAAATCCCCATCAAGCATGGTACATACATGTCAATGTATATCAAGATAATACCCAATTTTGAATCTATCTGCCTAAGTATGCACTTCAATCTTTTGCCAAGGACATTTTGTGAGTTGATTAAAATTGGCTAATTACGGTACAAGTTTTCCTGAGACACAAATAGATGACAATTTTGACATCTTAGTGTTAATCTGATTAAAAAATAACCCACACTAATTAAAACATAGGAACAGAAAACTATTACTCATTAAATACTTTCTAAACACTTCTTAAAGTCAACAAAACTCTGATTTTATATAGTAATTTTGATAGCTCCTTATTTATTGTGTGGCACAGGAGGTGTCTTCAAGTAAATCTTCCAATGTATAAATATAATGACCCAGCCACGAAAGCATCAGAAATTCACACCCCGATTAATTTCCTGTAGACGATCAAAAAGATCTCAAATGCCTAATGGTCCCCTGATAGCTGGTTGTCGTGAAACACATAAATTTTAGCATATAACTAAGAACTGTATTCCCCCATACTCTTTTTCACTACTCCCATTGCAAATGAATAACTGGATCTTGAAAGCTAGTATTACTCATATAACCCACTTTACCAGCTTTACACATTTTCCCTCAATTTATTGCTTGGTTATCTACGTATCCAAAATAGCAGAAATTCAGGATCTCTCTCTTGGGGCTCCCACCTCAAATTGTCCAAGAATTGAACTAATTGTGTGGGGCTGTAAGAACACTAGCTCAAGGACGAGGTGATACCCTGCTGGGTGATACCCTGCCAGATCCCTGTACAATCCAAAGCTCACACTGGGGTCTCAAGGGTATATAGTTCTTTTCATTTTCACTCACATACTCAGCCATTGTTCTCAAAGAGTGACAACACACTTTGGTTCTTCAGCCTCACCTATGTGTTTTGCTGGACCCTTCTTGGAGCCTGCATCACCTCTTAAGAAATTCCCCTTGGGGGCTCTTGGGAATCTTCTCATGCCAGCAGATACTTGTTAGTACCACACGCTTAAAAACAGGTTTCTCTAATTTCAACTTTCAGAAAGAAGAGTATGGGGTCTGGCATTCACTCCCAACCAGAAGCCTCCAGGGGTCTTTCTGCAAACTGATAAGCCACAGGAATTTTTTAAAGATTCTGTTACATCCTCTTCCCAGGGTAAGGAGAGTCTAGTGCCTTCTTATCAGCATAACTAGGGCTGGGAACACAAATGATTCCTCTCGTAATGAAATTCTGTTCCAAACTGATTTGTGTCTACATTTCTATAACAAGTAGTTACAATACCCAGATACGTGAGCTTCAAAAGCTAGTCTGTGCCCTGTGCTTCCAGGTAAGATGCTGTAGATTGGGAGGGCCAAGCTTCCTGCTGTGACAACTCCAAAAAAAAGTCCTTCACTTAGCTTCCTTGCCTCCAGGGCACAGCCTCTCTATCAACTAAAGCTTCCCAGGTAGGAATTTTGTGTTAAAGATATTGTTTTTAGATACAAATGGCCCTTTTTAAACACACCCCAAGCATCCCCTAAGGGCTCAGGGAAGAAGCAACTATCTGTTTCAACACTAGAGGAAAAACTGTGTTGAACTGTGTGATCAGAGCTCCACTCTCTCCATATTTTTATAAGGGAATTTCAAGGGTAATTTTTATTATACTTCATTTTGATTGCCCTCTGGGTGAACTGGAGCTCTCCTGCACTTGGACCACTTAAGTGTGATACGCTGCCCTTCCAAGAAGGGCGGTCATACACATAACCTATCTCTCTCAGAGAACCATGGTACCCGCATGAAATTAGATCGGGTGGCAGAGTCTTGCTCTTCTCATCTAAGTCTAATGGAAATTTTACATGTGTCTTTGTTAGTTGAGGCTATGAAAATCCAAAATGCCTACTGGGCTATGTCTCTACCGGCCAAGCAGAGATCTTTCCCTCTCTGGACTCTTTGTCTTGCAAGGTGCTCACCACCTTCCTTAATGGGGCAAACCAGTTCCAGACGAGTTTTCTTGTGCTGACAACTCCTTAGCCTGAGGTTTGCACTGGTGAAACCTTCTGAGGTCAATAGAGAATGCACGTGAGGGAGCACTCCAATGGTACGTAACCAGAGATGCTGATTTTTAAAAAATAGACTGGGTCCCCGCCACACCCTCCCCCTCACCCCACCTGCCAGATCTCTGCATCTTAGGGGCCCCACCCCATGCAGGCCCCACTCTCGTCAATAATAATAATAATAATAATAATAATAATAATAATAATAATAATATCAGGTCCTTTCCCAGATTAATTGAATTAGACACTGTGAAAGTGGGTCCAAGTGTTGGTATTTTTAAAAAGCTCCCCAGGTGATTATAATGAACACTAAACTTAGAGAACCACTGATATCCAATATCCCAATAAATCCTCTCAGCCACACTGCGATAAAAATCCTCGGATAAGGTAAAATATATAGCAAATAATCGCATTCTGAGAGTAGAATCCAGTTCCTAATTTCCAATCTAATATTTTTCCTGTCACAGGAAGTAGTTACCGCTCAGATCTAAATTATCAACTTTACTGAGGATAATCCAGCATGAAGGAGCAGAGTGTGGGGAGTCCTACGTGCTGTGTTGGAGGAATGGGGGCAGTGCAGGGAGGCAGAGGTCACATTCTAAAGTGAAAGACATTCCAGAATTCACAGAATTTCTATTTCTGAAGGCAGTGTCTCTGTTCTGCTAGTTTTATAGGCCCCAAGACTTCAGAATTATCTTTGAGTACTACTTTTCATACAATATCTAAGTCCAACCATTCTTTCTTCTAGGCATCTCTCCTCTTCTTTCTCACTGCCACCACCCAAACCAAAATTATAATTATTTCGTAGTGAGGCTCGCTGGCACCAGACTCTTCTCTTTTCAAGTCATCTTGCTCACTCTTTCCAAATAAATCTAAAACGTGTTTCCGCCATTTCACTGCTGCTTTCCAAAATTTTCACTGGTTCGCATTGCCTAAAAGGCCCAAATCCCTTACCCTTCCACAAATTAGCCAAAACTCACCTTTCCAAATACATGGCTACCTTTCTAGTCCAACCACCCCTGGCTGCTTCGATGCACCACACTTTCCTAACAGTCACAGTCCTGCGTTCAGACCCCTGTCTGCCCTCCCCGCACTGGGTCAAGTGTGGGAGGTTGTTTAACCTCTCCGACTATGGCTCTGCCTCTGCCACAGGTGAATAACAACACTGACTTCATAAGGTTGCTGTGAGGATTCCTGAGGGAATGGATAAAAATTACACACAGGGGACGCCTGGCCATGGTAGATACTATGATGACTTTGCTTCAGCTCCTTCCCTTGCTTGCAGCTGCCCCTGTTCCCACTCCCTCCAGGGCGGCTATTATCAGACTGTGGTTTCTCAGCTCCAGCCCCCCCCCCCCTTTTGTGCTGAGGCTGCAGACCACAGTCCTGCTTCCCCACTGCTGCCCCTTGGTGGGCTCTTCCAGAAGGAGGCGCTAGAGGGAGGCCTCAAGGCTGGAGGAGGAAGAAGGAACACTCTCTGTTGGATGTTCCTGCGGGAGTTGTTCCAGCAACAGTTCTTCCTGAAGCAGCAGCTGTGTCCAGGGTGCAGGTTCCCCCACGCTCCAGAACCCGCCTCCCTGTGGCTCTAAGAGACATCAGTCCCAGCTGGGCAGGACCCCTGCTTCAGCTCCAGAATCTCTCCTCCAAGTTTCTAATTTCTAATAATCCTAATCTTCTCCCCTTTTCCCCTGCGCCTCTGGGTGGTCACTGCTTTCTGCACTCCCTGTCTCTGTAACACCTCAGAATTTCCTTCATGTCCTCCAGAACCCAGTTAGGAAGTTGCCTGTTACTATAACTGGCGTGGTGTGTGTCTCCTGACTGGTGTGACTGACATCCTTTGCAACATTTCTCCTCTTCCGAGTTGAACACACACCTCACCACCAGAAGGCCTCCACGGCCAGCCCATCCTACAAACTCTTACAGGCCCTCAGACTCACCACAAATGAGATCCAGGATGGCCTTGCAAAGAAGTTTCTGATATGATTCTCTTGTCTTGTAATCCGAGAAGCTGAGGTTCAAAAGTGAAAGGCAGGACCTTCCCCTGGGTCTCTCGTGTCCCTTCCACAGTCGCCCACCTGGAGCGTTCACTTAGCTCAATCATCTGAGGCCCTGCAGCTTCTCCTTCATACTGCCTTAGTGCCTCACTTAACTGAGGCCGTTTAACTTAGCTTTTGGCATCCTTCCAAAAGAACGCTCCTCCACGAGTCACTGGGCAGCAAACAGTACTGGGCTCTGTATTACAGATGCTGTGTATGTGTGGACACCTCAGAAGGACTCCAGATTAAGTTAGGTGAGTGCATTATGTAATTAACCCAGAACTTGGACTATATAGAATGGCTGCCCATACCTCTCACATGTTCTCCATCATGGCTAGCAGTGACCAACATCTGAATCTAATAACATCCGAGAAGAGTAGTTTTACAGACTTCGTAAATGCCGAAAGGCCTTCTGAGTTGTTTGCTCCTTAGACACAGCAAAACAGAAGCTTTAATAGAATTTTATAAGAATGCATATCCCACTCATTAGACGGAAAGTTCACGTAAATTCACAGCACAGTTTTATCAGGTGTTGTTTCCTCACTGATAGAATTTAATATTAAAAGTTATCAACGAAGTCTTAAATAGGACAAACATTTTAAAGAGGTAGTCTAGCTTTCAAAGTTCCTTCCATAAGTTTGGCTGTAATAAAACCACCACAAATTATCAAAAGGGGGGAAGCAAATGCAGCATGAGAAGTAAGGGACCCTATGAGCTTTTTTTCTGGCAATCTCTGGTACAGTGCATGGTTGTGACCACCTGCCACAGGAACACCGACGAGGACGCAGGGAGTGTGACGTGACTGTTGCCACAGTCCACACCGACAAAGCACACTTCCCCTGCAGAGCCTCAGCTTCTCTTCCCAAGAAGGTAGGCTCTGCCTTGGACCCGTCTGCAGACAGGTCATGTCGACATGGGGTTGCTGAAGTGATGAAAAAGAGGAGGTGCTAGAGGATGCCGAGGAGGCAGGCTTCTCTCGCCAAAAAAAGGCAACTAGACCTGTGATTACTAATTTCTTTTCATGCATTTGAGAAATTTCATTGGAATTGAATTTGGGGTTCATATTGGCCATATAATTCATTTCTTTTTCTGCTTATTTTTGCTTTTAAATTTTTGCCAGCCTTAGAATTTAGGGATAAAGTGTCCAGTGGACCAGAAAAGCATTTGGAGACAAGATTTAGTACAAACGTGTCTTAAGCACACTGTGTGCTGGACAGTGGGGGGAGCACCAAATAGCCCAGGACAGTGATTCCCAAAAGCTGCTGTACATTAGACTCACCTGGGCAACTTCAACAAGCAATCAACACATCCTGAGGCCTGGGTCACACCCCACACCAACTCAGAGTGTCTGCGTAGATAAATAGATTTTAAAGATCCCCCAAGGTGATTTCAATGTGCAGTGAAGATTGGGAACAACTAGTCTGGGGAAAAGAGCCTGAGCTTTGGAGTAAACCAGACCCAGTTCACGTTCTGGTTTCTTCTGCTTCCCCAGCTGTGTGACCGTAAGAAGAAATGGAATCTCTTTGAGCCCCAGTTTTCCTCGGCAAAGGGAGATCCCAACACTCCTTTGAAGAATTATGGTAAATATTAAATGAGGTGATCAGAACAAAGAGCACATGTTACTCAATAGAGAGTTGTTAGTTAAAAAAAACCAAAAAAACTTATAGCAGAAATAAAAACAACCAATCATAATTCAAGAGTCAGCTACGTGCTACAAGCAGTGCAGCAGGCGAGACAGGAGAAGCAACAGCTCGTTCTATCCAGATGGCTTCACAGAAAAGACCACTGTTGATCTGAGCGTTGACTTAGACCATGTGGGACCATTTGGGTTGGCAGAAAATGAAGGTAAATATCTTCCTAAATGAAGGAACAGCAAAGGGAGGCCTGAGATAAAGAACAGCAGGTTCAGGTCTCATCAAGGCCGCCCGTGGGGCAGGTGCGAGAGGCACGGAGGGCGCTGTGGGAAGCGTGGCTGGGACGCTCTGGGGGCCTTGGATGCCCTCCCAAGGAGTCTGAGTCTTTCTCTGCACACAGCGAGGAATCAGTGCTATCTCTGAGGGGGAAATGCTGTTTTTAAATCTGGGTTTTAAGCTGAAAAGAGAGAAATCTGGAGGTAGGCAAAGCAGGCAGAGGTTAAGAGCAATTGACCTGGGGGAGGCATTAGGCCCTGAATTACAGAAAGGACACAAAACTGAATGGCCACCTGGCGGTACGAGCTACCGGTTCACTGTGGGAATTCGCCTGCCAAGGTTTCCAGGTGCGTGGCTGGTTGGTGGTGTCCCTTACACAAGATGAGGGATTTATAGGGTAAAGATGCTGAGCTCAGTTTGAGACAGGCCAAGTTTGGAGAGAGATGGCTCACTGGCAGTTGGAAATGCAGGTCAGGAGCTCAGAAGAGATGGGGTGATGTCATCGTGGGTGGGGAGAGTAGCCAGCACATGGAGAAAGGTGTGCGAGAGAATGAGATGGCCCTGGGGGAGAAGCAAAGCCAGAAGGCCCTCCAGGACAAGATGAGAACTTTGGGAGAAGCCTGTATTTACATAGTGACGATGGAAGACAGAGATCAGACAGCTTCAAGGAGAATCTGGAGGAAAGAGTGTCTTGAAGACCAAAGAAGATTTCCCAGAGCTCTGTGGTCACGCTGGAATCAGGAATCGGGCCAACATGGTTTCAGTTTGAAAAAGCAGGTTCTGTTGGAAGAGTTTGGAGGGTTGAAGAAGGAATATGTGAAGGTTACCAGGGACAGAGTGCTGAGTATAAGCCCTAAAGAAGGGCTGGGAAGACACTGAATGGCAGCTTCAGGGAGAAGCAAGACTGAAGATGGGCTGGTTTCTATAAAAACATTTGACCATTCATGCAGATCCATGACATGGAGACGGTAGAGGAAGAGAGGAAAATTGATGTGGGAATATTCCAGGGAAGAGTCTGAGGGCAGCTGAGAAAGAGAACTTAGACTTGGAAGACAAAAATAGAGGACGGGAGTTAATGAAGAATTAGGAAAATAGTATTAAACGGTATTGACGGCCCACCTGAGATGAAAGAGAAACAAAGAGAAAGAATGATTCACCTGAATGAGGAGAGCTTGAGCCACAAGACCAGGAGATGTGACAAGCGAGATGCACGAGGTGAGGGCAGTGGAGACCGGGGATGAGGGGAGCTGGGGTGACGCCCACACAGGCTTTAGTGGCTGAGCTTGGGATGGGACGCTGGCTGAATTGGGGAGGAAGTTCAGGAGCCTAGGAGATTAGTTAACAGTAAAGACAAAGGGCCTTGATGAGTCCTAAGAGCAGGCTTTCTTGGAGAAACTAAAGGGAAACAAATGAGGGGGTGGATATAGCTCAGTGGTAGAGCACATGCTTAGCATGCCTGAGGGCCTAGGTTCAATTCCCAGCACCTCCATTAAAAAAAAAAAATAGGAGCCTGAGAAATTGTCTTCATGGAAGGAAAATTAAGACATCCAAGTTTTGAAAATGAGGCAGTTATAAGAGTATGAGTCCATGATTTGGCTTTGGGAGGGGAGTTCCAAAATCAAAACAAAACAAGATGACAGGGAAAATATTTGCTAAGCTATAAAGTACTAATCACTTTTTATATGTTGTTTTCATTCTTTATGGAGTGGATGGGACGAGGAACTGCAGGGCTGATCTGGTGCATGAGTCGTCCATGTGGACACCGAGGCTGCCCAGGTTGATGGCAAGGGAAGGAAGGGAGGGGAACTTTCTATCTATATTTATTAGGGAACATGGAAAAGTGTCCACATATCAACGGATGGCAGGAAAGAGGATGCTACATACTACTCTGGACATGGACCTAAAAAGAAGGGTGGTTTAACAAAGGTATTACAAAAACATCTCGGAAACAGCACTGTGGGCTGAGAGGAATGTAACCCTTCTCCCAGGGGTGGGAGAACCATCTCCCCTGGATGGATCTCGAAGGCAGTGCTTCACCAAATTACAAAGGGTGCCAGTGCCCCAGTCACCAAAGACGCCAGGTAGGGAAGACCAGGCAACAACCCGCAAAGTTCAAAGAGTCTGGGGAAAGTTGAACAAATGCAAAACAAGACATCAGTTGTCCTCACAGCATGAAATGGCAAGTCAGCCATTGGTCCTGATCCTCGCCTGTGCCTGGGAACACCTCACATGGACTCAGAAGTATCAGCTGGTTGAGGGAGCAAACCTTCCTAGAAGTCCCCAAGCCAAGTTTCTCCAACCAGAGCCAGTCGGTTGCCCAGATAAGAGGCCAGCATGTCCCAGGGCACGAGGCTGCTATTGTGTGGTTGCTGGTTTCACAGAGTTAGGGCTTCCAAGTATCAACACAGAGACAAAATGAGCTATGTGGGGGCAGAGCTGGGGGAGGGAGGTGGGGAAGCAAGCTGGTGGTAAAAACACGGCATGTGGAAGGAATGAATACAGAAGCAGCAGAAAGAGATTGTCACAACAACAGTCTGGAAAATACACAAGAGCAAACATGGTTTTCGAAACCCTGTTCATTTTCCACTGAAAGGAACCAGAGCTCCTTTTAGGGGCAAAGAAATGACAAAATAAGCTTAGGCTATCTTATCTTGTGCCAGAAAGCAAGGAAGTGATCAAAGAATGATGGGGACATGTCCAAAAGACACAGAGCCAGACTAAACGGGCTCCTTCTAGCCAAATGTGGCACAATTTGAACATCCGAATAAATAATAATCCTAACAGATTGTAACCTGTTGAATAAAATAGGAATTATGAGTCCTTTCCTAAATACACTAACAAATTGAAAGTTGGTGAGGAACAGGATATTTACATAGTGTCAAAGTCCCTCCCACAAAATACTTATTAATTACAAGGGGAAAGGGGGAAGAGTTGCCTGGCAGACACACCTTAATCAAGTGATTAAAGTCTTCATTGCCAGTAATCATCCAAATTGAAAACACATGTTATTCCATAGGATGCAAGGAGGCAAACACAGCATCATTTCTGGCTCAGTCCTGGGAGAGACGCATCTCCTGAATCTAGTCGTGAGGGCACAGACAAGCCCAAACGAAGGACATTCTACCAAATAACTGACCTTCAGTCTTCCAAAGTGTTAAGGATTTGAAACTCAAGGAAAGACTGAGAATCTGTTTCAGAGTGAAGGAAACTGAAAGGACATGACAACTAAATGCTATGTGTGATTCTGAAGTAGAGGGTTTTGCTATAAAAACAGTAGTAGGACAATTGCAGGAACTTGGATGGGATCGTCGACATGGAGGAGGGAAGTTGTTCTGTGTCAGTATCAGTTTCCGTCTTGACAGTCACACTGTCGTTAAACGGAGCAGCGTCCTTGTTTGCAGGAAATGCACACCAGAGTATTTGGGGGTGATGGGGTATCATGTCAGCAACTACATCTCAAAAGAAGGTTTTTGTCCTACTCGTCCAACTTTTCTGTAAATTTTTGTTTCAAGTGTTTTTTAAAAACATAAAATATAAAAAGATCAATCTCTGTTAGGAAAAAAAATGAAGCGTTGCTTTAGAGTATGTAATGGGTTGAATAAGGGTCCCTCACAAAGGACACCCATGTCCCAGAACCTGTAAATGTGACCTTATTTAGAAAAAAGGTCTGCAGATGTGATTCCATTAAGAATATTGAGAGTATCCTAGATTATCCTGGGGGCCTTAAATCCAATGACAAGTGTCCTTATAAGAGACACACAGGAGAGAGACACACAGAGGGGAAGGCATGTGAGATAGAGTTATAGATTGGAGAGACGCAGACACAAGCCAAGGAGTACCTGGAGCCGTCAGAAGCAGGAAAGGCCAGGCAGGATTCTCCCCTAGAACCTCTGGAGGGAGCAGGGCCCTGCAGACACCTTGATTTCTAACTCCTGGCTTCCAGAATTTTGTTGTTGTAAGCCACTCAGTTTGTGGTAATTGTTACATCAACCCTAGGGAACTAACACAAAGTACTACTTCTCTTCTTTCACTTTGTTGGAAATAGGAAACTAGGTAAAGACTGAGAGAAAGATGTACTTTGGATGTCCTCACCAATTCAGGCCACAGAAGCCAGAAGGACAACACTCCCCCTCTCACCGGGGCACACTGCAGTCCTGAGAAAAATGACTTTTCCAGGTCATATTCCCAAAAAACTCTGCATGGACCTTCACCATGGACACCTTGGGTACCAAAGCTCTAGTTTTGTTAGAATTCTTCCAAAGGCAGTGGTTCTCAACCAGGAATGATTTTGGCTCCCAGGGGACATTTGGCAATTCCTGGACACATTTTTGTTTGTCGTAACTGAGATGCAGGTTGCTATTGGTAGCTAGTTGGCAGAGGCTGGGGATTCTGTAACGTACAGGACAATCCTTCATCATAGAGAATTATCTTACCTAAAATTTCAACAGTGATGAGGTTGAGAAGCCCCGTTCTAAAGGAACAATTTCCATTTTCATTCTATAAGCAAACAATGCTCACGCTTCTCTGACAGGATAGGAAAGAAGGGAGGAAGAGGCATTCCAAACACACTTCTGGACTAATTCTTTTCATTGTGGCAAGAAAGATAACATGAAATCTACCCTCTTGACAATTGTTTTGGTAGGCAGTATAGTATTGTTAACTGTAAGCACGATGTTGTACAGCAGATCTCTTGAATGTATTCATCTTGCAGGACTAAACTCTACACCCACTGAACAGCAACTCCCCATCTTCCCTGTCCTCATCCCCTGACCGCTACCATATTGTTTTCTGCGTCTATGAGCTTGACCACTTTAGATACTTCATGTGATATAATCATGCTATGGCCAGTTTATTTCTTTTAGCATAGTGTCCTCAAGGTTCATTTATATTGTCACATAGGACAGAATTTCTTTTTTATGGCTGAATATTATTCCATTGACTATCTCTACCACATTTTCTTTGTCCATTTATCCATTGATGGACATTTAGGTTATTTCTGCTTCTTGGCTCTTGTGAAGAGAGTGAGGATATCTCTTCAAGATCCTGATTTCAAATCTTTTGGATACATACCCAGAAGAGGGGATGCTGGATCATATGGTAGTACAATTTTTTTTTTGAGAAACTTCTGTACTATTTTCCACAGCAGCTGTACCATTTTACACTCCCATCAATAGTGTACAAGAGTTTTAATTTCTCTATGTTGCCACCTTAACAGGTGTGAAATGATATCTTGCTTGGGGGTTTTATTTTGTTTTTTATTTCATTGGTTTTGAATTGCATTTCCCTGATGATCAGTGATGCTGAACATCTTTCCATATACCTGTTGGCCATTTGTATGTCTTCTTTAGTGAAATGTCTATTCAAGTCCTTTGCCCATTTTTAAATCAAAAAAAATTATTTTGCTATTGAGTTGAATGAGTTCCTTATATATTCTGTATATTAACCCCTTATTGGTTATGTGCTTTGCAAATATTTTCTCCCATTCTATAGGTTGTATTTCCACTGTTGATTGTTTCCTTTGCAGAGCAGAAGCTTTTCAGTGTGCATAGTCCCATTTGTATATTTTTGCTTTTGTTGCTTATGCTTTTGGTATCATATCCAAGATTTCATTGCCAAGACCAATGTCATGAAATTTCCCCCCGCATTTTCTTCTAGGAGTTTTGCAGTTTTAAGTTTTACTTTTAAGTCTTTAATCCATCTTGAGTTGATTATTGTGTATTGTGTAAGATGAGTCCAATTTCATTCTTTAGCAAGTGGATATCCAGTTTTCTCAACACCATTTATTAAAGAGATTATCCTTTCCCCACTGTGTATTCTTGGCAAGCTTGTAGATGATCAGTTGGCTGTAAATGCAAGGGCTGATTTCTAGGCTCTTTATTCAGTTCAGTTGGTCTGTATGTCTGGCTTTATGCCAATACCATACTATTTTAATTACTGTAACTTTGTAATAAATTTTGATATCAGGAACTGTGATGCCTCCAGCTTTGTTCTTCTTTTTCAAGAATGTTTTGGCTATTAGGGGCCCTTTGTCATTCCATATGAATTTTGGATTATTTTTTCTCTTTCTATAAAAGTGCCATTGGGATTTTGATAGGGATTACACTGAATCCATAGATTACTTTGGGTAGCATGGACATTAGAGCAATATTAACTCTTCCAATTCATGAATATGGGATGACTTTCTATTTATTTGTGTCTTTTAAAATCGTTTTTCATCAATGTTTTGTAGTTTGCAATCACATCTTTAATCGCTCTCATTAAGCTTATTCCAAACTAGTTTATTATTTTCAGTGAATGGGGTTGTTTATTAATCTCTTTTTCAGATAGTTCACTTTAGCCTTCCAGACTCTGTGTGTCTCCTAACTTCCTCCTATGTGGTTTACAGTAGGACATGGGCTACGGATGTGATGTGGGATCAAGCAGAGAATCTCGGATTTCTCAGGAGTCCCAGCCACACACCCTTCTTTAGGCTGGCCTTGCTCTTTGCAAGTCGCATGTGGAGAGGGTGACAACTCTACCAGTGACTACTGTAAATTGGCTCTGAACATATCCAATAAAATATTTCAATTCCAGCTACCAAATTACATTGTACAAAGAGTGCCAGTGCCGCAGCCACGAACCCTGGGAATTTAAGTTCTCACATGATACAGTTTGGGAAGAAAACACTCCTGAAACTCTAACCACCCCCCAGCCCCGCTCCTGCTTCCTTCCTTCTGCTCAGCATTTGTTGACCAGCACCAATGCACCAGTGTGCTAAGTGTTAGGAATTCAAGGATGAATAAGCTACTCATCTGATAGGAGGACACAGAGAGACATTAAACTGTGAAGTTCTGAGTGCTGTCACAATGCTATCAGTAGAGAGAAATCTTCTGGAAAAGCTTCCTACACATGACAGGGAGAATCAAATCAAGATTCAGATATTTCACAGGAGAGACGGACGAAGCATCCTGGAGAGATAAAGTTGAAACTAATATCTCAAAGCTTGGTTCAGCCCCTTCTGCAGCAGAAAACCGGCTGTGGAATGTGGGAGCTCTTAGTCTTTGAAAGTCCAGTGTGCTTTTCAAGGATCCAGTAAAACCCTTCTGAACTAAAACACATCCGGAGATATTTCTGAAGATGCCTCAGTCCTAAAAATCTACAGGTGTGAAAACATCTCTTACTGAGACCCAAACGGAGCTTGTCAGTGTTGCGGCGGCTGCTGTGGGGCCCCTCAGGTGCGAGGCTGTCAGTGGATATAATGGCAGTGGAGCAAGACAGAGAATGAGGGCCCAGGGCAGCTGTCATGACTCACATTCTCTGTTCTTATTTGGGTCATCTTGGAAAAGCAGGTGAATCACCTGAATGACTCTTTAAGACATGTCTGTGGCTGCGGTGACCAGTGATCATTAGGCAATTTCATTTAACACTTTGATTACAATAGGTGATTAGAACACCTCCTTACCTGTAGCTTGGCTATTTTTAGACGCTAACATTTTCTGGAGTCCAAGACCATGTGCAAATATGGGCAACGATGCTCAAAGGAGTTGAGGAGGGAGAAAGGGGCCCTTGCATAGGAAATTGCAGAAGCAGTGCCACTGATCCCCCTCCTGGTGACAGCCGCAGCCCCGCGGGGCTAAGCCACGGCTGCTCAGCTAATTGAAGTGCCCTGGAGGTTCTCTTTGCCCTCAAGAACCTTTCTGATAAATAGCTCTTGACCAGCTCCTTATATGGCTACAACGGGCCCCAAGAGGCTGAGATGTATTTGAGACACAATCTGATTCTCCTTTCTCAAGGGTCTCAGGCCTTCACCTTTGCAGGGAGGGAGACGGCAGTGTCCTCCAGAGGCTTTTGTGCCTGGGCCCCGGGGCAGTCACTTTTCCTCTGATGATTCCCGTTATCTTGAAGAAGAGAGGTGCCTGGCACTCATCACGCCGTGTTGGGCAGTGGCTCAGAGAGTTTGAAAGAAGGCATGTAGGGAAATCAGAACTGGCGAAGCTGCATGGGAGAAAAGTGGCTCTTGACTTGTTCACCTTTTGAGGGCCTTTGGGGCCCACCGAGAATAGTCTCAGAAGCCCCCTTGGGCGTGACATGCTGGCTGCCCAGTGGTGTTTATTACTCAGAAGAGCCACACCCGAGGGGAGAATTACTGGTGTTGCCTGGCGCCCTGTGAGAACTCCAGCCCAGAGATTGCACGTGAGGACTTTTTCCCCAGAGGACTGCGGCCCCCGCCATAGGCCATAGACGTGAGCACAAGGGAGTTTTTCTTGTTCATTGTTGGAACTCAGTGCATAATGTATGTTGAGTAAATGTATGAATGGGACAAAGAAAGAAGCTGGTGGCTCATCAGAACTTTGTGCTTGGATCCTAAGTGAGCCAGAAGTAAAAATAAGTTGTCACTGTGGATTTATTGAAGTGATTAAAAAGATTACATCCTGTGAAATCCTGAAAAAAATTTTTTTAAAGACGCTGAAACACAGATGTATGCAAGCCAGAGAAGACAAAATCTTGATGGGTGTAGAGAACAAAAAGTCATTCTGATGTTAACGTTACGGAAGGAAAGATACTGTGGCTTTTTTTCAATGGTCTCGTTGGATTCGGGCACAACCACCTCCTGCCTCCCCTAATCAGCACAGCTTCTCACGTTCCAAACTGTCGCTGGCCTCCACGGAAGGCCCAAGTCTCTGTCCCAGACAGCTGCCACCTTCTAGCCTCCCCTCCAGAAGACTCTAGAGAAAAATACGTTCCACCTTCCCCACGTATGCGTTTCTTACTGGAAGGCACATCTTCCCTGAGGAGTATAAAACAGAAGAAGAAAACTCCCAGGAAAAACAAGGAGCCGGGAATAAACAGACAGGGTTCCCAGGCCCCACGCGTGGCAGCCCATGTGTAACGTGGAGCTGTAACTGGAGCGAGAGCTATTCAGAAACGTGTACCCAGGAGTGTAACAAGCTGTAATATACGAACTGATTTTGGAGTATGTGTAATATGCTTAACATAACACTGCAACCAGGGGAGCCATTTTTTAGGAATAAAACAACAAGGGAGAATAAATATCATTAATACAGAATGAGTGACATGGGAGTTCCCAGTGAACAGGGGATTTTCTCACTCTGACATCAGATTCTAATTGCAGAGGGACGATCTCAGTTGTCACTAACTAGCTTTTAAAAAAATAATGTAAAATAAAATTTGTTAGATATAAGACACAAGGCCTTGGGGCTGGTGAAAAACCATTCTTGGTGGGGACCCCAGGAGAGTGCTAGCTACTTACTGGTCACCACGGCCCAAACAACAGCTCTTAACGGGCTCTCTCAGGTACCGTCACTGGGCTTTCCTGGATTGCCGGAGGAAAACAGGACCTTTGAATTATGACAGCTGCCCCAATCCTTCATTTTTCCCCTTTGTTCAACTCTGTTGGTATTGATAGACAGTTAAGAGGCCCTAGGACCCTCCTGGGGGTTCATGGAGGACCTTCATGGCCAGCACCAGGGGACTCAGGAGAGGACACGGAGCACCAGATGCCCAGTTAGGGAGCACAGCAGTGGTTCCCGGCGGCACGCAGCCTGGGTCCCCCCGAATTCTCCCTGGCAGGCCCCACCTGGTCAGGACGGGTGGGACACCCAGTCAACCACAAATCTTGTTCATGGGATCTTCCTTTTCATTTAGTATTGAGCTTGTCCAGTGTTTTCCAAAATGAATATTCTGAGATGTCATAAGGAGTCTTTACACAAGAGGAGGGTGTCTTATGATCTCACGAGGAGATGGGCTGGGTTATACAGAATTCGTTTTATGGGACTTCTCAGGGCTTCTGACAGTTAGAATTTCCAAGAGAACGGCAAACGATGTATTCCAAAAAATCATTTCACCCAAATAACGCTTCTCAGAACCCACTGTGGGAAATAGTGGTCTGTGCTCCTTACAGGCTTCCTCTTCCTGTTTCAAGTCCACGTGCAGCATTCCACTGGTTTTTATGCTCATATCATCTTCCCTAGAAACACTCATTCCCGGTCTCCCATCATAACACATATGGCTGGAATGTGAAGGAAACCATGAGCCCGCCTTGTCTTTGGAGATCTGCCCAGGCTCTGCCTCTTTCTGGGGTGTCTGAGAGGCAGTGTTCCCCATGCACTTTTCCACAGGCGGTCAGCTGGTGAGTACTTGGCCTCCCGCTGGAGAGACCCAGTAGGTAGGGTTTGATGCGGGAAAACAAGCTCCCTGTGGCCACACAGCATGTGCTCGGGTCGAGCCCAACTCTGTGACTTGGCAGCTGCTCAGTGCAGGGGCTGTCAGCGCCCACTTCAGAGTGCTTTGGAGACTGAGAGTGGTCCTGGCATGGCATCTGATGCACAATAAACTCGAACAATCATCATTCGGGGAAAATGGGGTAAGAAGAAATACTATGTCCCAAAGAAAATGATAATGGGGCAAAGTTTTCATAAAAGCTCCTCATTAAGCTGTTGTTCCAAGAGTGGAATAAGTACATTTTATTTCATTTTAATAATCTTTTCCCTGGACTTCTATAAAATGATGCTCACTTCTGGTTTAGCATCATCCTGTACTCTACCCTGTCTGTTCCACCTTCCTGCCAACATTTAATGAGCTTTCAAGTTCTAGAATATAGAATATCCAGTTCCAGATTCTGAGGGTGTGAAGTTGAATAGCATAATGTGGAACTTGAATTCCCTGTGGTCCAGTGGGTGAGACAGGCAAGTAAACATACAAGTAAAGCAGTGTGATAAATGCTGCAATTCCAGGTGCAGTGGGGAGAGCATGATATCCCCAGCACACAGTAGGTCCTCAATACCTTTTGATTACTTAAAAGGAATGAGAGAACAAAGAATCTGATCTATCCTGGATGTGAAGGAGGTTATCTTTGATTTGAGGGGCAAACTATCTTTGAGCTGTTAATTCATATTTTCTTCCTGCATTTTCCCTCCTGTCATTTTAAAGCAGGAGTCTAGATTTTGGAGCTCTTTGATCCAGAAAACGATCAGAGAAGCAGCTGAAAGTACCCTGTGTTTGGAAGGGCATGCTCAAAAGCAGAGTTCTGGGTGTCCTGAGGGCAGTGGAGATGCTGAGAGGCATGGAGAGGGGGCCTGTGGGCCCCCGAGCAGCACCCAGACCTGGGAGAGGCGGAAGGGAGGCCCCATGGGGAGCCTGAGGTGGAGCTCACGTCCTACAGCCCGTGTGTAAGAGCGTCACCAGACTTCAGGGACACTGTGGGCTTGGACAGCAATGCTGTCAGAGGCAACCAAGACATGGGCCAATGGAATCCAGGTTTTGTGGTGGGGGCGCTCAGAGCAGGAAGTAGATGATTAAAAAAATTTTTAAATGATATTACTTACATACTCCTTAAAATTATAATCTACTGCCCCATCCCTGGACAAACACACACCCACCTGAAGTTAGCTTGCCTTTTGATAGTGGTCAACGGCGGTTTTCAATTCCAAAGTTTTTCTTCCTAAGATGGGTCGGTCACATGCTTCAAGGCCGAGGATCCGAGGGGCTGTGAAATGGACTGCAGCTGGACATAACAGGAGACAAGCTGCAGAAAGAGGGGAAGAGAAACTGCTTCCTTTTTGCCCTTTGCTCCTGCTGGAGAGTCACAGATACAACTTGGAAGGGGACACAGGATCACCAGCAGGTCCTTCATCCCTTGCGCTCTCCAGCGCACTCCTGATGGAGAGCGATCCACCTGGGCCTGGACATTCCTATTTCAGCCAGTGCCTGCCAGGCCTCAGCCATTCTTGACCCTCAAAAGCCAGAACTTCAAGACTAGTTCCTTCAAGCCCTGTCTAGCCCCCAACCCCTCCTTTCCCATTTCAATGTCCTGATACAGCCCAAGCTGTCACTACAGTAGAGTAGAAGCCAAATACATGATGTGAACGTCTTGGAGGCTCCCATCCCCCTCATTTTCAGCACTTGCTGGGGTGGGGGGTGGGGGTGGGTACCGCCGCTGCCTACTCACTTCCCTGGTGACTCAGCATGCAAGTCTGTGAAGTGCATGGCCTTGGGGCAGGGACAAGAATAGGAACAGCGGAAGGGATATGAACAGGGTTTAAACATTTTAACGTCGCCTCTAAAGGTTCACATTGAAGTAAGACGTAATTTTTTTTAATGATGGAAACAAGAACCAAATTTTTTTTTAACGATGGAAACAAGGACTGAAAATTTACTTAGAGGCAGTCTGTGTGTGTGAGGTGTCAGGATTTACTGTATTTGGGAGCAGGTAGCTGAACATCGTTTTCATTAGATACTGCAGCGTAAGATTAAAAATAAATTCCTTGAAGTTAGTAATAGTAATTATAAGGATGCCCCAGAAGTGATCAATCCTGGATAAAAAGAAACCAAAACATAAATTTTTATAAAAGAATGGAGAACACTTTATAGCAAAATCTATGGAACCACTGAGATTACACTTAGAGAAAAATATACAGCCTTCAATACCTCCTTCTTAAAAAAAAACGAACCAAGTACTCATCTAAGGAAATTAGGAAAATTATAATTCTTATAAACAAGAGAAACCAGGAAGAAATAATAAAATACAAAGCAAAAGTATGGTTGAATGCATCAGTAAATCCAAAGTTGTTTCTTTGAAGGAATAAACTAGATAAGCTTTATGAAGCTAGTTAAATGGGAAAAAAGAGAGAAAGACAGCAAAAATATACAGAATTAAGAATGAGAAAAAAGTAATTACCACAAATACAGAAGGGGTTAAATATACAACATAAATGATATATCCGTGTAACTTTGTGGTAACACATTTGAATGCTTAGAGAAAGCAGTTATTTCCTAGAAAAATATGCAATCAACTAGACATAAGAAGGTGAATATCTGCACAGACCAATCACCATTGCTGATAGTAAAAATGTGATCAAAGGGCTACCATTAATAAAGCACTAAAATTAGGTGTTCCATGTCTGAGTTTTAGCTAATCCTTGAAGAGCAGGTAATGTCAATGTTTAATTATTCCATATAAAAATATGGAATGCTCTGCAATTCTTTTTATAAAGACAGAATGACTTTCATACTTAAGTATCAAACAAAGCTTAAAAAAAAACCTTCCCATTTGGTCACATTGCATTGTTTCCTGTATGCATTGCTAAATTCAATTTGCTAACGTTTATTTTAGAATGTTTGCAATTGTATTCCAACAAACATATAAGTTGAGGCTATAGGACATTTACTGTCCTGCTGGGAGGAAGGGTCTTTATAGAGGAAAGCCCATCAGAATGGATTTTGATGTCTCTTCATATACAAACAAAAGCAGAAGGCAGAAATTCAACTTGGATTCCAGTTGCCATCTTATTAAGAAGTCAGGAACTGTGGACCTGGGGCGAGAAATGTGATGTCTCCCTCCTCCCCGGTGAGTAGCTCCTCTCCTGGACTGTGGACTCACTCCCCCCAAAAATCCCGGTTACCCCTCCGTGTGTCTTCATTCTGTCCCCATTCTTCTCCACCTTCACCTCTCCCCTTTACCCCTCAGATTCTAACTTCTGCCTCCTCTCTCTATGGAACTGCTCTAAATTCATAATTATTAAATTCACAAGGTACTTTTAAATCTTTGTACTGCATTTCTTTGCTGCACTTCCTGCAACTGGGGTTTCTAACAACAACTCGTTTTAGGCCACTTCTACTTGCCATGGCCTGCAAGCTCTAGAACCTTTCATTTAAGGCTTATCACAATCTAGTCCCAACTTGGACAGGTCAAAATCTCTTTGGACTTTGGTTTTCCCATCTGTTACATCAAATGATTGCATTAGATAATTACTACTTTTTCCTTCCAAATTACAATTCTAAGGCTTCCCTGACACTTCTCTGCTGGAACCAATCTCTCTTCTCTAAACATGAATAAAATTTTATTTGTACTTATCATGTATTGCATCCATTTGTTCAACAGATCATTTGAGCATCCACTAGAGGTCAAGAGTTGTGTTGGAGGAAGAAGAAGAAAAGAGGCAAACAAGACAGACACAGCCCCTACCCCCAAGAGCAGCCCCACTGATGTGGATATAGGGGTCCAGCCTCTTCCGAGATAGAGCAGGGGCCAGCTGTGCATCCCCACGTGGGCTCTGCACAAGGGAGGGAGAGAGAAAAGCCTACAAAAAGCATGAAGAGTCCTTGTGCACCTAAACGTTACCTGCCTACTTGACTTTGCTCTTGGATGAAGACCAGGAGCCGGCAGAAGTCCAGCTGTGACGGAGATTTGGCGTGGTGCTATCCCCTCACACTGCCTATTTTAACGCTCGTGGGGACAGATTCCGGATTCTAGATAAAAGGGAAAACAAACTCTGTAAAGGACAGTCCATTTTTTTTTTTTTGAAGAACTAGATTGAGATTTTGAATAGAGGTGCTTTTCAAGTTCAGATAGAAGATTCAAGGTTATTTATTTTTCTCTTTTGCTTAAGTAAAGCCAGATGCTTGGCAGGTGTGACTCATGTAGAAGGCTTTCAAAGATGGTGAAGACAAATGACCGTTTTGGTTCAGATCACTAAAACACTCAAAGAACGCTCACATTCAAGCATCAAGAATGCAAACATGATAAAAAAAAATTACCCTTCTGAGAAAACATTTTAAAAATGGCCGTGCTGCGAAGTGGCCAGGTTCTGCAACAGACCGTTGGGTCTGTAGCTTCTCATCAGAAGATTCCTTCCCACAACAAATTTGCAAAAAGCAGAACCAAAAGGATTCCGAGAACAGCAGCGCTGAGGTCTATTCAGTGAGTAGTCTCTGAACGGGAACAACCAGTGATGGCTCATAGGTTTCCTTTCATTCATGCTTCCTGTCATCATTTTGGAAATGTCTTTTGTGCATCTGGCCTATGAGGACACATAGCATGGGGGTGAAAAAGATGGTACTTTTTAGCCAAAGAGAGTTCATTTCTCAAGCTGCCAACTGCAAGGGTGCCAAGGGCCTGCTGATGGGAATGAGTTCCCACAGCACAGAAACCACCGTGTGTGTGGCACTCAGCAGACTTCGGGTCTTGGTAAGTTAAGTGTAACCCATAGGTTTATTTAGACACCAACATTTTTAGGGTTGGAAGACACAGAAAGACACAACAGGTTGCTGCAATACACAAAAGTTTATTTTTGACTTTTTTTTTCTTTTCTGAAGGCAAAATATAATAGAACCAAACATCAATGAATTTTGCACAACAAAAACAGATTTTAATGTAGAACAGATAGTCCGTGAATGTTTTAAAACCCCGGAATGGCTTCCCTTTTTCAAAGTCATGCTTTCTTGCGGTCCACGAGGAGTTGGCACGAAGAGATGGTGGCAGCCCACTGGGTGAGGTGAGTGGAAGGATGGGTGGGCTTCCCTAGATCCGCGTCAGCTGGTGCCACAGACTGGATGGGAGTATGCTTTCAACTTTCTCCATGACAAAGTTTAAGGGGGCAAACAAAGTGCTGAGGAACTGTAAATAAACCAGAAAGGCACACATGTCAGGAGAGATCCTGTTGGAGACTGTAAAACAAACCTCTCCAACTTGTGCTTGCATCTTAAGTCTTCGCATTCTAAAAAAATCTCCGAAGGCTACAACTTCATATTTATGTTTACAGGAAACATCCGTCGATGAACAAACCTGTGTTCCAGCCCCCGCCCCCAGCTCTGGTGGAAAAGAGGGGGGAGTGTCTGCTGACAGGCCCTTCACTCCTCTGACAGCTGCCCACAGTTCACGGCCTTCTGACAAGACTTCAGGATCTGAGGGCTGCCCACGTAGATGACCAGTGCCATCAAAGGGACTGACAGATGGGTAGCAAGTGGGCAGAAGAGCTAACAACTTGTGACAGCTTCTCTACCTGCTTGCCAAGCTGGGTAGAGAACTTTAAGTGGAAAAGGCAACAACAATCAAAGTCAGGTTCGTTGTATGGCTGTGAATTGCTCTGGGATCCTACTGCCTCCCAAACACTCTGGCAGCCTGTGCTCCTCTCCGAACTACCTGCCCAGTGGTGAGCACCATGGGGGGCTGGGGGAGGGCAGCAAGCCGGCCAGTCCCTGAACGACACGTCTTTGCGGAAGAGGTGCTGCTTTCAGGAGAATTTGGGGATCTCTTTCATTTGGTTACTAAATTCCTTTCACTTTTCTTGTAGAGAATAATGCTCGTTAACTGTGCCTTTTGAGAAATCCAGGTGCCTTGCCTAAAACTCATTTAACATAATCTCAGATCTGTTCTGATTATGTTCTCATGAAGAATCAGCCTCCTTCCACAAGCCATCCAAGCATCTGGCAGATGACGTGACCTCACTCAGCCAGGCACAAGAAGGTGTCTGGATGGTTTCCTTGCTCGCTGTTCAGAACCAAGGTATGCCTCGCTAGGGTTCAATACCCAGTTCTCGTATTGTGGAGGCCATTGTCTCAACCCCTTGTCTGTAGCACAGCATGGTCTACATCACTAAGAATTTCCCACAGAAGTATAGTGTAGGATGTGAGTACATAAGCAGAGGGGGAACTTGGTTCTGAGGCCAAACAAATTAGTAGACAAGCATTTAATGAAGTTAAAACAGGGTCCTCTACTGGTCATATGTCCTATGGGTTGCAGGTCCTCAAGAAGGGGTATGGTAGGCAAGTTTCCCAAATCCACTTGACCTCATGATCCTCCTCCTCCTCCTTCTTCCTCTTCTTCTTTTAAGAACCAGTAGAATATAAACTGGGAAGGCCTGTACCACATTATAGCAAGACCATCAAATGTGAGATATGTGTAAAGAAAACTCAAGAGGGTATAAGATTTGGAATCCTTCCCTATATTGCATCTTTCACATTAACTGAATATATTTACTCAGGAAAGCACTTATATACTGAGTGAGATATAAAAGTGTCTAGGACAAAAGTCCCACTGTCAGGAAGCTCAAAGCCTAGGCGGTGGGGTAGGGGAGCCACAAAGACCCATAAACAGCAAAGTAACAATACCAGACAGACCGTTATAGGATAGAAGATAGAAACACAAACAAAGCACCAGGAAGGTTCAGAAAAGGAAGAGAACCCATTTTGCTGAAACGAACAGAGAAACTTAAAATGAGGCAACTGAAACAGACCCCAGTGGATGGCTGGGATATGAGAAGACAGAGATGGGGTAAGAATGGTAAGGAAAGAAATGTGAGCAGGTGGGCCCTCCAGGCTGTATAAACAGCTGGAACAGAAATGGGAAAGCAGAAGATAGTAAATAGTTCAGCTTAGCTGGAAGAGATACCAGGTAGAGTTCAAAAGTGACTAGAAGAATGCTGGGAAGGCCTTGAGTGCCAGGCTGGATTTGTAGATAAGAAGAAGGCAGCGTCATAGTTGAGGTCTGTGCAGAAGATGCTGGAGTAGAAGGAGTCGGAGCTCACCTCCTCTCATGAACACACCAAAATCACAACTAACTGCATAACAAAAAAGACTAGAACCTACCAGAAAAGCTCTTCCGTAGCTAAAGACATAAAGAATAAACCACATTAAGACAGGCAGTAGGGGCAGATTCACAATATAATCAAATCCCACACCCCCTGGGGGGGCAACCCACAAACTGGAGAAAAACTATATTGCAGAGGTTCTCCCACAGGAGTGACAGTTCTGAGCCCCACCTCAGGCTCCCCAGCTTAGGGGTCCAGCATATGGAAGAGGAGCCCGTAAAGTATTTAGATTTGAAAGTCAGTTGGGCTTAAATGCAGGAGCACCACAGGACTAGGGGAAATAGACTCTTCACTCTTAAAGGACACACACAAAATCTCACACTCACTGGGTTCAAGGGCAAAAGCAGTAATTTCATAGGATCCTGGGCCAGATCTACTTGCTGGTCTTGAAGGGAGGCAGGGGACAGCTGTGGCACATCCAGGGGACACAGAAATGGTGGTGGACACACTAAGGAGTATTTATCTGCAGGAACTCTCCTGGAGACTGAACTCTTGCTTGGGTCATTAGCACCAAGACCTGCCCCACTCAACAGCCTATATATAGGTCCCAGTGCCGGGATGCCTCAGGCCAAACAACTATGTCCCCACTCATCAGCAGACAGGCTGCCTAAAACTTCCTGAGCCCACAGCTATCTCTAGATATGCCCCTGATCACCAGAGGGCCAAGATCCAGCTCCAACCACCAGTGGGCAGGTCCTGCCTGGAATCCTGCACAAGCCTCTAGATCAGCCTCACCCACCAGGGACAGATACAAGAAGCAAGAAAACTATGATCCTGCAGCCTGTGGAATGAGTCCACAAATGCAGGCCAGACCCAACTCTGGGGCAGATGGCCCCTGGCCCTATGGTGATGAGACGGGAGTGCACTGCTGGGACGCTTAGGATGTCTCCTACAGAGGGCCACTTCTCCAAGGTTGAGAAGTTTAACTAACCTACCACATACATAAAAATACAAATAGAAATTTAGACAAAATGAGGCAGCAGAGGAATATGTTCCAGACAAAGGAACAAGATAAAATCCCAGAAGAACTAAGTGACATGGAGATAGGCAATCCACACAAGAAAGGGTTTAGAGGAATGATCCCAAAGATGATCAGATGACTTGAAAGGAGAATGTATGCATGGAGCAAGAAGGTAGAAATTTCTAACAAAGAGTTAGAAAACATAAAGAAAAACCAATCGGAGTTGAAGAATACAGTAAGTAAAATGAAAAATACACTAGAAGGAATCAATAGTAGACTAAATGAGGCAGAATGAATCAGTGAGCTGGAAGACTGATCAGGGGAAATCACTATAGAAGAAAAAAAAAGAAAAAAGAATGAAAAAAAGAAAGATGACAGTTTAAGAGACCTCTGGGACCACATCAAGCACACTAATATTCACATTATAGGGATCCCAGAAGGAGAAGAGAGAGAGAAAGGGCCTGAGAAAACATTTGAAGAGCTAATAGCTGAAAACTCCTTTAATTTGAGAAAGGCAATAGTTATTCAAGTCCAGGAAGCACAGAGTTCCATACAGGATTAACCCTAATAGGAACATACCTAGACATATTATAATAAAAATGACAAAAATTAAAGATAAAGAGAGACTATTAAAAGCAATAAGGAAAAAGCAACAACTAATATACAAGGGAACTCCCATGAGACTATAAGCTGATTTTTCAGCAGAAACTGCAGGCCAGAAGGGAGTGGCACAATATATTTAAAGTGATGAAAGGGAAAAAACTTACAACCAAAAATTCTCTAGCCAGCAAGATTCTTATTTAAATTTGATGGAGAAATCAAAAGCTTTACAGACAAGCAGAAGCTAAAGAATTCAGCACCAGAAAACCAGCTTTACAACAAAAGCTAAAGGTACTTCTCTAGGAAGAAAAGAAAAGGTCACAAATAGAAACAAGAAAATCATTAAATGGAAAAGCTCACCAGTAAAAGCAAACACACAGTAAAGGTAGGAAATCATTCATACACAACTAGTAGAGAGGTTAAAATACAAAAGCAGGAAAATCATCTGAATCCACAATAAGCAGTTAAGGAATGCATAAAACAATCAGATGTAAAATATGATATTAAAAACAGTAATCATGAGGAGAGTACAAATGCAGGGTATTTAAAATGCATTTTGAAGAGATCAGCAACTTAAAGGAATCACATATATACACAGGCTGCTATACCAAAACCTCCTGGTAACCACATATCAAAAATATCTATGTCTATAATAGATACACACACAAAAAAGAAAAAGGAATCCAAACATAACACTAAAGATAGTCACCAAATCACAAGAGAACAAAAGAAGAAGAAAAAAAAAAGACCTACAAAAACAAATCCAAAGCAATTAACAAAATGGCAATAAGAACATACATAATGATAATTACCTTAAATGTAAATGGACTAAATGCTCCAACCAAAAGACACAGACTGGCAGTGTATGGATACAAAAATAAGACCCATATATTTGCTGCCTACAAGAGATTCACTTCAGATCTAGACATACATACAGACTGAAAGTAAGGGGATAGAAAAAGTTATTTCATGTAAATGAAAATTTTAAAAAGCCAGAGTAACAATACTTACATCACACAAAGTAGACTTTAAACTAAACACTGTTACAAGATACAAAGAAGGACACTACATAATGATCAAGGGATCAATCCAATAAGAAGATAAAACAATTATAAATATGTACGTACCCAACATAGGAGCACCTCAATATATAAGGCAAACATTAACAGACATAAAGGGAGAAATTGACAGTAATATAATAATAGTGGGGGATTTTAACACTTCACTTACATCAACGGACAGATCATTCAGACAGAAAATCAATAAGGAAACACAGGCCTTAAATGACACATTAGACCAGATGGGCTTAATTGATATTTATAGAGCATTCCATTGGAAAGCAGAAGAATATACATTCTTTTCAAGTGCACATGGAACATTCTCCAGGATAGATCACATGCTGGGCCACAAAGCAAGCCTTGGTAAATTTCAGAAAATTGAAATCATATCACAGATCTTTTCTGACCACAATGCTATGATACTAGAAGTCAACTACAAGAAAAAAAATGAAAAAACACAAACACGTGGAGGTTAAACAATATGCTACTAAACAACCAATGGATATCTGAAGAAATCAATGAAGAAATAAAAAAATACCTAGAGACAAATCAAAATAAAAACACAATGATCCAAAACCTATGGCACACAGCAAAAGCAGTTCTTAGATACAAAATTGATACACAGAAATCTGTTGCATTTCTATACACTAACAATGAAATAGCAGAAAAGAAATTAAGAAAATAATCCCATTTACTATCAAAAAGAATAAAATATCTAGGAATTAACCTACCTATGAAGGCAAAATATCTGTACCCCAAAAACTATAAGATGCTGTAAAAAGAACCTGAAGATGACACAAACAAATAGAACGATATACTGTGTCCTTGGATTGGAAGAATCAATATTAAAATGGCCATACTACCCAAGGCAATCTACAGATTCAATGCAATCCCTATCAAGTTACCAATGGCATTTTTCACAGAACTGGAACAAAAAATGTTAAAACTTGTATGGAAAAACTGATGACTCAGAATAGCCAAAAAGGAGCTAGAGGAATCATGGTTCCTGACTTCAGACTATAATACAAAGCTACAGTAATCAAAACAGTATGGTACTAGCACAAAAACAGACACATAGATCAATAGAACAGGATAGAAAGCCAAGAAGTAAACCCACACACACACTCATGATAAATTAACCTACAACAAAGGAGGCAAGAATATACAATGGAGAAAACGTAGTCTCTTCAATAAATGGCACCGGGAAAACTGGACAGCTACATGTAAAAATAAAATGAAATTAGAACATTCTCTAACACTATATACAAAAACAAACACAAGATAGATTAAAGACCTAAATGTAAGACTGGGTACTCTAAAACTCCTAGAGGAAACCATAGGCAGAATACTCCTTGACATAATTTGCAGCAATATTTTTTTATCCATCTCCTACAGGGATGGAAATAAAAGAAAAAAATAAACAAATGGGACCTAATTAAACTTAAAAGCTTTTGTACAGCAAAGGAAACCATAAACAAAAAGAAGAGACAAGCTACAGAATGGGTACAAATATTTGCAAATGATGCAACCAACAAAAAATTAATTTCCAAAATGTACAAAGAGCGCATATAGCTTAATATCAGAAAATCAAGAAACCCAATCAGAACATGGCAGAAGACCTAAATAGATATTTCTCCAAAGAAGACACACAGGTGGCCAATAGGTACATGAAAAGATGCCCAATATTGCTAATTATTAGAGAAATCCAAATCAAAACTACACTAAGGTGTCACCTTACACCAGTCAGAATGGCCATCATTAAAAAGTCTACAAATAATAATGCTGGAGAAGGTATGGAAAAAAAGGAACCTTTCTACACTGTTGGTGGGAATATAAATTGGTCCACCACTATGGTGACAGTATGGAGAACGGTATGGAAGTTCCTTAAAAAAATAGAGTCACTATATTATCTAGCAATCCCACTCCTGGGCATATGTCTGGAGAAAAGTCCAATTTGAAAAGATAAATGCACCACAATGTTCATAGAGGCATTATTTACAATAGTCAAGACATAGAAGCAACCTAAATGTCCATCATCAGATGAATGGATTAAAAAAAGACACACACACACACACACACACACACACACACACACACACACACAGGAATACTACTCAGCCATAAAAAAGGAATGAACTAATGTCATTTGCAGCAACATGGATGGACTTAGAAATTATCATATTAAGTAAAGTAAGTCATAGAAAGACAAACATCATTTGATATCACTCATATGTGGAATCTTAAAAAAATGATAAAAATGAACTTATTTACAAAACAGAAACAGACTCATAAGCATAGAAAGCAAAATTATGGTTATCAAAGGGGAAAGTTGGGGTGGAGGGAAGGATAAATTTGGAATTTGGGATTAACATATACATACCACTATACATAAAACAGATAAACAACAAGGACCTACTACATAGCACAGGGAACTATATTCAGTATCTTGTAATAACCTATAATGGTAAAGAATCTGAAAAAGAACATATATGTATATGTATAACTGAATCACTTTGCTGTACACCTGAAACTAAGACAACATTGTAAATCAACCGTACTTAGTTTTTTTTTTTTAAGAGGAAAAGAAAAAGATAGCCATGTTAGTACCTGAGTGAAGGTAGGGTGGCTCTTTTTTCAAGTAGGTGTTAGAAACACAGCAATTATTGGTAACCTGAAATTATCTTTTGTTGGGTGCACAGTACCACATGGGATGCTCACCCTACAGAATGACTGCCTGCCCTTTTCAGTTTAGAGCCAAATGCAGTTGGAAGGCATCCTGGGAAATACTAGGCCCAGGAATGAGTACTTACTGCCCAAGTGGCCTCTAAAGAGTTTGTAAAATACTGGTTCTGAAAGGATAATATGGAACAAGTCTACTGATTATATCAGTCCAATGTGACAGCATTGTAGGATACTTATACATTACATTTATTCGTCTGTTTGTAATCAGAGATTGTCAAGGCTCCATAATACACAGCATTTGCCTGTAATACTCAGTTCCATAAAGAGGAGCTAGGTGCTGAAGTGGTCTGGATTAACCAGGATCCAGACAGGGGTTGGAAGAGGGGGCCCAGTGGACGACATTGCTGGTGAAGTTATCATATCCTAAAAATCTGACTGAAAACAGACTTATGACCATGAAAGTTGTGAATGAGGAGGGAGGGAACTACTGATGCATCAGCATGAGCCAGTGCAGTCAGATGAAAGGCATCACTCCATATCTGTGTTCCAGGTGGCTTCATGCACTAAACATGGGACACCAGGAGCCTCAGTTTGGTTAGCAGAATGAATGGAGATGTTGTTACAAAACTGGTCCAAAATAAAGCCCTGGTTTTTTTTGTTTGCTTTGTTTTGGGCACCGACATGACGTGGATAAAAAGCGTAAAAGTGAGGCCTCTGGAAATTAAGCGGCGAGCCTCACCCAATTTGAAGTCTGTAATCGCTCCTCTTTCCACACTACACAGCAAGATACAGCGGGCCCTGCCTCCCGGGACCACACCTGCACTTCTCAACCAGGTTCCATGAGAGACTTAAGTCCCAATATCTTCAATGTCTGTGATCGTTCACTGTTCTCCCTCACATCTGGAATGTTCTATCCTTGGGAGAACTGAGAAAAGAATCCCTCGAACCTTTTCCTAGAGATACTAATTCTCTCGCAGCCCCCTCAGCTGAGGCGTGCACGCTTTGTCACTAGGCTGCCTTCCTCCTTAGCACCCTTTCCTGCGTCTTCCTCTCCAGCCCTCACACACAAGAAGCAAGAATGCTGTGAGGGGCCTGAAACCGCTAAGCCACTTTCATTTAGTAATCAAAGGTCAGTAGTTTTCATCAGGAGGTATTAAAAAAAAAGCTTAGTGGAACATGCTTTGCTTACTTAGGATGCTCATTTATATTTCTTTGCATATTTGAAAATCCATCAACACTTTTCAGCCAGAGACTCAACCAAAGCACAGAGAGAAACAGCAATTTCATTTGCGGACCTGGGAAATTTTATTGCCTGAAAAGTTAAGTCTGAATGAGCAACACCAGGCAACCCTGGAACAGCTCATCTATCTCAATGTCCAAAACTCCTGTCCCGAGGGCAGAGATACACAGTCCAAAACGCACCATAATTCAATCAGTGTCTTGTGGTGAGAAAAAGCAACTGAACTAATAAAAAAGAGAGAGTGACACTTCAATCGCCTGATCCTCCTTTTCCCAAAACACCATTATTTAGAAGAAGGTCATGGCTCCCAACATGCTTCGTTAACATTTGAAACGCCTCTGCTTATCTGAATAAGTTCCAGGTGCCCTATTGCAATCAGACAATTGACATTTCACTGTAATCAATATCAGACTTCAAAGAGGTCAGGGCCTATAAGTGAAGACGAGAGTCAGAAGTCAGGGGGCTGGGTCTCAGGGAAGGAGAGAGACCAGAGGAGTCAAGACAGGGCCCTTCAAACAGAAGGGGTCAGAATGCTGACCTTCCCACATTCTGTGAAGGGCTGGGTTTGGAAAGATCACTTATTTATATGAGCAACCTTATCTTAGTAACCAAACATCTAGGAAGAGCTAGTCCTAAGTCATTGAGGTAGATTAGATTAGGCGGGGACAGCCAGTTGAAGCCTCTCATTTTACTATTTTCCAGTGGCTCACACTTGGCTGTGGGCTTCCTTACTGGCTGCCTATCAACTTGTAAACACACTGGAGAGTTCCCAAGCTGCCTGCAGCCTGGGGGGTGGCAGAGCAATCTCTCTCCATCTACTAAGAGTCATTATCCCAGGGACATTATCTCGGGCAAGGGCTGAGAAAATCATTTTCACAAGCTGCAAATGGTTGCAGACAGCCTATAGGGCGGCCGTGATAACCTGTCGGGGGTCTTCACCAGGGGCCTGATGAAGTGACAAGAGGCAAAATGTGGAGAAGACTCTGGGGGCCGTGGGGGGAGGAGGAGGGAGATGGGACTTGTCTCCTTCAGGCCATCCATCTTCCTTCCCCACAAAATCTCTCCAGACACTGTGGAAACTGCTAAACCTTAATGAAGGGCGAGATGAATGTGACCCTCCAGACAGAGGTTTAAAAGCAAATTTATCTAAACTACATTTGAAAATTATGAGCAGCTGATCAAACTACCACACCTTGGTAGAGTATAAAATACGAGGACCATAAAGACAAATTTGTATTTTATTTAATCATTTGGTCCTTGACTCAAAACCAACGCTTTGGGAACATTAAATGAGGAGAGCGGCCCTGGGTCTAACATCCGTAATGAACACATCTCTGTGCTATTCCGGAGGCCACGTAGCCTCACCTAGAGAACATGCAATCGTGTTCTGTGTACTATCTGCCCCTCCTCCCAGTCCCCTCCCTGGTTAACACAGTTTCAGGCCATCAGTCACTTCATTCATTATGGTGGCTCTCAGCCCTGGCTGTACACCTGAATCACCTGGGGAGCATCTCAAAATTCAGGTGCCCAGGCTATACCCCAGACCAATTAAGTCAGAGTCCCCTGGGTTGGGAGGTGGAGGCATCAGTAACTTTTAAGCTCCCTAGATGATTTCGAGGGGCAGCCAGGGTGAAATCATTGGTTCCCAGAAAGGTGTCACCTCAACAGCTCTGACACTGCACTATGTACCTGCAAATGGCTTCTTGAGACCAGTGTTCTCTGAAGGAAATGTGGTCCTCAAGCCCCATCCTTAGAATCTGTGTGTGGTGGGGGGAGAGGGGGTCCTTATTAAAAACACAAATTCCTAGGTGCTAATATTCAAGGGTCTGAAGTTCTGGTGGTGGAGCCAACTGAATTTGGTGCATGCCAGAGGCTGAGAATCACTGTCCTGATTCCAAACTCCCTGTTTAGTGAAGAATACTGGGCCAATGACATACTTTACAAATATGCTTTAAAAAATGTTTAAGAGAGGAATATAAAAGGAGGAAATGTAATTGTTTAATGTTGTAAACATATTCTTATTTTAAATTTTACAAAGTTACACTCTAATCTACTCAGACTTTTGGCAACTACTTTTACTCAGAGATAGGCGTGGGAATAGATGCATGTAATGAATACCACAGGCCCATAAACTAGGGGCCATCCAAAGAGGCAGCTTGCACAATGCTGGGTTCAGAAATCATATCATGTGCAGAAGACTTAAGGAAACTTAAGATATTCTGCCTGGAGAAAAGAGGAGGTAGTAAGTTAGAGGTTAGAGGTTAGAGGTGGCCACAAATGTATTAGCTGTCTCAAGAATTTGCAGGAGGAAGTAGAGTTGTTTACTATAGTTTCGAAGAATAGACTAGATATGCACGTGGAAATGAAAGGAAGGCAGATTTCATCAGTATAAAGAAGAGTTCTAAGTGATGAAATGGGCTTCCACGTTGAACAGGCGAGTGCCCCATCAATAAAAGCGTTCAAGATGAGTCAAGATGACCTCCATCAAATGACTGTCGAACGTAATTTAAGGTTCCTTTCAACTCTGCATCTATGATTGTATATAAAAGAGAAGAAATGCTAAGCTGCATCTGATTTTTACATTGATTCTTTCTGCAGAAACCACTACCATTTATTTATTTAATAATCATTTATTGAAAACCTACTATATGCAAGGCACTGTGCAAAGCCTTGGGGATACAGAGATGAGAAAGACACAGTCCTGCTCGCGAGGAGCTCACATTCTAACAGGGGGTCAGGCAAGTTTTTAACAATTATAAAATAGTACAATAAATGTGATGATATAGGTATTCATAGAATACTGTGGATCAGAGGGGAGAGACACCTAACTCAGCTTAGGAGAAACCTAGAAAGAAAGATGAGTATAGAAGAATGAAGAGGTGTTAGTAGACTGGACAAGTGCTGGTGGTAATGGGGAAGGGCATCCCATGCATAGCAAACAGCACACGCAAAGGCACTGAGGCGTATAAGAACCTGGTGAATCTGGGAACAGCGAGTAATTCAATGTGGCCCAAGAGCAGAGCCGGGAGAGAGATGAGGCTGAAGAGGCAAGCAAGGGCCAGACCATAAAGGGCCTTGTATGCCATGCTGAAGATCTAGGACTTTATCCTGAAGTTGGTGGGAAACCACTGGAGAAATTCAAGCGGGGAAGTGACATGCTCAGACATGCAATTTAGAAAGATCATTCTTATGTCAGAATGAAAGAAGTACTGGTAGAGGATAAGACTGGAAGCAAGGAGACTGGTTAAGACTCCTACAGGTGTCCAGGCAAGAAACCCCAAAGATCTAAACTAAGAGAGAGCTGTGGGGTGAGAAGGAAGGGAAGAAGGGGTGAATTACATTTGCTGAAAGCCCAGTGGCTCAGAAGGTTAGATCCAACGGGCTGTGGAAGCCGAAACAGATGGATGTAAGGAGTGAGAGAGGGAAGAGTCTGGGAAGGCTGCCGAGTTTCTGGCTCGAGTAACTGGGTGGATGTCAGTGCCACTGGTGGAGGTCAGGAATACAGGAGGAGGAGCAGTTTTGGTGGTGGGGGAAGAAGGGTGATGAGTTCAGTTTTGGAAATGTTGAGATTGAGGTGCCGGTGGGATTTCCAGTTCATCTTCAACACGCATGAAAATACTCTTGCAATTCCAGTCCCTGAACTCTGCCGAGCAGAAAATGTCAATCATCTGGAAAGGGATTAAATCAACCCAGCCAAGTTAGAAATCATCCTTTCTGACTCCTCGCCTTGATTTCAGAATGGAGTTCCAGGGAATCAACTGATACTCTTTTCCTTATTCCTTCTGTTTGAAATTCATCTGTGGCAAAATCAGTAAACTTATTCCCATTGCATGTACAGGTTGACATGGTCAGTTTTCAACAAGGAAACAATGGTTCTGGGCTGTCAATGCAGTTGGCTTTTCTTATTAAAGCTCCCCTCCATAGCCCTCTTTAAAGACTCTTAATGGATTTCCATATTTCTAAATATCATACCTGTATAGTCCTTAATACTATACCCTTTACACTCTCTCAGTTCATTCCTCAAACAAGCCACTTAATTTGTAGACATTAAAACTTTCAAAATTTAAATAATCTTTGAAAATGTAAATTCCATCCCCCTTGAAGGAAAGACCTACAATATCTACAGATCAGAAACAATGTCATCCAATTTACACAAAACTGAAGAATCTCCCACGTATTTCTCATTTGCTAGGATACCCTTCATTATTTATTTAATCCTTTTAGACCACATGCATTTTGGGGGAACTGCTGAGAAGTTTTTGAGTGTGAAAGGAGGCAAGCCATGCATTAACAAACCACCTATACTTTCTCGTTTTGACCCTCAATCCATGATTCCACTGATGATAATGAAAATTAAACAGTGAGCAAAAGATCAACACAAGCACATCCACGTCTTCAAGACACTCCTCCGTTTCTCTCACTCTGCCTCCCTGGCCTTTCCCTGCCCCTTCCGTGAGGCCTCCCTCTTGGCAAATACTCACAGCTTTTGCGAAGACCCCCATAAGTTCCGGGAACTGATGTGTCAGGAGGGCCAGCATGGCTGTGAAGGAGCACAGTCCAGCAGTGAAGAGAATAAAGAAGGGAAGCTCCTTTTTGGGGTAAACTGAGACTTCATGGAAAGCTGTGGAGATGAGCAAACGGGACGTGTTAGGGCCAGAGTGAAATGCATTTCTCTGGGGGGACTGACTCTTCAGAGCTTTGGCTGAAGCCTACTGGAGATGAAAAAGGTGGGGCACTTGAACCAGCAAGAGCCAACACCCGAGCCGGATCTGGGTGGCCTGTCCGGGTGCAGCACTCCACCTAGGGGCACGACAGGGCTAATTTGGGGGTGTCACACATTCACGGACAGAGACAGGAACACTACTTATGCCTAATACATAGTATTCCTTTCTCAAAAGCAAACACAAACAAAACAGAACTTTATTCAAATTAAAAAACATGTTCCCAGTATATAACTCAGAAAATCCAACGTCAAGGATACTCAAATAAAAATATCCCCTCTCTAGATTTTCATCTTCCTGTAATCTTTAAATCATTGTGCTAGGGTGGTATTAGTTTATATTGTACTTTTTTCCTGGTGCAGCCTAACTATGTCAGTGGAGGTGCCACTGTGATGAGAGAGACATTCAGCAAGGACTTCATAACCTGGTCCATTCAATCTGCAAGCGCTGGGGACCAAGGCTGTGAGGGTCACCTGGCTCAACTGTGAGAGACATGTGATGATAAATACACTTCCATCCATCTGTCGTGGGAGCTCCTTAGAGTGCCTTTCACAACTTATAAATTCCAAGCATTGGGTTTGGGGAAAACTAAAGCTGGAGTACAAGCTCCTGTGCTTCCTGCTCGCTGTGGGGTGGCCTGACACCTGGGCCGGTGGTGGTGCTGACCCGGGGAGGCAGGGACTGGCCTGCACAGAGAGAAAAGCACCGAGAGCTGGGTCCGGAGCAGGGGAGCCTGTGGCTGTGCGTGGGCAACACTGCTGCTCAGACCAGAAGGACCCAAGGGGATCTTCCTCAGGGAATCCAAGGTCCCCAGGCCTTTCCTCACCCTTTCAGCTCTTGTTACTTGGAGCCCTAGGCAGTCATGCACTCTGCTGAAATGGAGGGTGTAGGAGGCCAGGGAGGGACAAAGCACAGACGAGTATGGGCACCTGAATCCAGGGACGTCAACCTGCTAGGATTCAACACGGGAGGACACGTGCTCAGGGCCCAGCGTGGACACTAGACCATTCATGTGCAGAGCACAGGGGACATGGAAAACCACCCACCTCTTCCCACCCTCACCCTCAACACCCAGCGATTTTGAGGGGGATCAGACTTGAACCACTGCATGCAGTTAAATGAAGGTGAGCCACAATCCCAGGCCTGTAAAGATGACTCCTATGCGGTTTCTTTTAAGAGCTAAAATCTTGTTCTAATAGTGACTTCATCCCTGTGGAAACCTGATTGGACTCAATTAAAACGTTTTTAAAACAGTGTACTTTTCAGAAAACTGCCTTTCTCCACAAATCAGAACCCTTAACAAGGCTCTCCCTGTAGGCGGAGTCAAAAGGCAAAGTACAGGCCTGCCCCCGGGATTTCCAAAATCAAATTCACCGCAGAATGAGGCACTAGACTCTTCGCGATAAACTCAGATGCTGAGGAACAACACGTCACCGAGGTCTCCCGGTTCCCGAGGTAACACGTTCCATCGTGGGTCTGGCCCAAAGAAAGGAGAGAGCTATCTCCTGCGACAGCCACCTGGGACAAGCTCGTTCTGCACCCGGACCCCACCACGTTGGAGATTTATGACTGGCTCAAAAATGTGGGTGCTGGACAATTTACCGGCACCCAGCTCCAAAGTCACATGAGCCCTCCTAGCAAAGTATTTAAATATGTTACAGCTATGAGATATGACGTAGCTGGGGCTGGTGCAGGGTGGGGGTGGCAGGAGAGAGGAGGGGGAAGGGAAAATAGCCAGAACTTGCAGCTTACTATCTGAGGGAGAAAAATATGTCCTAATTCTGGGCCACATGAAGAGCCTGGAAGTGATCCTTGTACACAGGATGATTTGATAATAACGATTCAGCTGGAATTGTTACAATAATGTTGTATTAAAGTAAACCAAATCACACTTTCTGCACGTGGTATGGGCCCTCAGGCTGCTCGCCTGTAAGGCCCTTGAGGGCAGGCTTTGCCCTCTGTGTGCTGTATACAGTGCTGATAGCACTGTACCCCAGCTCACTGCGTGCCCTCTGGGAGAGGCTCACGGGAAATCTCGGCGGCCAAGAGCATTGTCACCGCAGAGAGCACACCCACCCTGCCCCATAACTCCGCCCCTGGCAACAATGCTAGTGTCCCGTCTGTGACTCATCTGCACTCCCTCTGAAGTCAGTGCCTTCCCTTCAGACTCTAGTCTGTGCAGACTGCATCTGACCAGGGCAGAGCCCAGGCGGACCCTGCACGGTGGATCAGCCCAGCCGGGAGCATCTGCCCCAAACTAGGAGTCTCTCTGTCCAGACCAACCAGCTCATGATGCCTCTTCACCTGAATTTCAGTCTTTCCCTTTAATAAATCTCGAGAGACATGGAGGAGGAAGGAACCAAACCTAAAGACATAACTCACTTTAATGCATATGCTATCAAATGAGGACAGGGTTTGGGAGAAGAGTACTAAGAGACAAGGAATATTGTAAACACTGATCACTCCCACCGCTTCCCATCCCCCTTCAGGTGCACCGCCCTCACTGGCCGAAGAGAGGAACATGGAGGGGAGACTTACATGGAAGCAGCTCACGGTCTGCTGTTTCCGTACAGATTGGGTAAGGGTAAAATAGATGCCCCTTTTCCAAGGGATAGGGGATCATCCGAAAAGCTGAAAAGGAGGAACAACATGTTAGAGAGTCAATATCGGTCTCATAACTTCTCAACTTCAAAAAGGGACTTTTGAGCATTTTTATAATGGTGAACACTTCTACAAACAACTCCGAAAAAGGATGCAAGACTTACCCAAACTCTGAGTCATGTGCCAGATAAACTGTCAGAGATGTATTATGATGTATGACTCACACATGAACCTCACGCTATATATTCTGGACAAACCTCACAAAACTGGGTGGGGACGGGGGTGCAGAGGAGTCGGGAAAGCCATCAATTTCAATGCCCAGGGTTTCCTCATCTACAAAATATTACTAAAATGTCATAAACACTAATTCAATATAGCTCAACTGATGGTAATAACGCAAGCCTGGATTGAAATGCTTCCCCAAGAAGCAAATGTGGGCTGACTTGCTGGAGCGTGTTACAGATGCACAAATATGAAAGGCATTCTACCACGTCTATTTAAAAAATATGTCCAGGTGGATGAGAATTCCAACCAAGAGGGATAAAAACAAAAATCTAAAAATGCATGACTTGGGAGGTAGTTCTAAACTTTATGAAACTTTTAAATCTTCAATATCATGTGGGGAAAAAAGTGGATCTGGAGAGATTGATTATCTGTACTTTGATGATGTCAGGCCACCTAAATTCTGCTTTTGTGGCATCAGATAACATTAGGTCTCACACTGAATTATGGCTTTCCAATCAATCCATCCATTCCCATTAGCACGTGTGTTACTCTCCCTGTTACAATGTCATCAGCATGTTAGTCTCACTGTTCCTATGAACAGTACTCAAGGAGGTAATTTTTCTTCAACAGATGTCCAGTAACTACAGCATGCTGTAGATATAAAACATAAAAACTACACCCTACACTGGGAATGTCGGATTACGATCCTTGCCTTCATGTATGTCAAAGAGCGGTGGCGGCAGCACAGCAATCTTTTTGGTCCTAAATGCGATGTTTCAAGGGCTCGTAGCTACATCCTCAGCTGTGTAATTACCTAAGCCTTCTCAAAACTCTGTCAGTGTACATATTTATCTTTTGCATACTTATTTCAAACAGGAATCAGAAACAAAGAATGTTCTCCCTCACGAGAAATGACAAGGTTCCATTGTAACCAGCATCAGTGCACATATGGTATTTATTCTGGTGTCTGAATATTATTTAAAAGTAAAAACATTATGTATGTGATTCCAGCATTTGGAATGCAGTCAATCTACACCACAGTGGTATCACTCTGAGGTTACAGCACATTGCCACGGAGAATATAAATCACTATAAACGTGGGATTAGAGCAGAGCCAGTCTGCTGGCAGTTGGCTGAGGTAAAAATGTTATCAATTTTCCTCTCATAACAGAAACCTCTTAAACAGAGATTAAAACATTAAAAACACTCCAGACTTTAACTCTTCTCAAAATGAAAGGCTCACCCTAGTTTAATCAGACCTCTCCGTTCATGCAAACCAAGATGACTTTTGCCCATTACAACGAGCAAGAGAGGAGATCCCTGCTCAGGTTGTTAACACACAAAGATCACTCAAAGGAACCAGTATCTCTCCCAGCAGAACTAGGATTGGAGGAGAAGGGAAAAAAATTACAAAACCAAAAACCAAAAAACAAAAACAAAACCCCACTTAGTGCCTTTATAGGATATACTAAACTCTTTTCTGGGAAGCAGTGCATTTAAATTTAAACTGCAATACGGCAAGATTTTAATACCATTTCCCATAAATGATGGCTGCTATGAAAGCATCCCAAAAATGTAGAAAAACCTATGTGGAAGTTTTTCTGTTTTGTTTTTTTTTTAAATCCAGATTCTCCATGTGCAACAGGGCTGCTGTACTTAAGAATCTGTTCAGGTTCGTACGATAGAAATAAACCCTCAGTTTTCAAAGGAGCTACAAATCTGAATGCAAAATTTTATTCAAAATTGAAGTCAGTTTGCACTTCAGGGAGCAATTTTTTAAATGAAATATAGGAGTGCAAATTCTTGAGAGTGTTCAACCATAGAAATCAAATGGTTGGTTAGTGTCTTTTCAGTCAAATGCCAAATGTTTTTCACTCCAGTAACTGGCATGCATACAGAATTCTGCGCATTAAGTGCATCTTTCCTCTTGCAATGTGGTCTTTTAGGAGAAGGTGAAGACACTGATTACACACGATTTCAGAAACAATACACATACAAAGAGATACACACTTCCTGCACTGTCCTCTCCCCCAGCCCCCGTGACTGTAAATACGCTTATGTGCTCTTAAAATGTCTCTCTTTCTCATGTCAGTTGTCATTTACATCGAGTTCATAAAATAATATTAAGGCTTTCGGCTTCACTAAACAAAAGCAAACACAATTTCTGTTTGCAATTCTATCCTTTACCCGCCCTGCTGTGCGGGGTCCAGCAGCGTGTGAATAAAGGTGGAGGTCTGGGGAGAGCGGGAAGTGGCACTGCCCTGGCCTCACCAGCCTAGCCTCCCACCTCCTGCCTCTTCCACTGCAAAGACTTGCAACTGCTCCCCAAGAACCTCGTGGCTTTAGACGAACGTTCAGAACTTTCACAAGTGCAAATAATAACACACTGATTTAGCAGGCCAAGAAAGAATGGAAAAAATGTCATTTGATTTATTTTATGAAATTGATCTACTTCATGAGTGACTAGAAACCGCCTAAAACTCTTTGTCCGAAAAAACATACATTTCAGAGGAATTCAAATTGTACACATATATATTTTTTGTTTTGCTAAAAACAAAACAAAACAAAACAAGCTGGGCCACTCAGTTAATACACAGAACACAAATGGCAGTTTTAAAAATTGAAGTGTAGTTTATTTACAGTGTTATGTTAGTCTCAGGTGTACAGCAAAGGGATGCAGTCACAAATCTATCTATTCTTTTTTAGACTCCTTCCCATTATAGTTTATTACAAGATGTTGAATATAGTTCCCTGTGTTGTACAGTAGGTCCTTGTTGTTTATATGTTCTATATATAGTAGTGTACATGTTAATCCAAACTTCTAATTTATCCCTCCTCCCCTTTTCCCCTTTAGTAACTCTAAGTTGTTTTCTATGTCTGTGAGTCTGTTTCTACACAGATGGCATTTTTGTATGTTCCTTTTGTGACGTCCTCTACGCCCCAAGCCCATCAGTGCTGTGCCCATCAGAGACTCTACCATTACTGGAGAAAAAGTTAACAGAACTGAAGGATGGATACGTGAACCATTCAATTCCTGATTTTCCCAATGATTCCTAGTGACCTCTCATCCTATCCACAGTACAGACAAGGACAGAAGGTAATGTTTGTTATTTTGTTTGTCTTGTTGTCTTTTCAAAGAAGATCTCTGAGAACTATATATAGATTGCTTGTGACAACAAGAACTGAGTTTGAATCCCTCATGCAGCAGGGATAGAAACGTGTTGCTGCACTGATGGAGTTGACAGTCTGGGGCGGGAAACAGCTGATCCAGTAATCGTGAAAGCAAGAGTGAAAGTTGCCCCCACAATAGCATGTACCTAATGGGGGAGTGGCAGAGGTGACAGCTGAGGAAGGGTCAAACCTGACCTAGCTAACAACTGTATGACTTTGGGTGGGTCATTAATCTGTGTCCAGTCTCTTTGTCCAGAAAAATGAGAATACCAAGGACCTCAAGAGGCTGTTAAAGGGACTGAGGGTGACAGCAGAGGTCACCATGTCTAAACACAGTGTCTGACTGCTCAGTGGAAGTTAGTTTTCTCTTTACTTTTGCTTCCCACTAACCCAAACTTCCTCCTTTCTCCATCAAGTCATGCCTTAGCTCATAACTAAAGATGCTGCTTGTCTGCAAATAATACGAAGTGCAAATGATAGAACAGAAAATTATCATCAAAATACAAATTTTACTGTTACCACTTTTGACTGCAATGCAGGTCACCAGCCATAAAGGCTCTTTGTCTGCTGTGAGGCTTTGGGCACAACAATAAAGAGAACTCAAAAAGTCAAAAGCCTGGGTTCTTATGCACATTCTTTCAATTTCCAGTTACATGGCCTTGGGAAAACCACTTTCCTTTGGTTAGACTACATGAAGTTCCATTTCAATGCTGAAGAATGTCAGAGTTTCAGAGCAGATTCACTAGCTTGTCAGTGACCCTCAACACTCCAACACTCTGTTCCCACTTCCAAGAGAGCACTGCTTGTGTCCACACTATATACTGTACATATCTGTGTCTGTATATGTGAGTATACAGATATCTGTGTACACACACACACACACACATTGGTATTTCTCTCAAAACATGTCTGAGTCTTACTCATCTTGTTATTCCCCCAAAGAATGCTGGCACAAAGGAGGGACTCAATAAATGTTCATTGAATAAAGGAAGGAATCAATTAATACACAATTGGGAAGAGACAGAATTTTCCTTTAAAAACACTAGTGGATCCAAATTATGGTCAGTTACTCAAAACTGAGTAACAGAAAGGAGCAAGCTGGTTCTATTGGGCAGGACGTGGGGACTGGGGATTAGTGGGAGTTGGCTCTGGCCAGGGATGTTAGCGATCATTGCCTTCTCCCAAATTATAAAATTTAGCCCTAGATCCATGGGGTGAGGGGTAGGAGAATCTCTCTTTAGCAGTCCCAAAGGTGCCAGGCTTTTGGAAGAAAGGTTCGGTTAGAGGAAATGCCCTAAGAACCACATCTTACAGCAAGCAGCATTCACCATCAGGTTCAAAGAGAATAAACGAGAATCAGAGTCTCATCCTCTGCTTCAACAATGGACCATTTTCTCCTCTCAAAGGGAATACTCTGCCTTCATCCACCTAAAAACCACCACCTTCAAATCTTATACATTATTTAGTGAATTCTTTGAGAAAAAAAAATCTCCAAAAAGAAAATAATCTTCCTTGATCAAGTGGAAAAAATGGAAACAAAGAAAAGCTAAGTGATTTACCCCATGGCAATCCAGTCTCCTGATACATAGGACCTGAAAATTCAATCTTAAAGTTCACAGTTGTGGTCAGCAGACTACCCTGTTTTAGGAAAAATAAATACAGCAAAAACATAGCCTTGAAAAGATCAACATAGGAGGAAGACATGGCCACATCAGTATTTAACACAGGTAAAACAGATGTGCCATTTAAAATAGGGCCCCATAAGGCACAATACCATTGTAAATAAGACACAGTTCAATCGAGAGCCCTCATTCATATATGTTTTTATATTCAACTCATGCTTACAGTCATGTGTGTGCACGTGTGTGAGGATAACCAGAACCTACAGTGTTTAAAATAAGTATAATTCAGATAAGGTGGCAGCTGTGTAATAAACTAAGAAATATATTTTTAAATCTTGTAAATTAAAACTTATCCCCTTTCTTGATTATCTTGACTTTGAGGAACATATTGTGTAATTTCAGGGACTGGGACAGTGATGAATCAAACATTTTACAAACCTTTGAAATGCTGATGTATTTGTGGTTGAGGATTCAGCATTTTTTTTTAAACCACCATATGTTTCAAACCCAAACAATCTCTGCCATGCATCAGCTGGACTTTGGGATTTTATCAAAAATGTGTTATTTCAGCCTGACTGGTGGGAAACTCACTTAATTCAACTGGATGACTAATGCTCCAACATAATAAACTCATTAAAAATCAAGAAAGATATACCTCCATCCCCACCCCTAACCAATACTTGATAGGAGTAAGGATTTTTTTTTTGATTTCTAAAAGATAAATTGACTTTTAAAAAAGAATAATCACTTTTAACATGGAAACTGGTGAAATTAGGGGCTGTTAACGTCCTACGTGAATTCCCTTTCTAATGAAAAGCGGAAATTGGAAGGGAGTTGGGAAATGGCCTAAATATCAGAATGAATTAAAAAATGATTTAAAGGAGAAAGCTAAGACTTTGAGGCTGGAGATGTCAAAAGGCGCCACCCAGTGGTGCACTGGAGGAAGTGCAGCCTCCTGTATTCGGGCACAGGCTGTCTAGGGGAGGCCAGCTGACCTTAGACAGGGACAAGGATCATGTAGCTGTCCTTAAGACAACTGCCCTGGAGCCCACCGACCAGGTGGGGTGATGGCATTCAATATCGCTTCACAGTTTTCAAAAAGTGGGTAAATCAATACCACTGCAGGCACCTGAGTCAGAATTCTAATCCTAGCCTTTCAATTTAAAATCCAGAGCTCTAAGGCCCTTTTAACCTAGAATGGACACAGATCTAGAAGTCATGTCAACCTACTGCATGCAATTGTCTGAAGTTGGAGTGATAATTCTTTCTTCTAACTTGCACGACAGATTTACAGCTTTGGTTTTTAAAAAAGGACCAAAACTCTTTGTAATGAAAGATTACTTTTCTAAACACAGGCATACACACATATACATACATACTATTTATGCTTGTAGAAAATATATATGCTTGTTATAGAAAATTTGAAAAATACAAATATGAAAGAAAAAGAAATCACTTAAAATCTACTTAAAGATGTATTTACTTCCAGTCTCCTTTGTTTATATATAGAATTCATTTTTCAAATAAATTTGGGCTCATTCTATGTTTAAAATATTTAGGTCAATATTTAACAACAAAAATATAATTTTACATAAAATGGTTAACTCTCTAAACACTAGAAAGGGCATAGACATATTCCAGCCAGTAGTGATGTAAACGGAGGGCTCTAAGCAAGTGTTTCAGAGATGCCTGATCCTCTTATTCTTAATCCATTCAGGAAAGGCCTAAATCTCTGGTATTACAGAAAAGAACAGTGAAGAAAGAGTAAACTTAGGTTTACATCCTGGCTCTACCAACAGTGCCTGCAGGACATGCAACAAGTTACTCATCTAATGAATCCGTTCCTCTTTTGAACAACTAAGGTTGCTGCCTCTGTCCTGCCTAACTCAGAACGTTATCAGGAGTACACGAAATGAAGGAAATGCAAGACCTCTGAGAATTACCCTGTTATACAAACACTCGTCAAGGTTCTTGGGATCCGGCAAGGTGGCTGGTAAGCACGGTTCTGAAATTGAATGGTGTGGCTCTGAAAACTGAACAGCAGTGTAACTTCCTGGATTGGTTCTTAATTATCTATAAGGATCAAATAGAGAATTTCCCTCTTCTATAGGCCCCTGACTGCCTTGCCACACTGCTTTATGTCTAAAACCCCACCTCTTCTTTATTCTAATAAAGAATTCCGCCCATCTGACTGGCGGTAACTACATTCCCCCAGCAGCACTACGCTGCTTGATCTGGGGTCTCACTATGTTACTTCACATTTCTCACAATCTCATTGTCCTTACCAGCTGTTCCAGAGCATCTCTGTTACCAGATTAAGTGGATAACTAATTTCCAAACAGAATTTCCAGTTATTCCTCATGAGATTTCTTTTTTTATGGTTACGCCATTCCTCACACTACGTCTCTACCACCTCCTGGCCCACCCCTCTTTTGATTCTTTCTAGAGGACTGGTAACTTTCTTGTCAATTAGATCCAGTCAATAAACTACTATTATTATGTCTCCAAAATACCAATCTATAAATATGTTTTTATTTGCTAAGCTAATTTGACCATTTAATTTTACCACAGCTAACACTAGGTGTGCCCTCTCATATTCAATCTTGCTGGGTTTTTTTTGTCTTTTTCTCATATTTAAATAAAAATTCCTTTTGTCTCGTCTGGATAGAACACCTCTGGCCCAAGCCAGAGAGGATTGTACACATGTCTACATATGCCCTGAGCAGAGTGTGCTGTCTTAACATATCCAAAACCAGGACCAGGACACCTGGAGTCCGTTATTACACTTAGAGAGTCGAGGTGGAAACATCGATCAAGTCAATGTCCCTCAAGTTATAAACAGTAAATTATTTAACAAGACCCACTATCAATTCTCTAAAGAAATATTTCCAGGACAACCAAACAAAAAACTTTCAATCGACTTGAGTCCCATCTCTGTCAAGTTACTTTTACCCCATCCCACTTGGCTGCCCCCGCCTCCCTTCCTGCACTAGTTTGGATTCCTGCTGGGTTAGGGGAGGGCAGGAAAAGGGAAGAGCAGAGATTAGCAAAATGAACACAGAAGGAACAAGATAAACAGTCAAAGGGATTAAAAAGACATTTGTTTGTGAGGCTGAGCAGAGTAGGAGTGAACTAAGAAAAAATTATCAGAAGACTCTAATATTTGCTTTCCCCACGAGAGGGGAAAACCCCCATGCTACATGTTGCACTTGTTTTGCTTAAAATAATGATAAGTGTCAACACATATGTTGTCCAATAATCCAGTGTTGAGCTTTTTTTCTTAATTTACATTCTCCCAAACAGCCCTATCACTAAGCACTTCTTCATACAGTGTCCTTGCCTATAACACTGCCCTAGTTCTTCAGGACTTGGTTCAAATCTCACATGATCCATAAGGTTACCCAGGTCTGCTCCACCCCATAGGCCTCTCCCTTCTGAAAATCACTGGGCAGCTGCTCCATCCTGCTGGTTACTCCTCCCGACAGGATGAGATGCTTCTCCAGGGCAGGGGGAATGTCTCACCCACCAGTAGAGACTCTTCTCCCTCCACAGAATGATGGGGTCTAGCATGTCCTCAGAGCCATTTCTCCCTACATCCCTCTAACAGGCATTATCCATTAAACACACAAATGCTACCCCTGCCACCAAACTCTAAGGTCCCATGGCCACTGCTCTTGTTCTGCTGGTCATAACTGCTGGTCACTTGTGTTTGGCCAGCCTAGCTACCCTGGAGGATGACTGTGGTGGCTCTTTAGCCAGCCCTCTCAGAAAGGCCATCCAAAAGTGGTAATCAGAGCCCAGCACCAGGCCTAACCCTCCACTGAGAGGCCGAGTGTCTCCCCAGATCTCTAGAGAGGGTTTTCCAGGTGTAGCGTGCTCCTCTGCCAAAACAGTCCAGACTCATCCCACCCACTGTATAAACTTGCTTTTGTGAGCTGCAGAGATGGCCTCACCACCTGAACACCCACCACCACTGGGCAACTGGAGAGCCTAAGTAAGTAACCACCTCTTGGTGGTGGAATATCACAGAAAAGAAGAACCACAGATATGCAAATCTTCGCTATTCATCATGAGCACTCAGGGCGAAAACAGTGTTAGTACCTTTTCATGCTTTCAAAAAAAATTTTTTTCAGAGAAAGAAAATTACTTACTGCCTTCCCACGTACAGTGCAGAAGGTTCAGGGCCCCTTCCACCCTCTTCCAGTGCGCCAGATGAAAGAACGCATACGCTATCGCTTCACTGTCCCCTCTCTTCAGGATATGTTCTGGGGGAAGGATTAAGCTTTTCATTTCAAGTAGGTACTGAAACAAAAAAGGCAGGAGACAGGTGTGTTAATACGTAGTAATGTGGAATTCCATATTGAAAATACAGAGGTTGATTTCCCTAAAGCCGCCACTCATAAGCACTTCATCAAACCTGCAACCTCATTCCTACATTTGACGGCAACTGCTGAAACATCCAGCAATCCAAAGTCTGCTGACAGATACTCGGCCTGGTAGTACTTTCCTGCGGCAAAGATCAGAGGCTTTCAGGCTAAGATATGCTCATCAAAGAAATATATATAGACTCAAACGGCAAAAAGGAAAATTTAGAAGACACAATAAGTTGGTATAACTTTGTAACCAGAATGGAAATATATACAAACACGCAAAGGTTAAGAAGTCATATGACTAAGCCACCACACAAAAGAGACTTGAGAATGATTATCACTGCCCATTAGTTTTTTTAAACCGATCAATAGAGAAGGACCCAGTCTGTGAAAAAGGTCACCCATCGCTGCTCAGAGGCTGGAGGGAGGAGGGGTCACAGGCTGAGCACAGGAAGACCCCAGGGAGGGGAGCAACAGGACTCCAAACCACAATGTTCCTTTGGCTCCTTTCCCAAACAATGCAGGGGTTTCAGTTTATGCCTCTTTATTCCTATCTTCCACAACGGAGGTGGGAGCCTGGGCCTGAGAATGGATGTGCTTCACAGGGGCTCTGAGAAGACCAAGCTTCCATTTGCATTCCTTTGTGTTTACTATAGAATGGAAAAGGAAGCAAATTTGGGATGGTATTTTATATTTGCAAATCTTCACTTGTCTCTGCTGGCTGCTGTTTCCTGGGTGCCACTCCTTATTATCTCCCCTCTGGATCCGTCCCCACCACACACACACACACACACACACACTCACCACCACCACAACCCAGTCAGCTCCTTTTAAATGGAGAGTAGCAGACCATGGGGGATGTGTTTTATTAAAATGGCACAAACACAACAAAAGGAGGTGCTAAGAGAAGAGATGGTCAATATTTTATTGTCAGAAATAATTGTGGATCAACTTGTCAGTGGAAATTTATGAAAGAGGGTGGAGAGGACTCCTGATGCACAGAATGAAGGTTACAAGACACCCATTGGTTATGTCAAGGCCTCGCTGGGGGTGCACACCCTCTGGGCACACTTCAAGCCTCCTCTCCCGCTGGCATGCTTGGTGTCAGGGTGCGCTGCTCAGCAGGAGCTGAGTGGACACATTCTGGCCTCTTGGTTCAGCAAATGAAACGTTCCTCACTCTGGGACTGATACATGAAGAAAGCTCCAAGTCTCAGGCCTCAAAGCAGGAAGAGCAGGAAGTGAGAGAGCCCGGCCAGAGGCAGGGAGAGAGAGGATGCTGCCAGCACCACTGCGGAGCAGGTGGGACTGAAGGCCCCCTTGACAGAAAGGCCTCTTCCCAGGCCGGTCCACTAAAGGTGTTCACTATTGTTGCAAGCGCTCCTCACGTGAGTTCAGATGCCTTTTTGAATTCTACATGTTACTGCTTTCCTCCCTCATCTTGTTTTAAAACAGTTTAGTACAAAACTCTTTTGCGAAAAATAACGATTTTGAATTACTTAGTAATCCAACTAGCACTACATTTATAATGAATATCAGCCATAATATAAATAAAAAGGTGAACTTAATGTTCAGAGATATTTGACGACTATCCCACTGTGATTTCACCTAACAGAAGCCATTAAACCATGTGTTGCTACCACCCATGACAATCTCAGGCGGCTCCAAGGGTCATAAGATCGATAACTCGTAAAGTGCTATGAACTCAAATTGTTTCACAGTAAGTTAGAGAAGGAAGACCATTTGGTTACTGCTAATAATTATCAGGGAAGCAAAGGAAAGGGAAAATTTCCCATTGAGAACCCTAGAATACGATCCTGATTTCTGAGTTTCTATTAATTATTTATAGCCTACCCAGATAGTCAACTTTTAAAGGAGGATCACGCAATATGAACTTTGAAACAAACTAAGTATGAAAACCACTAGCTCATGTGTCCCAGGACAGCAGAAACCTCTTTCTGAGAGTCAGGTGGTGGCTGAAAGAAAGTGGTAAGTCACCATTCCTTTCGATTTCTGTGATTAGGAAAGGCTCTCAGTCATTTCATTAAGCATTTGTGGAGAACTCTTCTCTTGGGCTAAGGAATCTTCAGAAGTAGGACAATTGGGGCCTGGGTGCCACCCACATGTGCGGGTGGAAGTCTAAACAAACTAGGAGGGGGTGTGGCAGAGGAAACTTGGGGAAGATAGGGGGATATTTAGAAAATTACCTACAAAGGGATATAATGGATCTGTGTTGTGCAATATGGTAGCCTCTACCACACATGGCTCTTTAAATTTAAATCAGTTAAAACCAAATAAAATTAAAAATTCAGGTCCTCAGTCCCACTAGCCATATTTCAAGTCCCCAAGAGCTGTATGTAGTTCATGACTACCAGACTGGACAATGCAGGGAAATTTCCATGATCACAGAAAGTCCTAATGAACAGCACTGCTACAGACAATGAAAGTTTCCAATCTTCAGCTAACTGAAACAATCTTTAACATGAAAAAATTTCACAGATGCCCACGATAGAAACGGTAAGTGTAGAGTCTACTGATCGAAGTTACACAACAAAGCTACAGTAAATGCAGTATTACAAGAACTCATTTAAAAGCATTGTTGGCCACCAGGGCATCTCCATATATTCGGAAAACAGTAGTGCACGTGCGTGTGAGACAAATGGTTCACTCAGCCTGCAGGCTGCATGTGGTGCATGTGGCTTCAAGGACTTTGTCCACAGCCCCAAAGGCGAGCTGTGAGGTAATGCTCTGTTTCTCCTCTAAGCTCCCTCTGATCTTCGTGTATGTGTACTTTTCACATAGCGCCTTAGATTAGTTATCCACGCGTCTTTCTCCTCAGCTCAATCACAAGATCCTCAAAGCACGAATCTCACTTCCAAGAATTCTCTCGCAATGAGCATCCCAGGCTTCATCAGCCTCGCAAGGCTACCCAGAGCAACTCATCAAGGAAACTCAGCTGCCTTCTCATCGTATCTACTTTATGGCAGAAATAGGTTATGTCTATAAAGGAGATTTATACTCCAGCATAGCTCCAAACAAAATGTTGGCTCTAACCAAATAATGAAGGCTAATAACAACAATGTGTTATGGTTTTGGCCAAGGCTTAAAATGGCTGGCAAGATCGGTTCTCAACATGTGCAACATTTAAATTAGAAAGGCATGGAGCAACATTTCACATCTTACTTGTCAAGAGAAAAATTAATGGAAGAGGGCAGATCCCTATCCACAAGTATGCAGAAATCAATTAGAATAACCATAGCTTGCAAATCAGAGAACACTCTCTGCTTGTCTGTAACAGTTACTTGGCTTCTATTAGCTCAGACCACATTCTGCTCTATCTTGCCTGCCATTCTCCCTCTAACTTCCTTCCTAGATTCTCAAATCACATTGATCTTGAAGCACAGGCTTCTACAGGTTTCGGAAGCAACTTTTCAAGACCTATTTGTGTCAGAATCTAGATCTTACGCCGAGTATAATAGGAACATATACCATTAGAGGTGTGGAGCGGTGCCTACTTGGGGAGGTGTGTGAGCAGAGCTGGCTCACCTGTCGGGAAGGCTGCAGGGGAGATGTGCTCTGTCAGAGGCTACCCCAGGTTGACTGCTCAGGTCTCTTCTGCTAAGGTCTTAAAGTTCTATAATAATTTGAGTAAAATGATCCAAGTTATCCTTCACATAGATACTAATACCAAAAAATCCATACCCCTTTTTGGATTTTCAGTACCAACAATAGCATAACTCATTATGAAAATCATTAGCAAAAATATAGAAATAAACAAAATAAGAAAGAACAGACTAATTAAGTCACAGTACATTTAGATGATGGCTATCAAACTGCTCCCAAAAATCAGGTAGTGGAAGAATACTGATTAGCATGAGGAAATGTTCATATTACTATATGAAGAAAAAAACCCAAGTGTATCTATCACACAGATTATGACGTGGTAATAAAGACATATATGTAGGCATTAAAAGCATTGGAAGGTCACAGATGGAACGTTAATAGTGACAAAATAGTTTATTTTATGGAAGATTGATTTCTTTTGTGCTTCCCAAGTTTTCTGTAATAAGCATTTTAATTTCTCTCTATATATATTATGTGCACGTGTGTGTATATATGTAACACAAAACTATAGACTTGCATCAAAAACACAAAAAGCAAACCAAGCAAACAAACAAGATAACCAGAGAGAGCAATTTTTTGTAGATCTACAGTGCTTTGGTGCAACTGACTCTGAAAGAGGCTGTGAGCCCAGAGAGGGTCTTTTTAAAAGATCAGTAAAGAGTTCAGAGAACGCAGCTAGTGCTACTTGGAAGACATATTACATACTCTGAGTTTCAATGCTGTCTGCTCCCTGGACGCAGTAAGACACATGCTGGAATACGACAGAAATGCCGCAAGGAACCAGGGCCCACTCAGGCCATGCTGAGATGGGGACAGAGCACATAGGCCCACAGCCTCTGCCCACCTCGTCCGCCCTCTGCCCCTCTGGAACACTGTTTGAACCCATTTCTACTATTCCACTATGAGACCTTAGACAAATTATTTAATTTCTTTTAACCTTGACTTGTTCATTTGTTAAAACAATAATAAAAATACACATCTTGTGGTTTTAATTTTGAAGATTACATAGGATAATATTTGTAAAGCATTCACACAGTTCCTGGCACATAAATGTTCACTAAATAGTAGCTGCTTTTGCTAACAATAACAACAAAAAACAAAAATAAAGTGTTTATATTGCTGTGGAGGTAAGTTGTATTTCTTGTGTATGTGCGTCCCACAGATAACTGAGTCAGTTTCTAGGTAAATACGTCAGCGATTTTACAGCAGTAGCAGATCAGCTGAAGAGAACTGGCTGCCAGGGGCCACCACCTAACCAGGATGGAAGCAAACACAAAGCAAAGCTGAACTGCAGAGTTCAGCTGGTTCTCTCCGGTGCCGCTTGGGGGCCCTCTTCTCTGACCGCTGTTGCCTGGCTCACTTACCTATTCATCAGCTACTCTGCTTCATTCAGAAAATACAGGCATGTCCACAGCAGATCCCAGTGAAAGATATGGGAGTGCAGTAGTGTCCCCCAAGGGCACGGATACAGCAGTGTCCACTGTGTTCTCTACTGACACACCTGTGGGAGCACCCAGAGTCTACCCCCAGGGCCGAGATACGGGAGCATCCACAATACACCTCAAGGGCATGGAGGCGATCAGTTCAGGTCCCCACCGTGGCGATCCCTAATCGCTGCAGGAGTGTGTGTGTGTGCATGTGGGCGTGTGCATGTGCGGACAAAGAAAGGATAAAATGCAACGTGATGACTGCCTCGTGAGAGGTAAATGCTTAGTATGAAGGAGGCAAATGGGAAGCACTGTCTTTGGGACAGCATCACAAAAAAAGGAAACTATGAGTCACTTTTATTAAATAAGCAAGAGTTTCCCTGTAGAGGGGAGGGGAGGCAGAAGCTACCGCAAGGCTGGGCAGTGGCACCAAAGCATCAAAGGGTGTGATGGGCTTAGGATCTTGCGGTCCTTGAATACTCACACGACAGCAACTGCCAACGCTGACGAGCACCAACACGTGTCAAGCACTGTGATCTCAGGTACTCCTTACACCAACTCTGGGAGCTAACATTACTATTCCTACTTCACACGTGGAAAAATGGATGCTTTGGGAAGTTAAGTAGCTTGTTCAGGGCTTCATAAGTTGTATGTGACAGAAGCCGCTCCAGAACTCAGGTTTTCAGGGCGTGAGGCAGGAAAAGCAGGTTGTGAAGGCCTTCCATGGTATGCTCCACAGTGTGACCTTACTGGGTTATTCTGTGGCTTTCAAACTTTGAGACACAGGAAAATTTATTTGAAGGAAAAAAAAAAGAAACTCAGAACATGTGAACTTGATGTAAAAACAAAGCTATGAGGGACCCTGGGGGAGGGACCCAAGCGAGGACTGATGGAGCCCTCTGGCTCCCAGAAGACAGTAAGAAACCTGCTCAGAAGGGAGCCGGGAAGTGAGTAGGTGTAGTCTGTGGTTTTCAGAGAAATGGGCAAGTCATGTGTCGGAGCAACAGACAGGGCAGAGATTCAAGTTATCAAAGTCTTAGAAAGTTCCTGTTGTGGTCCAGGTGGGGGGTGACGAACCTGAATCTGAGGGTGAGAGAAGGAAGCAAAGGTGACTGCGACATTTTTAGCTTAGGAAACTAGAATAATGTGAGATCATTAGCCAAGATGACGATACCAGACGAGAAAGGCTTAGCAGTGGGAAAGAAGGTAACAAAAACAGTTGAAGCGTCTGGAAAGCGTCTCTGGGGTGTTAGCCTGAAGTGAGGAGTGAAGGTGTGCAGGCCTAGAGCTTGCGAGGGCAGCTGGGGACACGGGTTTGGGTGTGTGGGGGGAGGAGAGGCTGCAGCAGTGGGAACACAAGGGACTCCTAGGAGGGCTTCAACCAAGAGAGGACAGGGCAGTGAATGGTGCTCCCCAGAGAACCAACCTGAGGGAGAAGAGTGCTCAGGGAGACAGGCGTGGCATGAGGGACGGTGGTATGGAGCCAAGACAGCCTCAAGACAGAAAAAGTGGTCAGTGGGACCCAATGCTGAGGAGAGATGAGACAGGATGAGTAGGGGTGGCCTTGGTGGGAACAGCTACAGTGCTTTTTGTCAAAGAAGGAGACCTCTTAGAAACTCTTCCTGAGAAATGTGGCTAAAAACTGGTTTCTGCTCATTTTTTCTGGGTCATATTTCCACAATACATTCTCCTTAATCTAATCCAAAAAAGATTTGGAACAAAATATGACTCAATTCAAAGAAACTTATATTGAAATAATAATATTTCTGAAATGGACCATTGGTATACAATATCACAGACAATCTGCCAGGGTATTTTGAGTTTCTGCTTCCACGCTTCAAGCATTTTTAAATGCTAAAACCCACGACACATTTTGTTTCCTAAATTGGATTAAAAAGCAATTTTATACTCTGTCAATCAGCTTTACCAAGATATAAAGGGAGGATTGCGTTAGTGTTTGCAAGAAATAGAATTTCCATCACTATGACAAGGTCCTGTGGATGCGCCATTAGCATATACAATTACCAGAATGTTTTCCCCCACAAGCCTCTTGAAATCCCATGAAATTTTAGATTGACATTAGATGAGCTTTTTTTAAAAAAAAAGGTAAAAGTTTAATGGGCATGCACTTCTGTCATAGCATTCTTTTCTTTCCTCTCTGTTTTCTCATTCCTTTCCATACTTCTACACTTATAATTTAAAAACTGGATCCTCATTCAGTATTCTGTCAAGCCCGGGCTGCTCCGTTGGTACCGAGCTCGAGGAGCACGGTGAGTGCCCCCCCACAGCACCCTCGGGGCCTGCCCCCATCACCCCCTGGGTGGGCCCAGTAAGAGGAGTCCAAGGCTTAACAGAGCTGGGATTTGAGGCAAAATAAAGATGGAAGCTTTCCCCCACTGGTGCTGTGATTTTTATCCCTCAATAGCTCCGCTCGCAACATCCCAAGCGTCTGCAGCCCAAGCAGCTGGGGTTACAATGGGCGTGGGGCCTCCTGTTCTGCGGGTGGGTCCTCGCAAGCCTGGGATTTTCCTGTGGTGGTGGCGACGGCTCACGGGCTTCTGTTATTTTTTTGAGCTGTATGCAGAGGTGCCTTGGGGTTGCTGGGCTACCAGCCTCCTCATTCCAGTTTCAACCAGAGAGGTTCTACTTTTAATTGCTTTTGTTCACTGAAGTTTCACATAAGATTGCATTAGGAGGGGAAAATGTTTATTGCTTTAAAAATAATAAATCATTATTCATTAGTTTGTTGTTGTTTTGTTTTGTTTAGGTTTGGGGTTTTTTTGTTTGTTTGTTTGTTTTGTTTTTTGGTGACAGGGAGCAGGAACAGCTACGCTAGACTAAGAATACGAGACAGAGGTCAGAAATGGGTACCGCTTAGCCACAGGCAAAGGACTTAGCCAGCAGTCACAAAGTGGGAGCCCCTGAAAACAACAGCTGCAGCCAGAACCTGCTAGAACCTCCTCTCAAATCTGGAGGCCTGAGGAGCACCTATGGGACCCCAGGTCAGGGCACTGTGGTGCCCCTGTTACATTCTCTGGTCGTCTTTCTTCAGACTACAGTGGTCCAAGAAGTACCATTAGTGCATGTTTCTGAGCAGCCTCTATCTTCACCCAGCCTGTAGGTGCAGAACTAGAGCTGAAGGTACAAGGGAAGAGAGAACGAAAAATACACAGGCAACATGTACTGCATGCCTACATGCACTGAATGAGCTACACAGTGCAGTTCCACTTACTTTTCATCAGCCTTATGAAGTCTTTATTCTTCTCTGCATTTTATCAAAAAGGAAACAGGCATGGAGCTAATTAACTCTCCTTTCCATACTTCCCTTTAGTCCCACAGACAGGAAGTGGAAGCCCTTGTTTCAAACAGTTTTGAATCCTTTCAATGATACTTGACGGGTCTGCCTACTTTCACATTGGTACTCTCTGCTTCATTATTGTGACTAATGTTTTCCCAGTAATAACAGTTCTCATTCTGTAAACTTATCCTAAGAAAGTAATTCTAAATATCAAAAAATCTTTATGCCCTGAGAAATTCACTACTGGAGTTGACCACAACTTGATGTCTACCACAGAGGACACAAGAACTAAATCATTCTCTTCAACAAATGGTGCTGGAAAAGCTGGATATTCACATGCAAAAGAATAAAACTGAACCCTTATCTCACACTATACACAACAATCAACTCCAAATGCATTAAAGACTTAAATGTAGGACCTGAAACAGTAAAACTCCAAGAAGGAAACATAGGGGGAAAGTTTCCTAACATTGGTCTTGGCAATGACTGTTTGGATATCACTCCAAAAGCACTGAAAGCAAAAGTAGACGAGTGGGACTACATCAAAATAAAAAGCTTCTGCAGAGCACAGGAAACAATCAACAGGGTGAAAAAGCAACTTATAAAACGGGAGAACATATCTGTAAACTATATCTGAAAAGGAGTTCATATCCAAGTAAATAAGAAACTCAATTTTTAAAAATAACCTGATTTAGGAATGGACAAAGGACATGAATAGCCATTTCTCCAAAGAAGACACACAATGATCAACAAGTACATGGAAAGGTGCTTAACATCACAGATTATCAGGTAAATGCAAATCACAACCACACTGAGATATCACCTCACATGTGTTAGGATGGCCACTATCAAAAAAAACAGAATATGAGAAGTGTTAACAAGGAAGTAGAGAAACTGGAACCCCTGTGCACTATTAGGGGGAATGTAAAATGGTGCAGCCAATATGAAAAACAGTATGAAGACCCCTCAAAAAATTAAAACTATGATTCAGCAACCCACTTCCAGGGATTCATCAAAAAGAACTGAAAACAGAATCTTGAAGAGATTTGCACTCCCATGTTCACTGCAGCATTATTCACAATAGCCAAGAAGTGATTAGATAAACAAAACGTGGTATACACAGACACACACAGGAATACTATTTAGTTGTAAAAAAGGAAATCCTGCTTTATACTACAATATGGATGAACTTGGAGGGATTATGCTAAGTGCAATAAATTGGTCACAGAAGGACAAATACTGCATGATTCCACCTATATAAGGTAGCTAAAGCAGTAAAACTCATAGAAGCAGAAAGCAGAATGGTGGTTACAGGGCCTTGGAGGAGGGAGAAATGTGGAGCTGCTATTTAATTGGTACAAAATTTTAGTCATGCAAGATGAAATGGTTCTAGAGATCTGCTGTACAACAATGTCCTTACAGTTAACAACACTATCCTGTGTGCCGAAAAATTAGTTAAGAGGGTAGATTTTATGTTATTCCCTTTTTATGACAAAAAGGAAGTAAATCATCCAGAAAAGTTACTGAGAATATTTTAAAGTGTCTGAAGGCACATGGCTGAAATATTTGGACTTTAATGGTAATAGAGGATACCCTTTCTAAGGTCAAAGAACTCTGAAAATCTGATCATCCTCATGAAGGAATATACCCCAATACCCAACCATAAAGTCCAAGTCAAGAGTTTCATGTTAATATTTAAAAATATGAATATGTTGTGTGATTATGATTCCTAAGTATCAAAAATGCATAGGAAAAAAAGGTTAGAAGAAAGTAGTCTTAAATATGACTAGATTTGATGGGATTATGAATGATTTTTTTTATACTTTTCTCTATTGTAAAAAGTTTAATTTTTTTAGAATACCACTACAGAGGGGAAAAAACGTATCTACTACTGCTTGTAACAAGCCAATATTAAGTCTTTTTTTTTTAATTTGTCAAAATGAAATTCATTCTTAGCACCCTGAAAGGGTTAATGCAACATCTTCCAAGCCAAAAATGTCTCTTCACAGGGAAACCTGGGAATGCCAGACGAGCACACTAAAAGAACATAAGTGCTAATTAACTGAGATCTGTGTACAGTAATGAATCACAGATAGAAATGTGCCCCATCCCATGTAAACCTCCTCAGTGCTGAGCAAGAAGAGCAGGGCAGGAGGGGAAGCACATCTGCAGGGAAAACAGAATGAAAAAACTGAAGCTAGAAATCCAATAGCAACACCATATTAACAGTACGTAGATGAAGACAGAACCGAGATGAGCTTAGCCCTTCATTCATCCAGCATTACGAGTGAAACTTTCTTTAAAAAAGTAGAGAAACTCTCTTTAAATGCCAAACTCCTACTTTAATCACATTAAATGGAAAACTCCTCTAATGGTTTAAAGATTTGTCTCTTTGAACTGTGTACTCAGTTCTTGAAAATCACCAGCGTGATTAAGATCCTAACACCCCAGTCACCCTCCAGGAGAGGTGAATAGTAAGTACATACTCAACGCGCTACAGTGAGACACCAGAGCGGGGAGGCTGACCCTGGGACAAGGAGGGTACAGGCTTCCTGGTGGTCAGTGTCACGGTGAGGGTGGAGAATGAGGAGGACTCCCTCAGAGGAAGCAGAGAGGGAAGAGGAGAGGAACACTTCTGGAACAATGAGCGGACTGTTAGAAGGAGCTGAAAAACAAGCTGGGTCAAATGACGAGGGGTCCTAAGGAACTACCCAGGGGTCTGGTACCTCCTGCAGGGCTGGGAACTCAGCTGCGCCTCCTCGGGAGGGAGTGACACAATTCGATCTGTAATATGAGTCTGTGGGCTGCTTTCTCCTTGTATGCTGCAATCTGCTGCAACCTAAGGCTTCAGAAATCATTGTGTTTAGACTCTGGCGACTTGAGCAGCTCTCCTTCAGACCAGAGATGCACAGTTTTTCACTCCTGTTATTCATTTTCCAGCAACACTCCCCTCATGTCTGCAGGTGAAGAGTGTTCCTAGGAGTAACTCTCTTGGGGTAAATAACTGATGTTTATCATTGGATGTTGAAACATCAACTATGCACATTTGCTTACTGGGATACCAGTTGGAACTAAGCTGGAAACTTATGGAAGGCAGTTCACAGTTGTTTTATTTGGTATTTTTTCTCCTTCCAAGCAGACTATAGTTAAGTACAGTGCCGTGAATACTGAAAATTCCTGTAGTGGGCCACTGACAACTTCCTGTGAAAGAGGAAAAAGAAGCTATGGAAGTATTTAAGACATGATAATATCCTGAAGAAATGTGAATTGTCCACAAGGAACTGAGTGCCCTGGGAAGCGATGTGGCCACCATCACTTGAAGGTTCAGGTCTAGGCTCGTCTGCCACATAGTGGGATCTGGGAGCAGTAGAGGGAGATGTTTAAGAGCTGGATAACCCAGAGTCAGTTCAGGCTCTGTCATTTACTCACTGTGCGACCATGAGCAGATTACCTAACCTCTCCAAACCTGCAGTGCCCACGTCTATGCAGCACGAATGATAATATGATACACCTCATTGTGTTATAAAAAATAAATGAGAAAGCATATGCAGTTCAGTCAGCACTGTGCTTGGCACATAGTAAACATTAATAGAAGTCAATAATTTTAAAAAGTATCATAGTATCTTTACGAAGAGAGGTTTAAGCTTAAAATGGGAAGGTGTCCTACATACATTTAGGGTCCCTTACACTGAAAGTCTAAGTGTTTATATCCTCCATTGATGTCTCATTAGAATTAAGGCTGTTCTCTGCCTGAAAAGGCACCAGTGTACAGACACGTGTGTGTGAGTGCATGTTTACTAGAGCATTAGCAAGCAGTCCAACAAACAGCAGGACAAGCATACACGATGTTTACAGCAGCCTGCGTATGGTACACGCGTACCAGGGGCTGGCGATTAATTCTGAACATACGAGGCCAGTGACTCACAGTGTTTTTCCCCCACAGAAGCGTCAACAAATGAAGAGGATATGGAAACACGTTTCCCACCCAGCACAATCACCAACAAAGCAAGGTGGTAAAGAATCGGTTTACTGACACGCCCCACCTTCTCGCTAATGATTAGAAAGTAGTATGAAATCATATTATTCCAGCTCTTTCAAATGATTTCCACTTTTTCAAGACTTCCATTTTGCAGGCAGAATGCTAGTTGACAGTCAAATTCAAATGGCAGCTTTAAGCTATCTCTTAGGGCTTTTCCTACTCTTCTGGAGGCTCAAACATTTAAGACCATCATCTAGAATTAAACAACGGCTTCAATTAAAATATCTAACCAACAAGTACTGTTCCAGTTTTCTGTCTTGTGTCCCAAGATTACAAGGCTCGGGTTGGTACAACTGGAAAAATTAAGACTTGGGTCCCACACCTGAGGAACTGCCGACAGCCAAATATCAATAATTTTAATAATTTACTAACATGTGGTACGCAAATATTTTCAAAGAACTTTGAATATGTTATCTCACTTGATCTTTATCACAGAAGATAAGGCTTATATTTTCATCTTTATTTGGAAGATGAGGGAAAACTTTGAGTTCAGAGATGCTAAGCCCAAAATCTCATGACTAGTAAATGATAGAGCCAAACTTGAACCCAAGTTTTTGTCTCAGAATTTAGGACTCTATTGCCCAATACACTTTTAAAAGAGCCTTATTTATGCTCACAGAATAGCTCTGTAGTTAGAGAATGGCATTCAATAAATATTAATTGATGACCTAAGTTTACTGTAATTCAGGGCAATATTTTCATGATTAGTTTTACATTTTAATCAAATTTGAATAAACATTTTTAATTTAGCTGAAAAACATTAAACAAAGAGATATATTTTCTACAATACCGAAGTCTACAAATACCATGTTGGTCATTACCCACTGGAACTAAAGTGGATAAATACATCCTCCTGCAAATGTGGCACTGTGCACGGCTCTTTAATTTCCTGTTTTGCGAAAAGATGACCATGACCTGAGTAAAACCTCAGGAATGATATTAGATCACTTATCTCTGTCACTCTGGATATCAACAAAATAAATTAAAGTAGGTAACTCCATAAATCATCACACACACACACCCAACCCCACCCTTTCGCTACAGTACTGCAACAAAACAAGGCAATGGCCTTCCTTTGTCATTTTTCACCAATGAGAGTCTTCAGCAGACATTCTGCTAGGAAAACTATCTTGTGGTACCTGCTGTGCACCGCAGGAATAGTTTCTTAGAGGTTGAAATGTGCTTTATAATAACAAGAAACTCAAAATGGCCCTCAGCGACTTGCCTATCACAAAGCAGGTACTCGAACACAGGTAAATCCCAAATACACATGCCTCTCCTGAATATGCGATTACAGAACCATCCTCTGCCATGATTTGAGTCCCTTAAAAGCAAATTCCGAAAAAACATATGGGAAATAGTGCATGTTTATAAATTGGTCCGCATGTGTAAGACAAACGTTTCCCACTATGTATCCCTCCATTAAAATGGCACTCACAAGTCAAAAGAAAACTACATCCTACTTTGAGGTTTTCCCTATTACTTACTTGCCAATAATGATTAACTATCATTTATTTACAGAAATAAAGAATGTCATATTAGTATTTTTTTTACCACTTTTATTCATAACAAGGCTAATTTCTCAAGTTGCATCTAAGTAAGACTATAACTGGTGTGAAATTCCTATCAAATGCATCAGCACCCTTGGAATCTCCATATTTCGCCAATTTCAGACTTCCTGACCTGGCCTGCCTAAGCTAGGTCTATCAATTTACCCTTATTATATGAAGCCCGAAATGGGCCCCAAAGCCTCTTGAATGCAGCTTTTGCTTAAAAATGAGGCTAATAAACATAGACCATACAGGGCCTCAACATTCATTGGTCGCAATTCTTTTTTTCTGTAACTGAGAGTATTCGATACATGACATTATGGTCACAGAACACTTTCACGGCTATCATAACGAGTTCCTATGGGGATTCCACAGACTCACTTTTGGCACGTGAGGATTGAATTCCACAGCTCTGTGGATGGCCTCCACTGCATTCATCTCTGCTGTGCTCAGCCCCCGCCGAGATGCAGCCTCAGGAGAGAATCTGAAATGCAGAAAGACAAACACCATCCAGTTGGGACCACTGCTTGGGCATTAACCCGGAAAGGCATCTACACATCAAGGGCCCCGAAAACCACAGCGAGCCAGAGGCGTGAGCTCTCCAAACCTCCACTATACAGAACCTCTGAGTGACCCCTCAGACCGAGGCCAACAAAAACCCCAGCAGAAGCAGAAAGCGTGCTTGCATCTAATCAAGGCAGGAATTAAATTCAGCTGTCAAGTCTCACTGTCTAAATAGCTAATCTAAGTTTTCTACGAGGTACCTGCTTAGGTCAGGGAAGAGAGTAGGACTGACAAGGGCAGACAGTGTAGGAAAAAGAGAAAACTAGGTTACAGAAGAGCGCACTTGGTTAAAAACAGAACTAGGGAGAATTTTAAAGGAGGCTCCCAACCCCATGTCAGTGCTGCGATGGAGGGTTAAGTCTTGCAGCTCCAGCAGCAGGCGAGCCTGCTTGGGGCCGTTCCGGCAGGGGAGTGTGCATGCCGAAACTGCGGGCGAGACACCTGCCCGAGTGAATGAAAAAAACCAGACCATGCAATCTCTTTCTCACCTCACACCCAGGGCTAACTCCAGAGCTGTGCTTGGCAGGCAGACACCACAGGGGAAGCTGTGACAACCCTGGCCCTGCCCTCCCAAGCTGGAGTCGCTGTGTAGGGAGAAAAGATGTTGCAGTAGGTACTGGCGATCTACAGGATAAAAAAGAATGAAAGAAAATTACTTCGGTCTTGAAGTGCACACACACTTAACAGCAAACCTGTCTGGCATAGCAGAGGCTGTTTTCTTTTCCTGTTGTCTGCTTCTCAGCGCTACAGAGGGCATGTATCAGGGGCGGGTAAGCATTTAGCAACTCGAAACCAGGTAAGCCCTCTATTCTCTCTCACCTGCCCAGTCATCTCGGGTGTTTATGGAAATCTTCTATGCCACAGTCACCTGCCTGAATAAAATGGGGCAAACGTCCCGCTGAGACGGTGACTCAAGGAAAACGGTGCCTGGGTGGGGAGTTAATTTGGACTTGATGGGGTAAAGAATGGGAGACGATCATCCCCTCTGCCAGATGACAAGTTTGTTATGACTACTACCCCGTCCTGGACTGCTGGAGGAAGAGGAATATGCAAAAAAAGGAATAAAAGAAGGCATTTGTGTAGATCCCAAGCAGGCCTTTTTGGTATATCAACTGTCTGGCAAAAAAAAGAAAAAAAAGAAAAAAAAAGGAAAAAAAGTCACCTCAGAGGCACGGAATTTCAAATAAATCCCTGTTTAGGGACCCACAGACCCTTACAGTACCTGGGGATATACATCCCCTACTTTCAGTAATGAAAGAAAAGATCAGCAGGTTTGGGGAAGTGCATGCTCATAAGCAGGGGTCTCATAGACTAAGAAAAACTTCCAGAGAAAGCCCTCAGAGACAGCGCGTCTCCTACATCCAGAACGGCGTTCAGTACCACACAGGGTTCTGTCCACTTACTTGTCAGAGACAGCTCTTGCTTTGAGCAAGGCAGCTGTGTAGCATATTGTTGCCGACTTTGGTAAGCTTATATCTGTTAAAGAGAAAAAAGAGTAGGAACTCTTGTAAGTTTGCTGAAACAAAGAGCAATGATTTTTAATACACTAGCATTTTAATCATGTAAGTTTAATAAGGCATAAATTAAGAATATTTTAATGTATACAGTACACTACTGTTCCTTACGTATCAGGGTGGTATGTAAAACCAAGGGTAACTCATATTTTTGTGAATAATGCACACTTAATATCCACCAGACTGACTGTTTAGCATTTTCTATTTTAAAATATGTATTTATCATTTGTTGAGTTTGTTTAAGCAAAGAATAGCTATAAATATATAAATTTAAATACTACATAAATAGCCTTGATAGCAAGAAAGGCAAATAGGACCTCTGTTACTTATAAAATTTCTCAACAGGCATATGAAATACTAAATAAAGTAAAGAAAAAAAATTACCTGGATTTTTTAATGATAAATACATTTATTTTAAAAATAATTCTTTATATCAGATTTCCTTTGCATTAAGTTTCAAGAAATTTATATTCAGCTTTTTAAGAATGTAAAGAGAAATCTTTATATATATTTATAAGAGCACATATATGAAATCTTTAGGAAACTATAAAATTTTTGTTTATTCAAACCCATGATAAAGCCCCTTTCGTGTGAAGCCTAATTTGTTGCCCAGAAAAACAGCTCCTTTCCATTTGTATAGAAAATGTCAGATGGTGGGGTTGGGTGGGTACCAGATTCAGACAGAGCATTTACAAGGAAATAAAAGTACAGAGTACAACTGAGAGTAGATAAACTCAAAGAGAGTGGTCCCTCTGGGGGGAAATTTTGTTTTAAAACTATGATCCTACTCCATACTAGAATTGTGTTTCTTTAACACTCATAGTAATTAATACTATGACACAGAAATACCTTCTTAATTCAGACCAGGTAAAAATATGCCATTCCCGGGTGCTGCAAAATTCACTCTAGGTTAGCAAAACTCTTTACACCCAGAATGCCCTCCAAGTTTCTTGCAGGGCTGTCTTCAACTTAGGAAGAATTACATTACAGTAGGAATGAAGTCCGTAACTAGACAAAAGACAGCAGCAGAAGAGAATAATTTCATAAAAAAAAAAACAATCTCTCATTCAATAACAAGTATTTACCATCAATTCCAGCATGAGGAATTTCTCTTTGAGGGAAATTTCAATGAAACTATTAAAATGCAAATAATCATAGAATAACAATACAGAACTGAAAGGGAAAGAGGTCTTTGTAACCGTGATCTCATAAATTACACTCAAACAAAATTTCAGCACCATATGCATAGTATAAAATGGTGTGCTTATGACTAAGGAAAAAACAAAGAATGTAAGACACTCATGAATTGGTCTTGCTGCTTTTCCAACATACAAACATGCCCAGTATGGGAAATCAATCCAGAAATCATATCTTGTTTTTTAGGGTCCACTCATTGATTGCTATTGGAAGATTAAAAAAAAAAAAAAAACTGCAGAAAATACACAATCTACCTGAAAGTTCAGACCTTTTTTTTTTTTTTTTAAGTTCAGACCTTTCATTTAAAAATTATCCACCCTTCCTGGTGTGATCTGTGTTCCTTCTGTGTCAGCCTAGCACCCTTCTATGACATTAGAACCAATGACTAGTCCTAGAAAGGAGCTGAAACTGAAAACAATGGTCAAAATCATTCGAAGGTAGCAGCACAAGATGGAGCCTCACTTGATAAACTAAAGAAAACCTGACGTTAAGGATTTAGCTCCTTAATGAGAAAGAGCAGGTTGTTTTTAAGGTTACCTAATCAAGCAAAGGATCAGTTGGAAATGTAGAAAAAGACAGAGGTGTTCCAGAAGGATATTAGAGATGCCTAATCAAAGGTGATCTTTAATCCAGAGCCAGCCCCCCTCACCCTCATAGACAGGACATTCACAACTCTGCAACATTACAACTACTGTGATACATTCTCCCCATTTAAAATTTTTTTACACCTACTCCTTCATTATATGTAAAGATGCTGGTATATCTGCGTAATCATTATGCTTAAAACACAAAATAAACAAAAAATAGATTTTAATCAATATCAAATGGGGAAAGGAAGAAATATAATACCCCACTCCCCACCAGTGGCACGCTATTTCCATTTTTTTTAACTCTAGCAAATTGTTTTGCTCTCACTATTAAACAAAAATTAAAAACAGCAAAAATTTCTTGCATAAATTATTTATATATTTTCAATATTTCTTTTAATTCTGTCAAAGCAATACATGTACTTGGTAATGGCAATTTGTCTCTAAGGAGGGATGAATCATTATAGAGAAGCTGATCCTAAACTTCCCTTCAGGTAAAGCATCTTGTTTTCAAATATGGTTTTTGTTTACAACATATTTTTTTAAATGACGCATCTTCAGTAATATAAATCAAAAGCTTTAACATTTTGCCTACCCAGCAATTCAACTTCTGAGACTTTATCCTAAGGGAAAACATTTTGACTGTACATGAAGATTTAGCCTTAAGGGTGTAAAGTAAAACAAGTTTGCAAAAATTATGATTTCACATATTTTTTAAAAAGCAATATACATCCACAGAGATAAAAAGCCTGGAATTATGTATACCAAATGTCAACAATTTTTATTTCTGGGTGATGCAATTATAGGCAATTTTTTTCTACTGTTTATCTGTACTTCCAAAGCTTCCTGTCAAGCACATGTAATAAGTGAATTCTTAAAAGATAACTGATGCTAAATGGAAGAATTCTGTTCTACAGTCTGAAGCAAGTTCATGGGCAAATACATTGGTGGAGCCAGACACACAGTACAGACAGACAAAGGTGGAAAACTTACACAAAGTGCTGCCAGCCCTCAGATCTAGTGGATTTATTTATACACCTTTATGAAAGTTAGTATATTCCTTTTGCAGTGTGTACTTGTTAACCATCTTTTAATTGAATAACTGACTAAATCAGGCATGAACTGCACCATATACACTGTCTTTAGCAGAAAGCTAAATATTATGGGCTGCTTGTCCCATGAGCACTACCTCTTTCATTTAAACAAAAAAAAAAAGGCTGAGGCTTGGTTGTTGTTGCCTATTATACTATGGAAACTTTTTATTTTGAAATAATTATAGGGTCACAGAAAGTTGTGACTATAGTACACAGAGTTCTGTGAAGCTTCCCTCAGATTCCCTCAAATGGTGACAACTCACATAGTTATAGAATAATATCAGAACCCAAGAAGTGAACATTGGTAAAGTACTATTAAGTCAATTACAGATCTGGTTCAGTTTTCACCATTTACGTGCATTCCTATGTGTGTGTGGTTCTAGGCAATTTTACCTTGGACTAGATTCATGTAACCACAACCACCATCAAAATACACAACTGTTTCCAAGGAACTCTCTCATGCTTCCCCTTTATTTGTACCTTCCCCACCCATACCTATCCCCTAGTGACCACTAATCTGTTCTTTACCTCCATAGATTTGTCTGCCTACCATGGGGATTTTATGCTTTTACTACTAGGAAAATGGACAAAATGATAAGGGTAACAGAATGGCTAACAGTAGTGATAAAAATGGTAGAATCAGAGGTTTTGAGCAGGAAATAACAAATCAGCTGCTTTCCAAAGTTGCTTGTAATTTATTCAGAAATTTTAATTTGAGACTTTCAAAATCATTCTAAGTCCAATTTTGTATGAACAAACTCTATACAGTGTCTTTCTGTCTTTCTAAGTGACATATAGCTACCATTACTGCCAGAAATTCCCCTTAAGAATTAGAATCCAAGGAGGAAATAAAAGGAAGTAATGAGACATCACATAATTCTATTACTCATTGCAGAAACAAGGAATACTGAATAAAGATTTCTCACTTAAGCAAAACTGAGCTGCTGGCATTAGTTTAATTTTCCTTCTACATGTTTGCCATCTTGTGTTTCATATGGTTCTTTTATGAAAAGGGAAGAACTTTCTTTAAGTATCTTAGGCATGCAAAATCAAAATGTCATGCAAGCCTTTCCTTAAAATCTGCAGTCTTAAACTTCATACAATTGGAATCATAGCCTGTGTGCGTTTGTGTCTGGCTCCTTTCACTCTACATGATGTTTCAAAGATTCATCCGTGTTTTAGCAGGTGTCAGTACTCCATTCTTTTTATTGCTAGTAGCATTTCATTATGTGGATATACCACAATATGTTTATTCTCTTGTTAATGGCTATTTGGATTGCTTTCTAGATTTGGACAATTATAAAGAAAGCTATTGTGGTCATTCTCATGTATGGTTTTTCTAATATCTACCTATATTTCATACCTATCTATCTATATAATCTTTTCTCTTAGGTATGTTAACTGAAAATGAAATTGCGGAGCCAGAAGGCAGATGTATGTTTAAACTGGTAAAGTGCTCTAAAGTGGCTGTATGAAGTTTGCAAAATGAATATATGGTGATAGAGATCAGAAAAAATGGTTACTTCTGGGTGGTGATCACAGAGGAGTATTCATAAGAGAAAAGTCACCCAGCTCTACTTAAGATTTGTGCATGTTGCTTTATGTAATTTATGCCTCAATAAAAAAGATTAAATAAAAAAAAGACCAAACCTGCAATCTTGTGCGCCCCCCAAAGCTGTCTTCTCTCACTTCAGTCTAACTTCCTTAACGTTTTGCCTGCCTTTTATCACTCTGACCCTCTCCATTCTCTCTTTGCATTCGCATGTAAAAATTACTTCCTGCTTTTGTCCTATGTAACAAAACAGAATCTGATTCTCAAGTTGGCCTTTCAAATATTAAGATGGTTAAAATCTCTCTTCTAAACTTAATTTTTCCCAGAATAAATACTTCTAGCCCCTAAACATATTCTTCAGAACTCCTCACTTATTTTTGTTATGGAGCCATGGGTGGTTTCAAAGTATGAGAATCAGAAATGGAAATAATCTCCAAATCCCTGAAGCCTGACCTTTGGTCTGAGGGGCTATAGCCACTACTCCTCCCTGAATACAGCTCAGATGGCCCTGAGGGTGAGCAGCTGGACTCCCGGGTTGTTCCAGGGAGTGCCTGGTCAACAAAATCCCCCAGATTCTATTCAAACCGATTACAGCCAAAGCCAGGTCTTTTCTCTTTCACTTTAGCCGTGAGAATTTTTGAACCTATAAACAGGGTTTCACATTTAACTCCATTAAATTTTAAATCTTAAAATACAATCTAAACCATTAAATCTAGATGGCTTCAGCACATCATTCCAGCCTACCGGTCGTCGTTCAGACTCAAGCTACCACCCACAGCTTTGCTCCGGACACCTCACAAATACACCTTCCTCCCCATGTGATCATTATCATCATCAAAATTGCTGCTAACATTTATCAAGGGCTTATTAAGTGCCAGGTACTGGTGGTAATCACTTATCATGTTATCTGATCTAATCCTCAGAGCAACCCTAGGAGATAGGACCTACTGCTAGCCCTGTTTTATAGATGGGAAAAGTGAGGCATAGAACAGTTAAGAAATATGCCAACATCACATTCTTAGAACAAATATGAGCTTCCCCCACAGCACATGCTTTTTAACTGTGCTATGTTGTCTACAAGGTCTGATTTAATAACATACTGACCATGGCAATATCAAGGAGAGAATCCAGAAATTGTATTATGGAGAACACCCTAAATTTGCAATGGTAATGATCTATGAGCAACCACTTACTAACGATTATGATAGGAATTATATTGTACCATTTATACCATTAAATTATACTATTTATTACTGGTATAACAGTATTACAATCACATTGCTCCATGTTACCTAAAAACATTAAATAAACATCAAATGTTTTAAATAACATTAAAAATACTATCAAGTGTTTATTTAAATAAAGATATAAATACATCTATGGCATTTCTCTAATTCAGAAATATTAAAAGTAGCCATTTAAATTAATAAGAAACATTTAAATACTATTGTATAGACTAGAAGTATTTTCACATCCACTGTCTCATCTGTTTTTATTCTGCACAACTTCCTCAGAAAATCCACATTGGATCTTCAGTCATCTTTTTCTTTCCTAAGTGTTCATAAGCCACATAGTCATCTCCTCTAGAATTTTGCTGGGATTGACTTATTTGCAGAAATTCTTAAAAAAAAAACAAAATCAGTGTTGAGGGAAAATAGAAAATATGATGAATAGTTGCATATTTTTATCAACTTATTAATACATTGCTTTCTGATCCAAACAGTAGTACTACAAGATAAATTGAAGAACTGGACAACAGCCCACAACTGTGAAGGTATTCCCTCAAAAATGTTTCATTTTATGTATGAAAAACTACAGGCCCAGAGAAGCTAAAAGCGTACATAAGAGCCGTCTAACTAACCAGTGGCAGAACTGGCCTTGCAATACCGTGTCCTGGTCACCATCCCACATGGACAGCGTGGCACTTGCTTCTATCCTCCTTATCCTCATTTTCTTCTACTTCATCGTTTTGCTCGGGAAATAGCTTCACAATTAAAGTCTTGAGACTTCTGCTTCCTCTGAACTTTAGCCACCCTGAACACCTGCTGGCAGGTTGGCAGGTGTCTGCCTCTCTTGTATATACTTATTTAGCTATTTGTCGTCCTGATATTTTCATTAACTTTAATCACTTGTGTTTAATTTTTACTTTTTTCCCATTAGGAATAACTGTAATCTCATCTTTTCAAATCTCTCATCCTTCTTGAACCATTTCCACTTAAAAAACCTCTCTGTGTCTCCTACGTCAAATAGTGTCAGCACACAGTAAATTATTGCATCTCCATTAATGGGTGTATATTTATCTTTCCTCTGAATTAAAAAGGGGTGTGACTTTTTGGTGTTGTTATTTTCTTGTTTGTTTGTAGGTTTAGGGACTATGTCTGTGCCTGATGGTCCCTTCTTTTACTGTTATAAGCTATAACATGCTCTCCTCTAATGTTCTTCCTTTTTGGTAAGAATTAAACCCAGGGCATAATTGCTCTCAGGCTTCGTCCACTTTAGTAGTAATTAAAGTGTCAGCAAGGCAAGAATTTGCCAGAAGCTTTACTTCTAACAATGAGAATTGTAGACTGACACGTGCAGGTGTCACATCACAAGCTCCAAATTCACAACTTCTGAAGACCAGTGGACTGTCCACCTGTTCCCCACATTCCACTCTTTTTCTCCTTGTGTCATTGTTACGACTCAGCAGAAGCAGACAGGTGTTGATGGGCTACGTGAACCCTGGCAGGCGCTCAATCACATCCTAGTTACACTCCCTGAAAGACAGTTTATCTAAGAATCACGCTGTCTATCTAGGCCTTGACTTTCTGTAGTTACGAGATCACCGGAGAGCAAACAAAATTAAGTGGTTATAGTTCAAAATAGAAAGTTTTTAATCACTCGGGAAATAAAAAAGGTTTCTGCCCTGGGATTCCCATTTGCTGTTTAAAGAAGAAAAACCAAACTCTAACAACTCTTTTATACTTGATGGTTGGAAATGTAGCAATGGCTAGCAAATGTCTCCCTGGAGGACAGAACTCTGCTTCTTTGCAGTGTCTGAAATCACTCCCTGTCCTGTCCAGCAGCACCTACTCCTTCACGGCTTAATGCCTTCATCTCTCAATCACCTCAAGTCAAAGAAGAGCAGAGGGTGAACCCAGTGTGCCATCCTCTTCACTCTAGAGCAGAATGAAGCCCTTCCTCTGCTGAAATTACCTCCAGGTCTCCCCATGGTCTTTAGAATAAAATCCAAACTAGACCCAAAGCTCTTTGAGGTCTGGCCCCTACCTAGCTCACCCAGTGCATCCCCCTACCTGTCGCTGCAGCCCTCCTCCATCTCTCTGCTCTGGGGGATACATAGAGTTCTCCACACAAGCCATGTTCATCCTACCCCTGAACCTTTCGATACGTTCTCTTTGCCTCTAGCACCTTCACTGTCTGGCTCAGCTCAGATCCCACCTCCACTGGGATGCCTTCCCTCATTACCCCAGGTGAGGTGTCCCTTTCATCTTGGGTTAAACTCTGTTGCAGTCTTTACACTCGACAGCAATTTTCTGTTCTCTTATTTCCCTCTCCTACTTACATGGTGTGCTTTAGGAGTAAAAGCTATGTTTCTTCATCACTTTGTACCCACAAGACAAAACAATGTTTGAAACATAGTTGGTGGTCAGTGTTTGCTGAATAAAATCCTAAGTTAACATACTAACATCTCAAATCACTTGATATTAGCTCCCTTTGACATGCAACCATTTACTTCTAATTCAGCCTTTGGGAGCCAAAAGTGATCAGTGTTGATGAGTGTTTTAAGAGGGAGTCAGAAAATTGTTATTTCTCAGCATGTATAATTCATTTATGCTTGCTTATGGCATTCCAGCAGAACACATGACATTGGATAGACGCTTTGAATCTAGATGTCTATTTGAAACAGCAGTGGAATGGAAATGTGTGGCAGGAAGAAAGCAAGAGTAAAAGCTGAGACAAGGCTGAAGAAAAGTAGAATTTTTGTCCAGAAATAAGGAAGGTAAACCACACCTCTTCTGGTTCCCAGGACCCTTTATGAGAATCATGCTGCTGAGAGAAAAGGTCACCTCAGGGAGGATGACTCTTAAGTTTTCAAAAATCATAAAGGGCTCAAAAGAGCAACCTTGAAATTCAATGAAATAACCTTGGGACAGAGTCATGTAATTTCGAGTAAAACTGTCAATTTGATGTGTCTCAGAAAACCTATGGGGCAAAAAACTTTAGATAGTTTTTCAGTGATAATCTTTTTGCCTGATTTCCCTTTGTTCATCTACAATAATAACAATCAAGACATAATTTTAAAAGGATCATTACTGTTTCTATACAAGAGATTGGCCGATTGAGGGTCAATTTCAGACCTGTAATCCTAAAACAATGTTTTCAAGGATAGCAGCCTGCAGATAATTCCCAAAGCACCTCTCAGGTAAGGACACTATGCATAGTACATCTCCATCTAATAAGTCATGCATTCACCACAGATGCTCTGAACATCTCTCCCAGTACATAAGTGTCCAAAAAGAGGACACAGGGCTTGCTCTCAAAGAATTTCTTTCTGTGTACTCCCCACAACATGTTTCAAACTGTTCACTGAGCACATTAATCCCACCTTGATTCACTATGGGATGCTTTTTTTTTTTTAACATCTTTCTCCATTAGACTGAAAGATTCTTGGAGACAGAATAGATCATATTCATCTCTGAATCTGGAAGCACCTAAAAGTTAGTATCTTCAGCATAAGGGCTTGCTAGACCCTTGCTGAATTAATTTGAAAAAGATTAATCTAATTACTCTCTGTAACCATTTAAGATTACAGAGTATCAAGTGTCACTTTCCTTAGTCAGGCAACCAATGGATATACTTGAAGCTTGGAGCCATGAGCTGACCAACCAACCAAACAACAGTGAAAAACGAACTATTGAAAATGCAATTCATTTCTCCTTCCTGTTCCTGTGCATATCTTATTACTGTACCATCATGTGACACTGTTCTCATTGTGGCTGTCTTCAATAAAATTTCTCAGTTTACTCCTATTTGTGATATGATGCAAAGAAAACCACAGAAATGTAGAATTCTGTCCTTAGTTTTTTTGGTTCTAGTGTGAAGCCTTTTTGACTCACCTTCAAAAGGCCAATCTATGGTCCCCTTTCAACCAAAGGGACAAACTTCACTGAAGACATAAAAAGGACTGATAACACCAGAACATCAAAAAGATGTGCCACCTGGGAGTTCAATAAGTCAACTGAGATAGACTACGTGAGCTTAGTAATTTGGATCAGGGGGAGGGGGCAGACAACACAGAAACATTTATCCTATGCTACAAAGCCAAACACCAGATGTTATTTGCAACTTTTGGATTGGATTACCAGAAGGCTCTTCTGTGGCTGGTGCCCTGGAGCCAAATATGGCAGTTTATGTGATAGTAATGGCCAGCTAGGGAGGGATGTGACCTTGGTAAATTATGGCCACTGGGCAGTAAGGATTACCAAAGCCAATATAGATTTAGCGTGTTTGTTCATGTGCCAGCTCTGTGAACTACAGATATATGCATTCATAAAATGTCTTCCATCATCAGAGACAAGGAAGTTTTACGCATAGTCTTTACTGAAATAACATCTATGCACAGAATTCCTGCTAAATGCATGTAGAGTATGACAGCCAATCATTCTGTAACCTCAAAGGCCTGGTCCTCTTGACTGCTCTACCTCTTGGTTTCCAAGTCAGCAGGGAACCCAGTGCAAAGCTATACAGGGCCATCATGTCTCAGTGACTTGTGCTTACCAACCTGAAGCCAGAGCCCATGTGCTATCAGTGCTGATAATTATTTTCTTCTTTGAAGCAGCAATGCGATTATTTGCCCTTCTTTTACACAAGGATTCTCTTCAACATTTGCCTGGTATCCTTGATCTTTTCCAGAAGAGCCAGGCCAGCGAAGGGAGCTGGACTAGGTTTAGAGTCCGTCACTAGGGACTGAAGGTACTTCAAAACTTCTTTCTCAAATACAGCCTAATTCTGTAGTAGCTGTGTCTCAGAAGCTGCTTGTGGGCCTCAAAACTCACATCTGCACCTATACTTGACTGAAAAGCACCATTCTGGAGGTCTGGGCAGCCTGACACTAACAGCCTGAATACAGACTTTATTCACTGGTTCTCCTGACAACTCAAATCCCTCTTATTTTTACCTATTCTACAAACACAAATGGAAAACAGCCTAACCAAAAGACAGGGTATCCAGTGACCATTTCAGAGGAGCTAAGATGATAGTTGAGTAACTTGTACTAGTTATATGGCCTTGGGCAATGAACAAAGTGTACAAAATTCTTACTTATAACTACATGCTGCCTCTGCAAAACAATGATCAGCAAAAAGCTTATTCTCTCAACAGTCTCAACTAGAGTGATTCCTTCGTGCTTTCTTTAGAATTTCTGTTTTCAATCTACTGGGATAAAAGTCTTTCCCTCAATGTTACAAACATGTCCTGTTCTTGAAAGTATACCCTCTGCATATTACCAGATGGTAGATAATGATGCTGGTTTAGGACGGGCTTGATGGCACCAGCAAAAATGGTCTTGATATAGTTTTTGCACTTACATAACATTCGTGACTACAAAAAAGACTAGCCATCCCTCACAGGGAAGTTTCTGCCCCCAAATCTAGGGCAATCACTAAATAACCTAATGAAGTAAATATCCAAAAGAGCTTGGATTTGTATTTCCATTAGTGCAAACTGCCCCAAGGCTGAAACAGTTTGTCTTTTGATCAGGAGCAAAATCTTTGACTTTTTTTTATTCTTCAGCTTTCCAAATGTTTAAGAATTGTTTATAGATTAAAACTAAGCATTTCCATTCTTACCAAATATCTATACATATGTCCTATCAGATCCATAATTAATTATAATAATGGGCCATAACACCTTTTTAGCAGAAGACGGGCACAAGGCTGGGCACTTATGTTCTCATTTTAAGTGACATTTATATATGGTTTTCCGTTTGAACGAAATGGATTGAGAACAGTGGTGAAATTCAGGAGTGGTCACCTTGGCTCTTTATAATAATTACTGAATTCTTACCGTGTGCCCCACACTGTTCTAAACACATCCCATGTATTAACTGCTTTAATCCTCACAACAAATTCCCAAATGTGTGACCTTGGGCAAGTTACTGAGGCTTTCTAAGCCACAATTCCATTTCCAAAGACAGAAATGGAAGTCTGAAGTTCACTCAGCCAGTGGAAGGCAGAGCTGGAGTCTGACCTCAGCAAGGTGGCACCAGAGCTAGTCTTCGCCACCCTCACCATGACTGCCTTTGGCATCCCCAGGGATCACTAACTAGAGACAGAACTAGACACTCCCAAAGGAAACTCTCACAAAGGTAGCACTCACACTGGTATTCACTTGCTGTATGAGATTCTTCTAAAATTGAAATGTGCAAATGATAATGAATAAGAAATGCATGAATTCTTTTCCACATTACCACCCTAATCACTGAGACACAGGCTTTCAAACTAGGTGGCCTATAAACTTCTTTGAAAAGCAATCCAAAGCTTGTAATAGCTTTCTCAATGGCTTCTAAAAGAAGGTTCTGATGACCTAATGATCTTAAAAACATTTCTGTCTTTATAGCTAATGTATGACTGAAAAAGAGAAGATAAATCTCAAATTAAATGAACACCATATATCAAATTCCCTTTATGACTAAAGAAATCAGGCATTGATTGAAGATGGAAAGCCCTATTTTGAAGACAGTTTCAGAAAGATAAGCAAACATAGGTATACCCGGTTTTTAAGGAATGATTACAAAAGAATCTTATAAGACAATTTGGCATCACTGAAATTCTGCATCACGGCTCCAGCTCGCCTAACTCATGCCTTTGTAAGCAGAGGGAGAGAGGGAAAGTCACTTGAGCAAGGCTTACGTTTATGAAAAACACATGGGCTTTTAGAGCCAGCTAGACCTGAATTTGCATCTCAGTTCTGCAGTTTCCATGGAATGTGGTCTTCAAAGTTACTTAAATTCACAAGCCTCAGTTTCTGCATCTACTAAAATGGAATAACTACATCCTTGCAAGGACAGTGTAAGTAAGTGTTACAGGTAATGTGTATAAAGTGCGGGCACATGGTAGGTTCTTAACAAATTGTAGCAAATGATAACAACAACAAGAACAGCATTAATAAAAACAATTAAAAATACTTCCAACAGCAGAGACAGAGGAAGTGTGATGGCTAAGAGCATGGGCCTGGGGTCAGACCGCCTCCGTTGTTATGCTGACTTTCCTTTCCACATAGAATTCCCATTCTCATTGAATCAAGACTGTTCTCAGCTAATCTCTTTTCTCTCACAACGTAACATCTCCACGGCTTTACTTTGACATCCTGGGCTCTTCATTTGAGCAAGTTACTTAACGTCTCTCTGTACCAGTTACTACAGCTATAAGATGGGGCTAATAGTGTCCACCTCACATGCTTGTGCTGAAAATAAATGAGCTCATCCACGTAGAGCTAAGAACCTGGTCTGACCCTGACGCATTACAAGAACTCAATGCTAGCTGCCGCCGCTGTTGACTTTTTAGTTATTGTGTGAAGGACCTTCCAAAACTAGGACCAATCCCCTGGGTAAAAACTGCCTACCTAGAATGTTGGTTAACATATTAAAAATTAGAAGATCATGAAAACTCCTGAGGATAGCAAGACAGCATTTCAGACTAATGGCTGAAATTATATAAGCTCAGAAGTTATCTCAAGGGAAAAATCAAAATCAGACTGCAGTTTACAAGGAGGTGTGACCAATTAACTGGTAATCCTACTAAGAATCCAGGGTTTCCAAAGCCATCACTGTAAAAGGACTTTGTGACTGTCACTTTCAGAAGTCAAAGCAAAAAAAAAAAAAAAAGGATGAGGCAAAGGGAATACATGTTATCTTCTTCCTTTCCTCAGAACATGTTGTGTCTTTTCCCACGTGCTTTGCCATATTTCTAAATCCTTTTTGCAAAGGTCAGAAAAGCAGCACTAATCCCACTGTGTCACTTCCCAACACACTACTTAAAAAATTCATCCACCTAGCAAACGTAATAAAGAAGGATTGCTGTACCCATAAACCATCCAAGAAACAGCTACCCAACCAGAGCATTCCAATTTGCAAAGATAACATATAATTCTGCTGCTCTGGGTGTGGCTCTATGGAGAGGGATGGAGAGGCTGGGATTCAAAGTGCTGTCTCCAGAATCTCATGGATTAGAGTAACGACATCTGAACCAGGGTGAAGAACAGGGCGCCCCAATTGCTGTCTGTAGTCCAAGCCCTCAAAGCACCCACTTCCTTGCATAGGGCCAGAAAATGGGACAAGAACAGGGTCGAAGTCCTTTCAGTCTCCAGGAAAAGCAGCAAGGATGAACTTGAAAAAGCCCACTTTTTGGTCCTGGGTGAGGAATAAGTCATGTTTTTAATAGTCTTGTGTGGTTGCAATTCACTCCTCAAGAACAGTAACTTCACCAGCCACTTCATTATATTTCTACTGTAAATGACACAGGCCTAAGCCAAGTCTGCACCAAAACAGAATTCAGCTGGGGTTAGGTCATCTGCAGTCTATTGACAACTGCTGAATTCAAAACCCCTAACGAGGCATCTCAGCAACAGTATGTGTGTCCTGCCACTAATGAGGCTCTTTTTCCATGAATAATGAATAAGAACATCATCTCTGTTGCCAGGTACAAACATAAACAAAGCTTAACACAAGGGCCTTGGTATGGTGAGTTTGTCCATTTGCAACAAAGGAATTTTGCAAAGTGAGAGCCAAGTTTTAGTGGAGGGTGGGACAGGCTGTTGTAACAAATAATGTGAACATATGTTATCAGAATCTAATAAATCAGCTTTTGGTTGTTGTGGAACAGAGGCTGTGCAACGGGATAGAGAGAGACGACAGAAAGCTCCAAATGAGTTCATTTCTTTATTTTACAATCAGTCTTGTAACGCAAAGCTGATGATTTCTGTAATGAACTGAGATCTTCATGAAAGGAGCCTTAGGAGATTTGAAATCCCAAAGGCTCTGTTGGTTAAATCTTAAGCCTTGATGTATCAGGTTGAGTGCAGGTCAGCACTGGGGATGAGAACACAGGGGCCTTGCTATGACACTGACGGCTATGGGGTGGCATCTGGAAAAGCACGTGGCCACCTGAACCCATGTGCTGGGTTCCTTCAGTACCAGAAGGCCCTTCAAGGATGAGCATTTTGCCTCTAAGGTAGTCTCCTGGCTTAGACTCCCAAGGTCAGCCCAACAGTGAGATTCCAGCATATAAACAGAGAACAAAAGTGAGCTGACATGAAGGCCAAACAGTCTTTATTCTGTTTACTATAAAATACATCACAAATACTTTTCTCTTTCTAAAATCACATCCATACTAGGTAGCATGTATCTTGTTACATAGGGTGCTCATGTTTGCACAGGCCAAGTGATGCCATCGCTGGATGAAGGCTTTCAGTTTCCATCAGTTTGAGAAAGAATTAACAACAAAACAAAATGAAAACAGTCTCACCATGCCTCAATTCCTCCAACTGTAGAGGGTAACAACTCAAACCTATTTCAGAGATTCCTTATGAAGAACTGTATGTGAAAAATAAGACTCAAATACTAGAGTTTGCTCTGTATAAATTCCTGGAAATTTTGACCTGAATAATTCCTTAAATGCACTGAAGACGCTTACTTAAGAAAGAATATTTTCTAAAGTAATAAATGATCATGTGATATGAGTAATCACTCCCTAACATCCATTTTATAAGCAAATATATTTATTTTAGGGGAAGAGTTGATGAAATACGGCAGAAGAGTATGAAATTCTGCAGAGATTCCAGTAGCTAGGTCATGGTAGGTAATTATGCAGAAAATTTTTCCATAATTAATCAAATAGTGAATTCACAGGCAATGGCAATATGAGCAGAAGAGTTTTCAAATATCTAGGAGGTGTCTGCTGGTTCTTCTGGTTTATTAAGAACAAGCAGAGTGGAATAAGCTTTACTTATTTACCAGTGGGTAACTAACTAGAATGGCAAAGGGGCTGCAAAGCCTCTTGTGTGAAGAAACGGGGGTTATTCTGCTAACGAGGAGAAGACCTGGGATGAAGGGGACACGGTTTTATCTTAAGGTACTGAGCCGTCACGAGGTTTGCAGCAGGAGCTACCAGCTGTTCTGTACTGCTTCAGAGGATCACCATGACCAACAGACAGTGGTCACAGTCAAGCGACGTGGGGTCAGAGCAGGAGCTTGAACAGTCAGAGCTGTCTCAACAGGGTCTGTGCTGCCTGCAGAGGTTCTGAGTGATTCCTGACCACAGAAATCAGGTGGAAATGCTGTGCTCTTTGAAAAGATATTTCTGACCTAATCACTGAAATACATCAGGGAGAGAGGAACACTCAAGTGGGTGAAAATACCCAAGGACTTACCGTCATACTTTGCTAAGACTGCCTGAACATCAGCATATGCTTGCAGTTCCAGGAGGGCTTCTAAAAGGTTTTCATGGATGTTGAACATGCTCAGGAGGGGGAATTCCTTCATTAACTAGGAAAGAAGAAGCCAAGGAATAATTAATATATATTTTTTTATTTTTTAAGTATAATGAATACTAAACTGTAATATATTTATTTATTATAAAAGTATAATATAATTTTAAAAGTATAATTAATACTGAATTACAAGCATTCACATCAATTATTATGCTGTAAAGCATTAAATGCTTAAATTTTTTCCTGCTACTTTGGAAAAATGGTAACTTTTAATTTGTGAGAAACTAAGGTAGGAGAAAATCCAACAGTGAGGAGTTTTCCTGAACATTGAGGGAGATGCTTAGCGGTAGTGCTGAATGATGTTAAACTGCCTTAAAGGCCAAATAAGGTGAAGGTTGAAAACTATCTCACAGGTGTTAATAGTTTGCAGTTTAGATGGAAGCCAGAGAGTAGAAGGGTAAGCGAAAGGCACTACTCTTTTGAGCAGTCTGGAGACAAGGTTAAGGAGAAAAAGTAGGAAAAAAACTAGAAGGTGATATGATTTTGTGAAAATCGGCAGGTTGACAGGGAATGGTAGTGAAAGAAGAGATATTCAGGAGTTCCTGCCTGGTAGTCTCAATAAAACGAGTCAAGATTATTTTCTGAGACTTAGGGACTAGGTGGAGGGAGGAAGCAGGAAGGCACGGGTGAAAGTGTAGAACAATCGAGGATGGCAAAGGTCTTGGGGGCCTAACAGAACGGAGACCATAAATTTATAAAGGCTACAATGGGCATGGTTGTCAAGTTTCAGCTGACCGTGCTCAGCAACCCAGGTACAGGGGCAAAGATGTCAAATGATGAGGCTGAGCCTGGGAAGACTGAATTAGATTCAGTAAGAAGTCAAAGAGCAAGAGAGCTGGCTCAAATGGTGAAAGAAGGATTAAAGGAATGGCCTCAAGGTTCTAGACAGCATGGGCAGGAAGAGAGGTCCAAAAGGAGTTAAAAGTTATAATACTGAACCTCACTGGAAAGCGAACAGCAAGAAGGACCAAGAATTTCAGAATAAATTATTATTTTTGAGAAAGGTATATCTCACCTTAAGGAAAAAAACAACCAGGCTCTTTATAAAGCAAAATCACACACACACACACGCACACACACGTATTTATATGTATGGGTTTATGTATGTTTTGATGTATATGCATATATCCTCTACCTAATCTCCTACATGGTTTAGTTTTCTATTATAACACAAAGACCTATAAAAAAAGTGATACCTCTTTTTTGATGTCAACATCTTTAAAGTGATTATACTGAAATAATATTCAAAAAACAGGCTAATTTACTGTTTAAGAAACCAGTATATACACTACATTGACATCCATTTCTTCCAAGTTAGAAACATTTGCATATTTTTTAAGCCAAGACTCATTTAGTATATCTCTAAAAGTAAATAATTTTCTGCAGCTCCAAAGCATCATATTACCAACAAATAACACCTATCAAAAAGATTATGAGTTCAATTAGCCTGTCTGAACCCCCTAGAGAAAGCCTGCAGTATTTTCATTGCTAGTAAAGGAAGTGAACAAGACTGTATCACACATTGTTGATGTTCTGCAACCAATAAAAGTATTTCTTGTTCTGGTTCACTTTGATTCTGGTCGACATCACCTTTTGATTTTTTTCCTCTCTTTCTAATTAGAGCTTGTTAGAATTAAATCTCTCTGTCAATCAGCATTTGGCAACACAATAAAGACATTCTCTAAACTGTAACATTTAAACTTTTACCATTTTCGACCAATGCTTCAGGTAAAGGTCAGACTTCAAGGACACAAGTCCTATTCTGTAATTTAAAAACTATAATTCCAAATATTACTGTGCTGAAGCTTAAAAACTGAGAGGGGAGTCTAATTAAAATCTAAAGAGACTATGAGCAAACATGGAGGTCTCGGCTTGTTTAAACAGAACTTGAAGTAAGATGCTAGGAGTTTGGGCAGCAATGCTTTCACTGGGAACTTGGACAGAATATATACCACTTCCAAAAAATAACCACCAGTAAAAGGATTTTAAACATGGCAAATAACAAATGTTGGAGAGGTAATCGAAGTCATATGACAATTTGGAAACCTAGCTTTGCTTCTTTAACGTAAACAAGAATAAGGGAGCCTTGTGCTGCCCTGTCTCACTCGAGCTGTCACCTGGCCCTCTCCAGCTCTTCACAACAAGCTCTCCTAGAAAAACGGTGTGAGCACGCTACTCCCTCGGCTCCCTTTACTCCTCAACACAAGCCACGATCTGGCTTTCAGCCCCACAATTCCTCTGAATCTGCTCATCCCACATTTACAGGTGACTGAAATTGCTCCTGTGGACGCCCTCCAGTGCTCTTCTTGCTTGACCTCTGCAACATTTGACAGTTTGATGACTTTTTCCTTGAAACCTTTGTCTCTCTTGGCTTCCTCAACAACATTCTCTTCTGGTTTTCTTCATACTTATCTCCTAGCTCCTTCTCTAGTTTCCCTCTTGTCTGCTACTTAGGAGTAAGTGGTCTCCCTGGTTATGTCCCAAGTACTCCCTGCATGAACACCCTGATCTGCAGGACTGCTTTTGTGTCCAGGGTCTCAACACCACCATCTTTGTGGGGATGGCTTCCACATCCTGCTCTGACCTCTCACCTATGCCATTACATCAATTTATAAACTCTCTCTCTGACAGTTTTACCTGATACATCTAATACTGGGCTTATAAATTTCTCCTCCCCAAGCCAACCCTTCAACCTTGTTCTTCCGCCATGGTATTTCCTATCTTGGAAAAGAGAACTATTAACCCCTACTAACCTCTTCGCCCCACCCACTATAGCCACTTTAGAGGTCCCCAAACCTCTGAATTAATATGTAAAAAATGCTGGTAGCTTTCATCAAGTTCGAAGAAAGCTCTGTCATGCAAACAATCAACCAATATAAAACATGCAAACACCTCATGAATCATTAACCATTTCTTCTTTTCTCTGACCTTGCTGCCAATAACTTAGTTTAAGTCCTCACACACGCCTAAACTGCTCCAATAGCATCCTTCCTCTGCTTCCTTCTGGATCACCTTTTCCAACCCACCCTTCACATTGTTGTCTTAACGGCTTTTCAAATAAACACACCTGAGTCCAGACTGACCCTGTTTAAAGGCAACTGCTAATGTGGCTGGACCTACCCCAAGGGAAGAGGCAGATGTGAATATAAATTTACCAACAAGCATGTTTGTCAGAACATTATCTATAATAATGAAAAATGCAAGCAACTTAAAAAATTTTAACCCATTATAAGGCATTTAAGTGTAAGATGGAGTCGTCTTTGGGGCCATGCTATGTAGTCATTAGTAGCCAAATTCTCAAGTAACTGTTAATGGCATGGTCTGGGAAATGCTGACACACATTACATTAGAAAAAGCAAGATACAAACCATGTTTTACAAATAAGATCATGCTTTTCTTCTATATCTATGCATAAAAACATACTTAGTTAGAAATATACCAAAATGTTTTAACGGTGGTTTTTCTGGTTAGTGAGGTGACTTTTATTTCCTCCTTCATATTTGCCGTAAGTTTTAATATTTTTAAAGGGGTATATTTATATTGTATAAATGAGGGAGGAAAAACTATTTTTAAGAATATTGGTTTCTCATCAAATTCAGGATATAAAATCCTCAGCATGGCAAACACAGCCCCTCATGACCAATGTGTCTGTCTACTGGGTCAGCCTCACTCCTAGCCAATTACTATACACACACCACATCTTGCCACAGAATGGCTTTCAGATCTTTAAACAGGCCACATTCACTCGTGTTTTTATCTCCATGTTTCCACCCCCGGGTGGTCTCCCTTCAGCCTCATGGGTCAATCAAGTCAGTTCCTCAACTTCCAGGAAAACTTACCTGCCTGCCCCCCGACTCCTGATCTCTTATGCTTCACCTGCCAGGTTAAGGACTCCTACCCCAAACTTCCAGAGTCCTCCCCACAGAGGTCTACTGGTCCATCTTCCCCATGAGCCTGGGAAGAGTGTGAGAGCAGAAACTGTCTTATCACTAGGTTTTTGGAAACTGACCTATCATAGGTGTTCAACACATATTTGATGAACGGACTACTTTTCAAAGGTTTTTAAAAGTAATCTTCATTGGGGGGCACTGGGGGTACATATCATATGTGTGCTGCCACAGGTCTACTTCAGACCTTTGGATCATATATCCCTGAACCTACTCCTCTATCATTTAAAATCTTCCAGTGACTTTTCATTATCTACATCTTGGAAAAAGTATAACTAGAACCCATAAGCTTTGACTCAATGTAAGGAAGAACTTTCTTATACTTAGAGCTGTCTGAAAATGGAATAGGTGGTCGACAGAAGTCTCCACCACTGGAACTGTTCAGAGAGAGAGAGGCCAGTCACTGGACAAAAATGCTCAAGAAAAGATCCTCTAATTCTAAGGAAAATGCCACAGCTCTTCAGCATAACTTTCAGACCCTCCCTGAGCTCCAAGGGGCCTCCGGATGCCTCTTGCCTCCTCTGTCTTCTGCAGGATTAAACTCTAGCCTTGTCAAATCAGACCATTATACACCATTCTCAGAATTCTTTCTACAGTTACTAGCCACTGTGTTTTTGCTCAAACTGTTCTCACCACCTGGAATACCTTTTTCCTTCATTTACAAGGCAGCCTGTCAAAATCACCCCACCCTCCAAAGCCCAGATCAAATGCCACCTCCTAAAGTCACAGCATCATAGGAAGTGAGAGCCAGAAGAGCCCACGGAGATCATTCAGACACCCTCCTCAGTTTACAGACAGTCCCCTCCCACCTCCACCCCACCAGAAAACAATGAAGGCTGCAAATTGAAGTGATTCGGCCAAGTTAGTGCTGGGACTATGATTCAAACCCAGTCATCAGTACTGATTCCAAATGTCAACACATCAGAACCCCGTCTCTGGCCTGCCAAGTCTGGAAGAACTAAACCATTTTGCTTCTGCTTCTCTGCTTCAACACTTACGTATCTGCTTGGTATTGTGTTTGCATGAATACATGAAGACAGCTGTACTACAGAGGAAAGGGCCCTCTATGGTTGGGATTATTCTTGAATTTAAACGTCACTTCTACCACTTACAACCAGTGTGACTGTGTACAAATCACATAACTTCTCTGAGTCTTGGTTTTCTTATCTCTTGGGTCTCAGTTCATATGGCATCTCCCCAGACTCTCTCCACCACCTATCTAATGTCATCACCTCAACACACATCACCATCTTCTATTGCTTTGATCACATTCTGAAGTCATTTTACTTATTTATTTATTTATTTATGTGGCTGAATATTAGATAATTTAAAAAAGCAAAACAGTGAACAGAGTGACGATAGGTAATACCATAATTTCAGGGGTCAGCAAATGTTTTTCTGTAAAGAGCCAGAGAGTAAATAGTTTGGGCTCTGTGAGCCAGATGGTCTCTGTGGTGACTACTCAATGCTGACATTACAGTATGAAAGCAGCCATGGACAGTGCATAAATGAATGAGTGAGGTTAGGTTCCAATAAAAGTCAACTTACAAAAACAGGCAGGAAACCAGATTTGGCCTGTAGATCTTAAATTGAGAACCCTTGGTTAACAGTGATAAATTTCAAAAAAATAAAAGGTCTTCATAAAACGAGTCTCATAGTGGTACTACATTTGAAAAACAGAGCATCTCTTACACACAGCTGGTTTGGCAGACTGCAGTAAAATGGGAAAAGGCCTACACAACCTCTTCCAGCTCTGTTTCCTGGGGACCATTCACACCTTTCTGAGGAGCCATGTATTGGGATAGTCACACAGGATGAGGCACACTGTCACAAAGAGTAGGATGGATAGATCAAACGGGGTATACTCATGGCAAAATGCTATTCACTGGGCAAAAGGAATGAGTTAAGCTTAATATATCTTAATAACAACAAACATCAAGTAGTTTTGAGTTCTCTAAAAGTACTCTGGGAAATATACTGTAGAGTATGCCATTTAATTAAAAATTTTAATGCACACAAAATAGTTCCGCATATTGTTTATGAGTATATATTATAAAAATATGTGAAAGCAAAACTGAAAAAACAAAGTTACTGGTGCCTCAGGGGAGATCAATGGTGTGAGTGGTGGTCACATGGGGGCTACAGCTTTGTACTGATTTGTGATAAAAACTTTTAATTATTAAGGAGGGAGGGTATAGCTCAGTGGCAGGGTGCATGCCTAGCATGCATGAGGTCCTAGGTTCAATCCCCAGTATCCCCATTAAAAAATAAATAAATAAACCTGATTATTTTTCCCCACCAGAAAAAAAAAGCTTCTAAAAAACTTTTAATTATTATTTTATTACTATTTATTATGACATAATTAATTCTGGGTGATGAGGCTATTTTAATATATTAGTGATTTTTTATATATGTTGAAATTTACCTCCTCAAACACAGGAAGCTCATTACCTGTGCTTTTCACTTGTAATTCCTCAAGTCATGAAGAGTTCAGTTTTCATCGTTTAGACTTTAATTTGTTTTCCTATTTTCTAACTGCCTTTTGAAGCAAAATTATTTCTTTCCATTGGGGGTTTGACTCTGTAGCTCCTTAAAGTATTGCTAGCATCTAAGAAAAGGTCAATGTCTGTGTAAGCAACATTTAGAGAGCTTCCTCAAAAAAATAATTTGATTTAATAGACTTTAATATACTGCACTTGAATTCTATAATGATGACAAGATATTAATTGCCAGTCTCAGATGAACCACATCTTAGAGTCCCACTTCTTAACTTTCTTCCATCTGAGTTCCAGAGAGTAGGCCCACCGACAGACGTGGTGTGAGGAATTGTAAGAATTATTATTTTTACCCTGAAAGGTGCTTCACAGTTCTACCGACTCTAAGTTCCTTCCCTCTCTAACCCTTAGTGTTGGGATTGGGGCTGGGCTGGTGGGTGGCATTAGGGTTAGGCTTGGATGAAATTACCTAATACGAAAATTCCTTCTTGCTTTCTCTCCAGAACCACAAAGATTCCCATGACACACTGCTTTCAAAATAAAAGAGAAGGCGTTGGACATGGCTGTGGGGCTGCTGGGAAGGGTTCAACCTGGAAGAGGTGGTACATTACGAATGTCAAGAGCGCTACTGCCTTTGGAATCAGATAGATCCGGGTTCCCACTCAGAGACAGTGGAGTGTCAACACCAGGTGAGCTGATCTTTCTCATCTGCAAGGTAAGGATAATACCTAACTCACGGTGCACTCAGACATAATACGGGACTTGATAAATGACACCATTATACTCACATAAGGTTAACACCAGGTTTAGTGCATTTTCAAAGCGCTATTTGTTTGTTTTGCTGTGTGCAACTAAGTTTTCTTTTTGGGTTTAATGGCACAATATAACATATCCCTATTTATTTATTTTAAAATAACGTACAAAAAAATAGCCTGGTGACATAATTAGCCTTGCTACTAAGAAACTTGAATGAAGGTATATGATAAATATAAAGGCCTGTTTTTGATAAGCTAAGTCATTCTAAATAAATCTTTAAATTCACTATCTATCATAGTTTTGTTTATTTATTGTCAGCTATCCTCTCTGTGCTGGTAATTGCTTTCTCCTGGTAGTAAGAAATTTATATGCCCTGCTTTGCCCAAATATTACAGTTCATGTACAATGAAAACACTAACTCTCCTATGATTCCTCTAATACCGAGAGGGAAGAACATGGGATGGGCCAAGGATAGGATTTCAGTTTCAATTTTACATCATCTGGCTATTGTCAGTTCAAGTTTATTTCAGTGGAAGAATCTGAGGCACTTCTGAGGTTAACATTTACGAGCTCAAAAAAGGGGGGGGGGAAAGGAGAGTTAATTCACTGGATTTGAAATACTCTATGGACATAATTTAGAACTCCAGTCTGTATGCTTTTTCTCAGCTGACTTCCAGGTTGAAAACAACAGTTTAAACCTTTCAAGTTTGATTTGTATCTATTTCAACATTTTATTAGTTTAGCTATCCATGCATTGTTCCTTTAGTGAGAAAAGCAATGTGAAAATTCTTACATATTTTAAGGCAGAGGTAATTAAAAGAGATCCTCAGCCAGATTCCTACTGAGGTCAATGCAAGCTTGGCCTAATTAAAGTTTATAGAATCTGGCCTGTATTATATTCAAACAGCAGATACTGTTTTCTTATAGTTGCAAGTTTGACATTTAATCACAGTTTCAAATAAAGGCATAAACAGAAAATAGAAAAGACACTCTGCACTGCATGGTTATTATGGTCATTATTTTGTCAGTGATTTTTACTGACACTAAGGGCCATAAAAGGAAAAAATGAATTGTTTACCAGTGTCCTCAGAGACCCATGAGAGTTCCATTTACACAGACCACCACAAAATGCAGTCCTGACAGGCTTAAAAACATATGTTAATAAGAAAATGTCATTTTCAGAGCTAATCTAATGGAAAATGTTAAACTGCATTTATTGCAGAGTAGCATGACCAGTGCAAGATATGCATGGACAGTTAGTTAAGTCACCAGTTAACTAGTTCTTCACTGGACTGAGCACATGACGTGAATACATCCATCATTCAGAACTGGAGAGGGAAGTAAAAGCTGTCAGCATGATGGTGAATCATCCAATGACAGCTCTGTAAGAACCCAAAACTCAAAGGGCTGCAAGGTCACCTAAGTAATTATCTACTTCTCTTGTCAAAATTATGCTCAGTTCATTCCAGAGAGGGAAATTTTCCTTAAAGATTTCTAGCAAATGAGACAAGCTTTGCATTAATACAGATCCTAACAAAAATATTTTCAGTATAAAACTTCCTCTTCCATTTGTTCCTCAGTCAGTTAAAGATAAAACAAGCACAGCCCTGGTCAGAACTTAGGAATCTTCCAAGATTCTCCTCTTCAACCTCTACCTTCCTCAGTGACATTGATTTTTAAGCCTTGCTTTAAGACATCTAATAACTTCCCTTTCCAAAACCAAGGATATGAGAGTACCACTGCTTTATCTGTGTTACCAGATGTATGTAAAAGTTCCCTACTCTAAACTATGGTTAACTGCAGTTTGAAGAACCCCAAGGGTGAAGCTGGAGAAGGGGGCAGGGAAGAAGTCAGCCTCATCCTGTCTTGGGGAAAAGAATGATTTATACCTTCCTCAAAAATGACAGGTAACACTTTGAGTAAGACATTTCTTTATCATCTTAAACTGCTTCAAAAGGGCTGTGCCCTAGCCCGGAGATCACAAGCAAATCTGAACAATTTGATGCACATTCCAAATGGCTTGGAAGCAGGCCCGGTAACGGAAAACAGGACGATAAGCATCCTTCCCTCTGACGACATGGCATTGCTCTCCTGCTCCAGGAGTGGCCTCAATGAGCAGCAAAACATACAGGCCCACAATTACTGTCAGAAAGGACTTTTAATGCCAAAACCACAATAACTGTTTGGCAGACACCCTTCTACATTCACATGGGTATTGGTAAATAACTCTATTCAGAAGATTAACTCATTTGGTTATCGGGGCACAGTTAAATACTTGCCTGGCAGGCATCTCACAACAGGGTCATGCTAAAAGTTCACAATGATGGAAGATTCTGTTATAGCAGCAGGCAGAAGGTCAGTACTTCAACCTTTGACATTCATCCCCACACTGCTCTGTAATCACTTTGCTTCCAGTATTCCCTTTCCTCCCCAAGCCTTTCCACTCTACCCTCCTGAAACCTGAGTCCATGATAAACAAATTCCCCAGCACACCCATAAGCTATTGACAGAATACGAGCCTCAGTCACTGCTTCGGTTAATCCCCCACACAAAACTTTTGACTACCAACAAGGCATAAGGCTGGCTTCTCCTAGTCCCCAAAGCACATCCAGACCATCACTGCTTAGAGCTGGGGCAGCAGTTTCTGCTCCTCTGAAGCTCATGTCATAATGCTCCAGCACCTGCCACCATCCTTTGATTGTGTCTTCTACCACGTAACAGACCCTTTTGGCACCTGGCTCCATATTCCTACTCTTAACCTCAAGCCCTAGCCTCAGTGTGGATGATTACAGTCCACGTAAACATCCCATCCAATATCCTAGACTAAATTGTTTTACTGTCTCCAAGCAAAAGACTGCCCTTCTACTGCACTTAAGTAACCCAAGGTCACAGCCAAATTCCAGACCTTGACATCTAGATGCATCCCACTTAAAACATGCAACTCTCTGAGCAGAATGCACCAATCTCCAGCTCTCTCACACCATTACTCACACAGAACTTCCTATTTAATTTTACTAAGACCACCAGTGCCTTATCCTGTCCACTTATTTTTTTGTGTGTGTCCTTATCTTTCTCAGGGCACTTCCATTACTCATGATTTTTTTCTTCTCTTAGCTTCCATGGTATCACACACTCCTGCTTTTCCTCCTCCATTTCCAGGTGTTCCTTCTCAGAAGCCCCTGGATGCTTCTCCCCTTCCCAGCCCAAAGCTGCTCAGGCTAAAAACTTGTGGACTCCTAGGTTTTCCTTGATTATACTATTTCTTTCTTTCCAGATCCAATTCATTTAGTGATTCATTTCCCAATTAGTTATTGAGAGGCTACTATGTGTCAGGCACTGCTATACCGGGACAAGTAGTAAACAGTTAAAAAAAAAATCCTTGCCCTCTTGAAAGTGACATTTTAGTGAAGGGAGAAAAAAATAGGCAGACAAATATAGAGAGAGACTATCAGATGGTGATCCACTCTAAAGAGAGTGAATAAAGCCGGGAGGGGTGGGGGGAGTGCTGGCATGGCAGGCAGGTGCACTTCTCAGCACAGCAGTCAGTGAAGGCAGGCAGGGAAGTGGGATTGCGAAGGTGGCATTTAAGCACAAACTGAAGTGGGTAAGGAGCTAGCCATGAGACTGGAAGAGGAGAATTCCGGGGAAGGGTTCCAGCAAGTAACGATCCGGAGGTGGCAGTGAGTCTGGCATGTTCAACAAACAGGAAGAAGGCGGGAGCACAGTGAACATAGGGCAGAAATGATGGCTAAGTTATGCAGACATATCTAGGCCACTTGCAGAGTTTAAATTCAGAATGAGATGGGAGACCACTGGGAGGTTTGAAGCCGAAGAATGACATGGTCTAACCTGTGTTTTAAATGGTCAATTCTAGCTGCTGTGTGGAGAGTAGCAAGGGGACAAGGGTGGAGGCAGGAGGACCAGCTGGCAGGCTTGTATAATCCCAGTATAATCCCATGTGAGACAGCGATGGTTTAGATCAAGAGGATGGCTGTAGCTACGGTAAGAAGTCATAGGCTTCTAAAGATATTTTAAAGGTAGCGCAATAGGATTTGCCAGGAGTCAAATCCTGTTGATTCTATGCCCAAATATATCTCAGATCCATCCATTTCTCCACTGCCACCTTCAATTCCAAACCCTCAACAGCTCCTGTCTGGACTACCACTGTAACTGCTTACCTGGACTTCTTTTCACTCTTGCCGCCATTCTCAACAATGTACCCAGTAACCTTCTAAAGTCATCAGTAAGATCACATCCCTCCTCTGTTTTACACACGATAAGTTTAGTGAAAACTGAACACCTTACTATTTCCTGCACAGCCCGGCATGATGCAGCTCCTGCCTGCCTTTTCCGATTCACCTCATTCCAACCTTCTGTTCACTCACCCAGCCTCTTTTCATTATTGCCAAACTCTTTCCAAGTCTCAGGGTCTCTGCGTTACCTCTTCCTCCAGGACGTATTCCCCCAGATCTTTACCTGGCTGGCTCTCTCTCACCTTTCAGGCCTCAGCAATAACGTTATCTCCTGGGGACAACTTCTTTGAGCAACTATCTAAATTAGCCTCTCCCCAGTTACTCTTTATCACAGCAGCCTTTTTGGTTCCTTCATAGCATTTATCACAAACTGTAACTGTCTTTATCATCATGTCCCCTCTCCTCATTTTAACTGTTCCAGTAGCGCCCTACTTGTTGTCTGTCTTGTCCACCAGATACTTAATGCCGAGAACCGGGGCTGGCACCTTGTAGGCACTCAATAGATGCTTGTCTCTAGAAAAGACTGAGCCCATCATCCCTCCTTCCCTCCCTCCCCCCTCCTCTCTCCGACCCACAGCCCATGGCTAATCTCCTCACCACTCACTTCTTTGACAACCTCTCAAGTTCTTGTCTTCCTTGTCTTTCTATTTCACCCACTCAGCTTCTGATCTCTGATCAGCCCAGGTGTCTATCAATTCCGCCCCAACATTCAGGCGAAAGGACACAATTGTGAGGTTTGGAGAAACAACTGAAATACAATGATCTCCAACCTCTGCTGGGCCAGGACTGCTTGGAAACCCTTAGTATTTCCCTGTGACTTCTCTCCCACATTCCACCTCTCTCTATTTACGTCTAACCCAGCTCCTCCCAATAAACCCTTAGCAGATCTTGCCATCTATCAATCAAGAAAACAAAATCAATAGGCAGGACCCCTTCGATTCTTCTCCCCTGTCCCTTCCCTACAACCCCCACCTGCATCCAGACCCACTTATGTATCCCTGTCAGCCATGCATCAAATCCCTCTTTTAGTCAATCCTTCCCTCCCTGCTCTGAAATTCATCACTGTGCACCCCTCAGAACCTCGTGCTAGCAACAATCCCCCTCTGTTGTATGTATGTTCAACTTCTGCCTTTCTTCTCAGTCTTTTCCCACCATCATTTGAACATGCTCAAGTTTTCTACTGCTCACGTGTTCCCTTCTAGGTACCATCACTTCTCTTTTCCTTTTATAGATAAGCTTATTGAAAGTGCTGTCTCCTGGAAACACATTATCTCATATTCAGGAGACCAAGCAGCACAATCTATTTTATACCCTTTACATCCCACTAATCTTGCTTTTGCCAAATTACTAACCATTTCTTTGGAGTAAATTGTGAAAAATACTCTCTCCATAATAAATACTTACCAGACACTTAAAGTGTGACAAGTAGTGCACTAAGAATTGTTTAGATCTCATATTCATTTTCCTCTCTTGCTATAGTTTTCATAGCATAACATTCTCCTAGATTTTCTTCCTGTTGCACTGGTCACATCTTTTCAAGTCTTCTTCGGGCAAACTATTTTGCACTCTCCTTCAGTCCTCTTTTTAATCCTTGTTATGTTATTCAGTCTCCCCTATATGATCTCACTCTCATTCATGGTTTTAATCACCTTTCATGCTGATCATTGCCAGGACTTCCTCTAGCCCAGGTGTCTCTCCTGAGCTCAAGGTCTATATATCTCAAACCTACCAGATATTTCCACTTGGATGACCCACAAGTCCTGCAGAACAGCATACCTATAACTGAAATAATTACATCTGTCCTCCCCACCCACCCCCAAACCTAGCTATGTATACTGCACCCTTAATCTCCTTGATGGCACCATTGTCTCCCTAGCTTCCCAAGAAATCAAGAAATCATCTATGACTTCTTGTTCTCTCCCTCACACAACACCCGATGTCCTGAAAGTAAATTAAAGACCCTGAAAATCTTATCCAATCAGTCTCCAACTTCTCTCAACTCTACCGCCTACATCTCTCCCACGGGGCCTAGAATCCACTTAGGGTTGTCCTACCATGACCCATTAAATTAAACCCAGAGCATCTGGATGTGTCTCTCCATTCATTACTGTAGGTTGGAAGGCAAGGTGGAAAAAAGAAACTATACAAGACAGGAGTGACATTTCTCTCTTTTTGAAAGGGACGTATGCTCCGATGCAGCCCCATAAAGTAAACTCTAACTTTTTAGAGAAAGGTCTAAAATATATTTCCCTTCTGGAAAGCAGGGATGTATAAGAGCATCAGAGTTATTTATTAACACAGAAACTCCAAGTCCACTCGAGAAGCCATTACACATCTCACATCACTGCGGTAGAAGAACTCAGGCAGAGGACTTACAAACTGAGACAGAAGACCGAACAAACATGTCAGCCTACTCTGCTTCCCACAAACCTATTGAAGTGATGGGAAAGTGGTACCAAAGTAGATAAATCTACACCTGTGATGAAAACAGCAAAGATGTGGGAAGAATGGCTGGCAGTCACTGACAAGAGATTTTTAACAAGTTTCTCCAAGACAAACTGCAAATGGGCCTTGATTAAACTCAGCAGAGGAAGCGGAGGAAGCTTCAGCTGTTCTTCTGAGAAAAGACCCAGAGAGGCTTCTAATTTGGAGCTGGCAGAAACAAAGAGCAGGAGTGGGCTGTCGGGCAGTAACCATATATGACTAAACATCTGACCACAGAACAGTTAGGATGAACTGCCTTCTCATTCCTGAGTTTAATGGAAATGAAATGACTGCCTAATCTATCAGAGAAGTGCTCATGAAAGAAACTGAAGATTTGTTCAGGGTAGAAAAGAGCTTTTAATGTCGGGGTTGTAAGTTCTCAGTCAAGTTCTCTTGTTTTTGCATTTGGTGAGGCATGGTTGAGAAGTGTTTCTGTCTACCCCCCAACCAGGCATCCATTCATCCATCCATCCATTCAACAAAAATTAACTGAATAGCTATCATGTGCCAGGGAACAAGATGAAGCTTCTGCCTGTGTGGAGTTACTTTCTAGTGATGAGGGATACAGTCAATAATTAAGTAAACAAACAAATGAATGAGATAATTTCAAAAGTAAAAGGGCAATAAAAAATAAGACAGTAATATGACTGAGGATGATAGGGGTGTGAGTGTGAGGGGGGTGTGTGTGTGTGTATGTGTGAGAGAGAGAGAGAGAGCAAGAGAGAGAGAGAGAGAGAGAGAAGGAGGGAGGGAGGGAGGGAGGGAGAGAGAGAGAGGGAGAGAGAGTATGCACAGTGCTCTTTCAGCTGGGTATCACAGAAAGAGCTCTGAATGTGATGTTTCAGCCAAACTTAAATGACAAGAAGGAGCCAGCCATGTGAGGATCTGGAACAGAGTATTCCAGGCAAAGAGAAATATCTGTGTAAAGGCACTAAGAAAGGAACAAGCAAGCCTGGTAGACTCAAAAAGAACCCCAACATGGCTACAGCCGAGCAAGTGAGAAAAACACTACTATGAGCTGAGTCTGGAAGAGTAAGAAGGGAGCAGAGCGTGTAGGGCCTTGCAGGCCACATACAGCACTTATATTTTATTCTAGATGTAATGGCAAATCATTGAAGGCTTTTAAGCAGGAAAGTGATGAGTTCTGATCTCAGTTTTTAAAAGTTACTTGGTTACTTTCTGCAGAAGGGACTTACAAGGACAACAGCAGAAGCCTGGAGACCAACTGCATAGTACAGATGAAAGACGATGGTGACCTGAATGAGGATCACAGAGTGCAGCTGAGAAGTGAACAAGACTATGTACACATTTTGGCAGTAGAGCCAACAGGACTTGTACACATTAACTGAATGTGGAAGTTGAAGCAAAGAGAGGAGTCCAGGGTGTTTGGAGCAGAAAAAGAGGTGGTAACAACTTTTGCTGTACCCTAAGCTGTAAAGTTTTTTCTGATGGGAGAGTACAGTGAGATGCCCTACAAGAGCCTGGGCCCAATGAGATTCAGGTCTCAGAAAGTAGTCTTGTGCACCAGTGCACTCTTGAGTCACAAAGGCAGTGTCCACAAGCCTATGGAGAGGGAGAAGGCGATCAGGGTATCTGCTCTTAACAAATAGGACTAACAACTGTCCTGGAAAGAAATATATTCAATGCTTTTGTATTGATTATTTAAAAAGAAACCCAAGAGACCCAAATTGTTGGCCTCCATGGTCATTACACGCACTGCCAGCTTTGCCCGCTTAATGGTTTTGGTTCCTTCCAGCTCAGCTCAGCCAAGATGGCCGCTTGTGGTGATCATCTCTCTGTTCACCCTACGAGTCAACAGCTTCATTGGCTCCTGGTCACAGAAGCAGCCCAGCCACGCCAGGAGAGACTCAGACATCTGTGCTCCCTGCACATCTCACAGAAGGAAAAGCTGCTTACAAATTTCCCTGGTTGCTGTGTGAGCTAGAGAGCTTAGTAGACACAGGCTAAGTTAACTGTGTCATTTGGGAGAAGATACTGATATTGATAAGCTTAATAACTGATCAAGAGACATAAATATGAGTATGGATCATAGTTAGTAGGGACCATGAAAATAATATAGAATTTTTAAATGTTGAAACAGCAGATCTATCCAAGGGTAGAGAAGAATGGAAGAGGGAAAGACAGACAGATACAAAATATGAAAGACAGTAAAAATAACTCTAAACAGACTAATAATGACAATGAAGACAAATGGGGAAAAACATACCAACCAAAAGAGTACAAATATGGGCAGAAAAACTGGAAAAAAGACAAAAAGGTGGAGATAATAAACAAAACCAAATCCTAGTTCTTTTGAAAAGATTAATTAATTAAAAAGACTCACTTCTGTCAAGTAAAAAGGGGCAAATAAACAGAATACAAAATGAAAAGGGAGAAAACTACATAGTATTTTTTATTTTTATGTTTATTTATTAATTTTTTTACTGAAGTATAGGCAGTTTACAGTGTGTTAATTTCTGGTATAAGGCATAGTGTTTCAGTTATATATGTGTGTATGTGTGTGTGTGTGTGTGTGTGTGTGTATATATATATATATATATATATATTCCTCTTCATCTTCTTTTTCATTTTAGACTATTACAAGGTATTGAATATAATTCCTTATGCTACGCAGAAGGACCTTGCTATTTATATATTTTATATATAGTAGTCAGCATCTGCAAAAACCAAACTCCCAATTTATCCCTCTTATACCCCTCTTCCCCTCTCCAGTAACCATAAGTTTGTTTTCTGTGTCTGTGAGTCTGTTTCTGTTTTGTAAATAAGTTCATTTGTATAATTTTTTAGATTCCACATATAAGTGATACTATATGATATTTTTCTTTCTCTTTCTGGCCCACTTCACTTAGTATGACAATCTCCAGGTCCATCCATGTTGCTGCAAATGGCATTATTTTATTCTTTTTTATCACTGAGTAGTATTCCATTCATACACACACACACACACACACACACACACACACACACACACGCACGCACTTCTTTATCCAACTTTCTGTTGATGGACATTAAAGTTGTTTCCAAGTCTTGGCTATTATAAATAGTGCTGCTATGAACACTGGGGTGTATGTATCTTTTTGAATTCAAGTTCCCTCCAAATATATGCCCAGGAGTGGGATTGCTAGATCATATGGTAAATCTATTTTCAGTTTTTTGAGGAATCTCCATACTGTTTTCCATAATGGCTGCACCAAACTACATTCCCACCAACAGTGTAGGAGGGTTCCCTTTTCTCCACACCCTTTCCAGTATTTATCGTTCATGGACTTTTGAGTGATGGTCCTTCTGGCTGGTGTGAGTGATACCTCATTGTAGTTTTGATCTGTATTTCTCTAAGAGTTAGCGATATTGAGCATTTTTTTTCACGTTCCTATGGGCATTTGTAGAGACATTTGAAAAATTATGAAATAGCATTATAAACAGCTATATACCATAAATTTTAAATATATATATAAGATATATATATAGTGCTTAAAACAGCCTAGTACTGAGACGTATGGGTGTAGCCATGTATTGCTGATGAGAATTTAAACAATCACAGGCAGCCATTCTGGACAGTGTACTGGCAGGACATGCTGAAATCAAACACTCATGTGTCCTAACATCCAGCAATCCCGCTTCTGGATACACACCCTAATGAAAGCTTCTCACAGATCTGTAAGGATGTTCACTGCAGCACTGCTGTGAGAATGGGAAGTTGGAGGTAATCTGGGGGTCCTCCACTAGGGAAAAGGTTAGGTAAAATAAAGCAAGAGCATAATATGGAATATGATGCAGCAGTTATCAGAAACTGCAAACATATACTAGAGGCATTGGCATAAAAACGGACAGACTTGAAAAACAGTGTTGTGTGAAAATGGTAAGAAAAAGAAAATCTATAGACATGTAAACTAAATGCACACTGCATTATATATTTTGCAAGATTGTTACAGTCTTGGTCTCTCTACAATCAATTAGGTTTTATCTTCCTAAGATTTTTTAAATAAGTAGTACTATAATGGGAGCTCCTCAACATCTATATTTTAGAAGAGATTCAATCAAACCCAGAGGTCCCATTATATTTCCTCCATTTAAATAGTTTCCTCACTTCAACAAAGCAAAAATTTACTATGAGCCACAAAAAGATCAAGAAACCATTACTTATGATAAAAATGAGTACCATATTCTCTCAAATACAGCATGTTCAAAACTGAACTCCACCTTTCCCCAAAATACCTGTTCCATCTGCAGGTTCCCACATCTTAGCTGATAGGAACTCCTTTCCTTCCAAGACAAAAATCCCTGGAGCCATTCTTGACTTCTCTCTTTTTCACACGGCACATTGATAGATTAGCAAATTCTGTTGATCCTGCTTTCAAAATATATCTAGAATCTGACTACTGCTCACTACCTCCTCCACCCTTCTTAATGGTGGTCTGAGCCACCATGAGCCACCACTGTCTCCTGTCAAGATTAATGCAAGAGCCTTTGATTGGCCTCCCTGCTTCTCCCTTGCCACACAGGAGACTAAAAACTGAGACTGATCATGCCACTCCTGTGCTCAAAACCTGCCAAGGCTCCCATTTCACCCAGGGTAAAAGCTGAAGCCCTTACTATGGTCCACAAACCCTACCTCATCTATAACCTCCACCCCACCCCTAGGATTGCTCCGTTCCACCCAGAACTCTTTGCTACTACTTGAGCACACCAGTACACTCCTGCTTCAGGGCCTTTGGTGAAATGTCACCTTCTATATCACACATATCAGATCATTCTATTAAAACTATGATTTCCATGGCCTCCACTCTCTGCCCACTGGATTTCCTTGCCTTCTTTATTCTGCTCTACCTCATCATTTCCCCACAGTGTTTATTAATTTCTAATATGATATGAAAATACATGGCTATTATGTTTATTAATTTTGGTCTCTTCTCTCTACTAGGACGGAAAGCGTGTCAGGTCAGTGGTCTTTGTTTGGCTCACTGATTATACCAGTCCCCTAGAACTGGGACTGGCCTGGAATGGAAATTCAATACATTTTCACTGAATGAATGGATGGGTGAATAACTGGATAGTTTTGTGCAACATGAGTATAGCAAAATCAGGGCTGCAGCGTAAAAAGGGAGAGAGAAGATGTGGAATCAGATAAATAGTGGACATGACTGGAGCCAATTGAGTTCTGGGAAGGTGAAATGCAGAACAACAGGAATCCAAGAGAAGGACGGTTGCAGACACAGTGGAGAAGCAGAAGCCAAAGATCAGTAATACCTGGGAAGGGAGGGCAAGAACAGGAGACTGGAGGAGGGATGCTAAATCAGTCTCCCAGGTGACAGGCATCTGTGTGGAACTGCTCAGGGCCAGCCGCAGACACTGAAGGCTCTGCTGCTCACCACACGGGAAAACGTGGGTACAGTATATGAGAAACCATGAGAGTGACAGCCGGCTTATCAGTCATGTATTTACTATGCCACAAGCCTTTTACATAAATGACAGCACCTCAGGTAAATAAAGTAGCACTTTCATTTGCCTCAGGGATTATTTGCCACCTGCCCTTCACTTTATATAGGGAATACAGAGTACAATGTTGATGAAACTGTTCTTCATCATTACTGATGCAACAAGGTAAATCAATAAATCTATTATTTGCTCTTATTAGTTAAATACTTTTCCTTTCTATATGAATTACTAATTGCCAATAATTTATTAAATAAGTCAACTTAATATATCAGGCAAATCCAGAAAAGCAAGTCATGATTTTAAAAATAGAAAGCAAGGTTCATATAAAGACTTCAAAGTCATATAAACCTTGAAGATCAGTTATTACTTGAAGCATTTGCTGTCAAGACTCACTTTTTCTTTATTTGTAAATATAGCAAAGATAGAATATAGAAAACACGCCAACAAGAATGAACATATTTCACTGTACATCTTGTCTTTAGTTCAGTGATACATCTGTCTTGAAAGCTTGAAAGTAGCTATGTTCAAGTGATACTTGGCTGCCTGAAAGTATTAAAATGCTGCTCTTCCCATGCCCCATACCACATAATGGTACTTAACTTCTTTCAACAATCGACATCTTCTCAGTCAACTCATCAACCAAGCTATCTATAATAATCCAAGACAATTTCAAGGAAAAAAAGGAAATACTACGAAAAGGGAAATAATGTGACCTGTGGAATGGAAAGGGAGAGGGGAAAAAAAGGAACGAAAGTAGAGGATTTAAGAATAAGGAAAAAGGGAATGGAAATAGATACACACGTTAATATATATTAAACAGATAAACAACAAGGACATACTGTACAGCACAGGGAACTATATTCAATATCTTATAATAGCCTATAATGGAAAAGGATATAAAAAAGTACACACAGACATACACACACACATACACACACACACAAACACGGATAACTAAATCACTTTGTTGTATACCTAAAACTAATACAACATTGTAATTCAAAAAAAGAAGGGGGATAAAAGTTAACACCCAAAATATCCATTTAGAATTTTTCTCCTAAAAAGACCTTTTCACCTGTGCAATAAAAAAAGAATTTCTTTTCTTTAGTTGCAGAATATTCCCTAAAATTTTTTTTAACAATTTGGGAAGGACATACTAGTTGTTTTTCACAAATCATTGATTCCATGAAGAATTTTCTTCATGAACATAAGCAGGCAAAAACGCAAATCAACAGTCCTTAATGATGCAAAGGCTTTGATTAGTCCCATAAGTGTATATTTTCTAAAGTGTGCTTCCATTAGAAGTGCTCCTCTTCATAAATCACTTAAAGGGCATCCTCTTGCTATTAATACTATTAAGTTAATTCCCAAAGGTCAATTGCTCACACTCTAGGATACCTCTAATGACCTAAAAGGGATGATACATAATGAACATCTATAATAATCTTCCAAGTAGAACTCATTTTAATTTATGTTAATTTAAAAGCAAATGTTACCACTTCCAAAGAAGATAGAAAATCAGTAGAATTAAACTAGTGACAAAGTGTCTTACCAAGAGCTGGGAATCAAAGATTACAGATGCAAAGCCCTAACTGGGAATTCGTACACCACAGCTCTGATTCACCAACTCAAATATTTTACTGATTGTCTGTCTACAGGATACTGCACCACATGCTGGGAGGGGCACATAAGAAATACAAATACCACACCTAGACTCCAGAAGCTCAAAACATAATGCACTTCATTTATCCTTCTGTATGCTTTTAAATTTGGCTCAAAAAAAAAAAAAAAACCTGTCTCTCTCTGTTCACTGGTCCTAATCTCTCCTTAATGAAGGGGTCACCTGAATAAGGGACTTGAGATAAAAACTGAGAACAATGAAAACAGTGATAAAATAATTGTGCAAAGCAGGTCAAGGGAAATGGCATTATATTATCTCAAAACTTGTATGTTTTCTTTAGCGAGGGAGCCCCCATAGAAGAAGGTCGAAAATTGAGCATCTTTATGAAGGTTTAATTCTCATATAGAAACTTGGTTAAGATACAAATCAACTCTGCTCAAAATCCTTACATGATCAGATACCTACTTATAGGAGCAAAAGAAAGTGGGTGGAAAAATGTCATTGAATCACAAGTGTTGGTCACCTCAATAAGATGGCATTGCAGGAGTGGAGATCATAACTTCTTATTCTTTGACTTGTTATAATGAGTACAAATTATTTTTGCAATTTATTAGGACACCCATGGTGTATGCGAATTAAATTAGGTGGTATATGTAACCTTCTTAGCAAAATCTCTGGTACGTAGCAATATTCATTATGTAACTTATATGATAAAAACTGAAAAACCAGTTCTCAACTAGGAATTGCAGAGAAGATGCTGAAAATGGAGAAAAAAATACAAGCCCAGTATGAGGTAACTGCAGTTTCCTCTGACGATTTTTCATAAAAAGCCCAAAGAACAAAAGAAGGATGTTTAGTAGTTACAACCTTTACCAGCTAGGCTGAGAAAATGTTTAAAATGGTCAAAGGCATACAAAATATGCCTTCAACTAATTTGATATAGGTAGTGAAGTTTAAAAAGGATGAAAGTGTTTATAGAGTTTCTATATTTTGCGTTTATATATAACTTGGTGTTGTAGGTTAGATTGTGTCTTCCAAAAAATATATACTGAAGTCCTAATCCTATGAAAGTGACCTTATTTGGAAATAGGATCTTTGTGGATGTAATTAAGTTTTAGTTTCAAAAATGGTAAATATCAATAGATAAACCTACATGAACAAAAGTTTTGGGGTTCTTAGTAATTTTAAAGGGTTTCTGAGACCAAAAAGTTTGAGAATAACTGGTTGAAATTAGCATCTATTTTTCACTGAAAAAATGGAGTCAGACTATACCTAATATTTATACTTTCCCTTTTCACATAACAATGTATCTTACACAATAATGGTAAGAATAGCAACACTAACAGAGTACTTATTATTCATGAAGTCCTGCAAAACCAAAGTGCTTCACATGGATTATTCCTTTTAATTCCTACACCAATCCTGTGAAGCAGGTACTCAACTAGCACCCTGGATATTTCTAGTGCAGGTGATTGAAAGATCACATTCTCAGAAATACTCATTAGCTATGTAACCTTAAACAAGCACCTATATCAAAGGCTATCATGAGAATTAAATGATTTATATTTGTAAAACACTTAAAATGACACCTAGAACACAATAAACACTAAGGAGATGTTCATCAGCATTTAGATCGTATTTAAAACGTTGAATATGAATGTAGTCATCCAGAGTTATAGATGGAAGTAGAAAAGAAGGCTTAGGACTGTCCAGGGGACATGTCAAATTTGGGAAGTTAGGAAGATGAGGAGAATCTAGCCAGGAAGACAGAGATTTTAGGAGAACTAAGAGAGCATGGTTTCTAATAAATAAAATGTTTCAAGAAGGTTGTGATGACCTGTGTCAAATGAGAGGCTGGGATAGTGACAGAGGCAGTGCCGCAGAGAGAGTGAAACAAGAATCAGGGAGGATGACCCAGAGGGCTGCAGTGGTAACAAGCGGTGAAGTCTGACAGCATATGGCCAGTTTTCAAAGGGGCTGTAGATGTGGGGAAAGGAGATGCAGACAATGGTCTGGAAGCACGCACCAAGGACCAAGGAAGACCACTACCCCACATCAGGCCTTTACATTTGCCCCTCTCTGTCTATTCCCTCCAACCAGCATCCCACCGAAATCTTTTAAATTCATTTACTCCTCATACCAGATACCTCTTCAGGGAATCCAACCTAGGACAAAACAACTCCCCAGATCAGCCCGGTTCCAGGCCAAGGGTTCTAGTAGGAACTGATCAGCTCCAGGGATGCTTTAGAGGCGTGCACCCACCACAGGGGAGACTCAGACTACTAACAAGCAGAGCGAATAGAAACCTGATGTCTGCCCTGAAACAGATCTACTCACTGTTGGATCCTCCAGATCTGTGGTTCTTCATGGGGATTGATTTTGCACATCTCCCCCACAGGAGACAAGTGTCTAGAGACATTTTTCGTTGTCACACTGGGGATCAACAAGGGGGTGGGCTCCTACTGCATCTACTGGGCGGAGGCCAGGGATGTTGTTAAACATCTTACAATGCCTAGGACACCCACAGCAAAGACCTATAGTGCCAAGACTGGGAAAACCTAACCTAGACCAAATGACCTGGCGCAAGAGATTTCATGTTCTTTCACCTGGGCACACAATCCCACCTATACCAATTCTGACTGGGTATGGCTAAGGGGCAGGACCAGTCAGCCTTATGGATTACATTCCCAATCTAGTCAAATAGGGTCAGGGAAAAAGGGTAAACTTGAGGTTAGCTAAATGGTAAAAGTTAAAAAGAGAAACTAAATTGCGGTGTCATATATCAAATGTTAAAGAGGCAAAATTCTCCAAAATGAGAATAAGCAATTGGCTTTTCTTTGAATTTAAGAAGCAAAAAATGCAACTTTTCTCATTTTGAATGAAAAATAACACCTTATAGTGAAGTTCAAAAGTCATCATGCTCTCTTAGCTCCACTTGCTGCCAAAACATTGCTTCAGTAAAGTGCTTGCATATTCTTGATTGCAAAAGGAAGCTAATTCAAGTGAGTATTTTCTTTTGAGAAAATATCCTAAGAATTCAAAATAATTAATGTGTTGCTTTAAAAAAGAGAGGCCATAAATCTTGACAATAAGAAGCATATATGTTCTTACCTCATCAATATTTCGCTTAATATTTTGATCCATAACTATTGACAGTTTGCCTTCCCAGAATTCCCATTCATTCTCTTTTAGGATATCTCACCAATTAACAGTTTTCCCTTCCTTAACAGATTTCCAAAGAAATGTTTTAGAGAGTCTAATTTTCATATGGAAGGCAGTTGACTCCAGAATTCCTATTTTCACTTTAAAATCTGCTCTAGGAAAATTTCAACCAATACATATGGGGTAGGATGGCTGTGTCTTAATGAAAAATTAGATCCTCCTGCCCTAAGGCTTTATCAGCAGGCTGCCTGGAATCCAGTTTGCTGTTTTATCAGAGGAAGCTTTCCAGCAAGATGGTTTATGTGCCTGTTGTTAAAGGAGTGAACCCCGCAGTGAAGTCCTCATTTATGCATAACCTGTGACCTGAGAGGAGTCAGGCCCGACCAACTGTCTCCTGCAAGGCTGGGACCAGCTGCAGCTTTAACAGAGAGGGAGCCTCAACCTCCCCTCCTTCCTTCAGGGTTCCAGGAGTTTCTGCAGGGAACAGCACTTTGGCGATTTCTCTTTAAAACACATCTCCACCGTATCTGACAGCATCCCTCACAGGACTGTTACAACAGTAGGGCACACATCTACTAGATGCTCCATAAACCCAGTCAAAACGCAACACGTATGGGTGTTCTGATAATAATACGACAGCTTTTTAAAGAAAATTAACCCAAGAAACATACACATATAAGTAGAGATACACACATATGCTGTATGTGTGTGTATACACATATGAAGACAGAGAGACTGCTTGACTGATTGATTCATTCAAGAAAAAGAAATCAGAAATATTCCTAAATGCCCGTAGGGGGAATGGTCCAGCAAATTAAAACATAGTTATATAATGGAGAAAACACAGGGGGAAAAAGTCTCTACCATATGCCAGGTATTTTCACATTATCTCATTTCATCCTCCCCATCACTCTCTCAACTACTCTTTTTGAAAAGAATCATTATTCTCAACTTACAGAAGACAAATGAGAAACCCATGAAAGGGAAGGAAGTTGCCCTGAGTCACAAAGCTAGTGAGATTCACATGCAGGTTTCCTTACTCCGTGCCCAGCATTTATCCCACTGGATCCCAGATTCCCCCCAAGGTATTTGTGGACTAAGTCAATAAATGGAATTGTAAATATAAAATAATGTTAAACAAAAATCAAACCATAGTATTGGTTTTAATCATGTGAAATTTTATATGTATATACTAAAAATGATGACAATCAGAATGAGACTGATGGAAAAAAACTGGAATTAAAATCAGCTGAGTTTGTTTTTCCTAAGTTGCTTAAGCCTATAATAAAGAAAATCACCAAAACTCTGTTCCTCCACGCATGTCTATCCCAAGCTAATTAAGAAAAGAATAAATATAAAACACCTTGTTAAAGGCTGACTATGGCTGGGCCAGTTTAATGTGGCTGGGCCACTTCAAGATAGAAAAATACTCCATCCTTCATAAAATTCTCAGCTCTTTCAGGGGCTGGTAGTTTCTTCACTATATCAAGGGATGGAATTTCTGCAAGTTAGAAAGCTTTGAGAGCAAGTCACTTTTTTAAAGAAATCTTCTTTTCTAAAATTTAGCACTTATACTGTATAACATTCTTTAAATTCTTCCTTCAACCAAAAGAATTTTATCCTGGGAGATCTCCTTTGCAGTGGCTTTGCCTGAGGAGCATCTATCATCTGCAGTCAAATTAGAATTATCTTGGAATCTGCCTCCTCTGTTCCTCTCCTCAGGTCTGGTGGCTGCACTGCTGTTTAATGGAGTAGCACGAACCCAAGCCAGAAGCATGAGCCTCACTTGGTCTTCACATGATGCTATAACTTGCAGGGGTGAGCCCAGAGTACAGGCCCCCACCGCCAAAGAGTAACTGGGAATTTACAAGAATAACTGCCCTTCCAGAGACAAAGTGAGGGAAGGCTCCCTAGGTTTACACAGTCCTGTTCTCAAACCCAAAAGCTGAGAATTGGGCATGATGCCACTTTCATCTTACCCCTTGGTTCTCTCCTTTTTATAAAGCACAGTTACCTATGTCTCCTAATTCAGGAAAACATAAAAGAATTAAATGTTGACAAAGGTTTCCTGAGATCGTTTTTAAAAAGAAAATGGTTTATAAATACAATTCCCACTGGTGGCCATTTCTTTGTGAAAAGTATTTCTTACTAAAAAAAAAAGTGGAAGTAGAAATTCCTCAACCAGTTTCCCTTAAAACCACTGTTTTTATTTAAAGTTACATAATAATAACTCCCTTTGGTTCTCTTTTGTTTTAAAACTCTCACCTATTTTCTCTCTTCTTATGTTGACTATTACTAATAAAATATCCTGATTCAAGAATCTAGGAAAATGCTTGAAATGACTACAATATGATTAGATCATAATATTATTAAGTCTGAGGGTAGCAATTTGACCCATAGTTTATTCAAATTTTCCTAACAACTAAGCATGAAAAAAGTCAGTTAGCTAAAATGGCTGATCTCATTCTTGGCTTCTGGCTACAGCCCCAAAGGTTTACTAATAAGAATATCTACTGAGATTTAATAGGCCAGTCACTGTATTAAAAGCTTTGCATCTATTATTGCATTTAATCTTCTCAACAATCCTAAGTAGTAATCATTATTATTGGTAAAGTTATTGTTATCCCCCAAAGAAGTTGGGTGACTTGTCCGAGATCACTCATCTACTAAGTTGGGAGCTAGAGCAGAACCCATCCCCCATGGGACCATCACACCATCGCTGGTACTGTCTGCTATGGCCGTTCCATGGGATCCTCCTTCTCTAAGTCAGGTGCATTGCCACTGTTCCCAAACACAAATTCAAACTCACATCTCTCATCATTTTCACTGCTTCCCTGGTCCTCCCGAGTCTTCTGGCACACATTGCAAGCCTTCTTTTGATGTAGACCAAGACATTGGTGTCTCGTCCTGAAGAGAGAGACATAAAACACCAAAACTTAAAAAAACAAGAGCTTTCAGCTGAGCAGCAAGGAAAAATACAGGGGTGCATTTTCCATGCCCTTAAAGGAAAACCTCGGAGAGAACCATCTGCTCATTTGACTATTCCTTACTGCCAGGAGCACTGACAACTTTGCTAATAGCAGAACTCATACAGAGTAAAGTCAAAGTTTTATACTTCCAAAGGTCAAATCATGTGACTGATTATTAATCCATGCTTTGAGTTATGATGCTGAATATTCAATAAATAAAATCATCTGCCACAAAGTGCTGGGAAAGTGAACATACCTACATTGCACGTGGCTTACAAGCAAGAATTCCTCATTCTTCTAGTGTGCATGCTTTGGTGAAGATGCAAAGAAGTGAATCTCTGGTTGCATCCTGATGAACTATTTTTTTTCCTTCTTGACATTAAGTCTGGAGAAGCCTCATCTTGAACTTCTGTTTTATATTATTCCTTCCCTAACACTGGTGACATCATAATCATCTCCAGGTCCCCAAAGCAGTCGATTTTGGATGGCAACATAACACATTCCAGATATGACAATAGACTATGCAACAAAATGAAAAACTACCCTGGTGTTAGAGAAAGCACTGACAAGCTAAATAGTTGTAACAACAGTCACTACAGCTCTTAAAAAGAACATTAGCAACTTCTCATCTTAATCTTTTATTTAATTATGTGTCTTTTTGGATATGTTTCCAGACCAGTGAGAACATGCATGTGCTTAATCTTCTATAAAATTACCATGTTTTAGAAAAACATGACACACCTGTTATAGATTAAGTATACATATAATATGCAGCTATTAAAAGATGTTAAGACCAAAGTCCTAATATTTCAAGTTTTAAACAATGAGAACAAGATGTGTGCTGAAAATTTGCCAAGTACCTACCAATTATTTTAAAGATGTGATTATATTTTTTGGATAGATTTAGGCAACAGGTTGAAAGGATTTAATTTACAGAATAAAAGAAATAAAATTTCTGAAATTATATAATAGATTATGTAATTTTATGTATTAATTCTCATTTAGTTCACAAAACAGACTTTCACTATATATGCCTTCAAAATTTATCACAGTATACACAATTTTTTTTAAAAGCAAGATACAGATGGTGATTAACGTATATACTACTACAGAATAAAAATAAAAACCTGTGTATTGGTGGGTTGTGTGTTCAGACTCATATACACAGGCCAAAATGCAAAGATCTCACTGTACCTTAGTCAGAGGGACTCATGCACTCAGTTTCTGCACCAAATCCAGGTTTAACACTAAAACGTAATTTTACAGTCTCAAATATGAAGGAGATACACTCTTCAAGATACTCTCCAAAATGCAGGAGAGAGAAATAAGTTGAGAGAAATCCCACTTTAAGGAAACAACCCAAAGTTTGGTTAGACAATGAAAACAGTCCCTCTCACAAGGGCCACTAAACTTCTGCTTCCACAGCCAACAAACTGACAAGCCAAGGAGCTCAGGGAATTCCAGAAACGGCTTTGTTGTCTTGTTTTTATACCATTACCCCCAAACTCTCAGTTTAACGTACTAAAGTGAAAGGTCTCATTTTAAAGAGTTCTGTTAAATAAAAGAAGCTATTGTTTTAAACACAAAAAATAAATCATTAGGAATTCATGACTCTTTCTCTCTGGAAGCCAATGCCAGTGCTTCCTAAATAAGAGCTAAACACGGAGACAATCACCAGTAACTGTGGTATTCCTAGCTGTCCCATTTCAACCCATGCTACAGAAGACCCATGAGATAAAACCCTTGACAGCATTAACACAAACTTAAGTTCTGTTTCCCAATTAGGACTTAAAGTTATAGGGCAGAGAAGCAACTGATAAACAGAAATACGTAAGAATTCTGAGGAGAAAAAGAGTTACCATTAGAAGTTGTTACCATAAATTTCTGGAGTTAAGAATCTATGGGCAGGAAAGAAAAGGTGAATTGTAATGAAACTATAAGTTAACTATGTACTGTGCTCTTATGGGAAGGAAAATTGATAAAAACAAAGAAAGGCAAAATCAATATTTATTCTAATCCAGAAGAATCATATTTTGAACTGGCCTGAGAATTTTCTCTGATTAATTATATTGTAATTCTGGCCCCCCAACATGTCATCCAGGAGGAAACCTTACTATGTTGGGCTTCATACTGGGATCCATGATGCTGTAGCTGCTGAGAACGCCGGTAACAGCCGTCTCCAGCTTTCAGGGCCTGCTTAAACAGCTTTTCTGCTTCAGCAATGGTTGTTGCTTCCTCTTCAGCCAGGAGAATATAGGCAGTTGCACACCTGTCCATTCAGATAACAGCCACCATCAATGACAAATCCAAGGACATGGTAACAGCTGTAGGAGCGCATGCAGAGGGGCAGGAGTTACGTCAAAACATGCAGAGTGGCCAACTGGTTCATGCACTCCTGCTTGTAGTCGTTGACACAAAACAATGGTACGAAAGAAACGTCTGTATTTTAGCTTGAGAGGAAGGATGAGTAGTGTTAGGAGCATGGGGCTCACGTACGGACTCCGCCCCTTATTAGTGTGTCCCTTTGGGCAAGTTATTACTCTGCCTCCCTGATGGAGAACAACATGAAATCTGTTTGTTCACAGTGTTGTTGTGAAGGTTAAGTAAGGTGATGCATGAAAAGTGCTCAGTACAGTAGCAGCCAGCATGTGGTACATGCTTAGTAAATGTCGACTAATGATGGCAGTGATAATAGCTGTTATTAAATATCGCCTTCTGACCCTCAGAGTTAGAGATGCCATAAAGCTTACTTCTATTTACTAAGCACAGATTTCTTTGAGGATTTCTTCAGAATGAGAAATTCATTAGATCAAGTAAGTTATTCACTTAAAAAGCAGTGCTTCAACATCTCATTACATACAGCACTGGTTTTCTATGTCAGAGACAAGCACTTGAAGAGCCTATAGGGAGAGTAATTTCTGAAGAGATCAAAATTTGATTCAGCCTCAGTAGCAAACCAAACTTAAATCCCACACCTTTAACAGTAATAGATACCACCAGTTGCTTAGTATATATTAAGCACTGTACCAGGCACTTAACATATATCATCTCATTTAATCCTTTCAACAACTTCTAAGGTAGGAAGCCAGAAAGGATAAACAGTCAACTAACAAACAAGGGCAACTCCTGGAAATTTAAACCTTCCAAATCAGAGAAGAACAACACAACTGCCAAAGAAAGGGAATGTAATAAGGAAATACTGAGGCCAGAGTAGACCACACAGGTCCTATCTGTACAGATCCCTCGGCTTTCTTTCTCCACTGTCTCTCTTGTGGTCATTTCCCTGCTTAACAGAGCCTCCATCAGACCACAAGAGAAAAAATAAACAGAAAGTGAAACCAAATGTTACTCTTACTATGCATAAACTACAACAGGTGGCTAGGAAAAGGAGGCTGGACTTGGAGGCTAATCTGAGGTTTGGGGTTACAAGTTAATCTTAGCCTTGAGGAGGGGTCTTGTAAATTCTTTAGCTGATCCCTCCAATTTCAGGCAGGGCTGCTCGATAAGGCTTCACACTGAAAGTGGTGAGGCAGGGAAAAAAATGCCCAGAAAAAAAAGCCATAAAACCAATTACTATGGACGGCAGCAGATATGACTTGGAAAGAATAATAATGATGCCAAAACTGCCCTGTGATTCACTGAGGAAAACAGGTGGGTTGGGCATCGGGAAGCAATACTTAAGGCTTCAGATGCCGACACATAAATACGGGTCCAGGGGAATGAAGTGAAAATCGAGATTATAATACTGAGAGGTGGACACAGTATCAGAGGAATTCGCTATGAGATAACAGTTGGTGGGCTGGGAGTTCAAGACAGGTTGGGGCTAGCTTGCTTGCTTTGTGTGTTTGTATTGCAAATAGTATTCTTAGGAGGAGAGGCAGAGTAGCACTACTAGCCAAGAAAACATACATCTATGTGGAAACTCATGAGTCTGGGGTAGAAACATGCTAAGAGCTTATGAGTGAAGGAGAAAGGAAAGAGCAGTAGAAGTGCTGATGGTTGGGGAATACAGAACAGACTGCTCAGCTCAATGGAAGATACAGATGATGCATCCTTGTCACAACACAACACACAGACAGAAGCAAGAAGGTATGGTGATGGGGGTGTCAACCATCCAGCTATCTGCTAGAAGTCTCATTTGGTTAGAAGGAGGGCACCCGACAGGTTCTTGACTTACTTTGGTAACAATTTTATCTCCCAGATGGTAGAGGAAGCAATTAAGGGAACTTCAACTCTGGACCTAATTCTGACCAAGAAGAAAAAAATAGTTGGTGAAATGAAAATTGATAGGAGCATACAGAGAGAGTTACTATGTCATTCTGGAGTTCAGGGCAATCAAAGAGAGTAAGGTGGACTTCAAAAAATTCAAAGAAAAGAGAGAGGCATGATTCAATGGCATGAGACTCAGAAGGAAAAATGGTTTAAGAGGGCTGGGCAGCTTCCAAATGTCTAATCATAACCACAGTCACAAATGATCCACTCAGGAAGAAAAGACCGGTGGCAAGTAGCCACTCTGGCTGCACGGAGATCTCTCACAAGGTCATATTTTAAAAAGGACATGTAAAAAAAGATGGAAAGAGGACATGTAATGAAGGACTATAAGAGAGTGAAATGAGCTTATAAGAACAATGCCAGGAGAGCTACAACTCCAAATTAGCTGAAGCTGGCAAAACAAAATAAAGACAAATCAAAACATGCTAAAGACTATCCCTCATTTTAAAATTATTATTTACGGCCCTATCACCGCCCCCATTTCTCCAAAACCATAACAAAAATAAATAAGCAAAAAAAGACAACACAACAACAACATCAAAATGAGGAAAGTTTATAGTCAGCAGCTGAAGATAATAAAGAGAAAGCAAATCTCCAACTCTTATTTTGTTCCTGGTTTCTCCATCAGGGAAAATGACTGTCAGACCGACAAAGGGAGAAGAAATTTCCTATAATGGAAACTTTTAATTCTAAAATGGGTAAAAAGATGGAAGACGGCAAACAACTTATCTATTCTAAATGAATTACTGTACTGGGAAGGCAAATCCCAGGAAGCCAACAGACCTTGTAGGCAGACCTCAGAATTGCTCTCTGTGGATAGTTAAGAATCACAAAGAATGGAGAAGTACTAGAAGATGAGATGACAATGTAGTAAAAACGTTCAAAAAGGGGAAGAAGGCAGACTTCCCAAACTACTGAACAGTGATTTGGAAAGATATTCTAAGGGATTATTAAAGGGATAATTTTTAAGCATTTTAGGAAGAAACTAGTGAATACTGGAAGCCAGTTTAAATTTACCAAGAATAAATAAATCAGGTTGTGCTAGCTTAACGTACTCTGATGGAGTTACTATACGTTAAAGATCCATAGCTACAACTGACATTTTTGAGATCAAAATGTAGAAATATGGGCTGAATCACAGTGTAATTGGGTGGCTTAGTAACTGGTTGAACAATAAATACCAAAGGATGATGATTCATGAAGATATGAACCTGGAGGGTGATTTCTATATGTCATGTCACAGGGTTTGGTCCCTGATCCTAATACTTTTATCAGAAACATGGGTGACACCCAGAAGGCACACATATCAAATTTGTAAATGATAATAAACTGGAAAATAAATACATTGCATGACAGAATCAGAAACCAAATTAGATCAACAGGTTACATTGGCAGGATTTCCAGCTTTCAAGTAAACCTTTTTACTAAGACCTTTGAAGAAGTTTCTGTAACCTTCAGAAAAATCATAAAATAGTTTAACAATGACCACTTGGCAGGGAGAGTGTTGAGGTGATTCAAGCACCAGACGAGTGTTTGAGCTACATGACCTTTACGGTCTCTGCCAACCCTGAGCTTTTATGACTCCAACTTTAAAAATCTTTCTCATTTTCTGAGAGCTCCAGACAAGACTTCCCAGCCTTTCTTGGTGACCCACAGAGCATTTAACAACACTGAGGACAGCATTTCCTCTTATCTTTGTCCTGATCTGGAAATATTTTTTAAGTGTAAATTCTTTACCTTATGTTTTTATTATGTTTTCCCTACTAGCAGAAGTTCTACCAAGAAAATGTGATGGCACAGATGAGCATTCTACATCTGAAAAATTTTCCCTGTCACAATGTTTTAGATATGTAAAGCACTGTATTTAATTTATGTCCTCACAATATTCCATGACTAGTCCTTGAAGGATTTAATTTAGAGTCACAGCAAAGTCACTAAATTGTTCTGTAAAATGACTAAAACTACCTCCACATGGATGTCCTTACTAAAAAAAATTTTTTTAATAAATTAATCCCCCCCCAGAATAATCCTCAAGTTCAAACGCACAATTTAATGTAAATATTCCCTGAATACATTCAGTAAAGCAAGATTTTCCCCCACTTACTCATTTATCTCTAAGGCTTCATGAGCTGCAGAAATCCTAGCTTGGGGGTTTCTCTCTCTCCAGGCTTTCTGCATTACTATTTCAGAAAAAGAGCAAAAAGCAGGTCAATAAATAATTAGAAAGACTCAGTACAGGACAATAGCTAAATTAATAGCTTTCAGCTTGAATTACAAGAGAATATTCCACTTACTAAGAGAGTCAGCCCAAATCTCCAAAGTCACACAAATACATTCCCATTTGCTATTCCACTGTCTTTCAATTGTTGATATCAAATCTTTCTCATAACTACAGATCTAACATCTTACAGACTAACCCACAGTCTATAATCATAGAGACTTAATCTTAAGATTGCTTAATCAAGAAAAGAAAAGGCATTCTAACAGAGATTTAATATTTCTTTTGCTCATTGATATCATCTGTTGTTAGAGAACACATTATTTTACACATTCTGGTAGGACATTGCTATTAATTTCTTACTTCTGTTTAGATACAACACAATTTTTATTGGTCATTTCCCCAAACACCTCCTGTTACAGACTCTGGATATTAGAACATTTTAAAACCATTTGAAGAATTATGACTTGGATCAGAATAAAAGTGCTTTAGGCTCTTGGTTAACATGTGTACCTCTTCCCAAAGTTTGCTGCAAACTCAGTTTTTATATACCAAAGCAGTTTTATAAATATATTATGGGAAGCTCAATGCTTGGCCTATTTATTATATATACTATGTATCCACCATGGCAAAGAGTACCTTTTGAAAAAGGGTAACAGTCTCCGTATTTGTTTTATAAATGTGTATCTTGTAAGTTAGTTTCTTAGGAGCATATACATATTCTTTTTTTTAAGTTTTTTTTCCACCTATTTAAGTTTGGTAATATAAAAAAATATCAGTAGGATTATTTGGAACTCAAGTAGTGTGAAATGCCCGCTAAACACAGTCTCTTCTAGGATGAAAAACAAGTCTGGATTCCAATAACCAAGGCCATGCTCCCATTCACAGCTAGTGAGCCTACAAATAGGCATATTAATCACTATAATATATTCATTAATCATTTAGATTCACTGAATCCCAATTTCTAACCAGAATACCATCAAGGAGACATGACCTTTCATTCTATCTCAACCAAGGATTTAGTTAGTTTCATGTAAGATTTATATTTCTTTTAAGTAAGTAAATCACTTTGAAATATTTCTTAAGTAACATTTTAAACTATAATGAGGAGATACATTATATTAATACATTAATACTTCATTGTGATAAAGCCTTATTTAAGTATCAGAATTCTGGGTCCTATTAGTCAATCTCTAATTTAAAATTTTATTTATTGGGGTTTTTGAAAAAAAGTAGTAACCTTGATCTTTAAAATAAACCAAAAATCCCTCCCAATCATTAACTCGCTAAAGGATTTTCCATACTTGCATCTGCGGGACGCAGATGGTCCGAGTCACAAGTAAAGAATGTCTGGTGGTCCTGGGCAGAGAGATTCATGTCATAGTAAGTCAGAGGCTCTCGTCCTGTCACCCAAGTGTACCTGTAAAAGGGAAATAAGATGGTCAGACACTTTTGAAAGAGGAAAGCAAGACCTACAAAATATTAAGCTACAAAGGTGTTGAACTATAAACAATTAACTGAGTAGTACTAAAACAGCTTTGTTAATTAAAAAAAAATCCTATTCTCCCTTTAGGAAGTATATCAGCAGAAAAGGAGTAAAAATTTCTGCTATATTTTTGTCTTAAAATTTTAGTAGCACTAGCAAATGAAAACCTTCCCTAATTAGCATTATAAAAAGAGATTTCCCAACAGCTATGAATATTCTGACTTGACTAATTATTCTACAAAATTAAATTCCAACATTACTTCTGTGGCATCTTTATAACCATGTTCCAGGTAAGCTTCAAAATATTTTGGCTGTATAATATATAATGAAAAGAGTAACTTCAATGGAAAATCTCTAAAAACAACACATTTTTGTATGTTACCCCAATTCCAATGCTAAAATATTTTTCAACAGAAAAATCAAAACATTTGAGGGTAACATCAAAAAATGGAAGCACAAAACAGACTGCTACAATGACCCCTAAATGAACCTGCAAAAACATTTGCTGCTGTCTTTGCTCTCTGAACTAGACCCATTTGTTTCCCAAGCTGTCAAAATGCTTACCGATTATATTCAGCGCCCCTAAATAAATTTAGTGGATTTCGCCATACTTTGCATTCTGCAACAAAGAGAAATGTGAAAATGTTACACATAAGTTCAGAGACACTACAAGCTAATTAATTCAGCAAAACACCCTTCCTGGCCATTTGATAAGATAATTATATTCTCTATTCTCTACATGGGAAGCAATGTGGAAAAACTCTGGATAGTTAATCAGGAAATGTAGCTCAGGCACCAGAACTTTGGAAAGTTTTGCCTAATCTCTCTGGACCCAAGTTTCCTCATTTGCTAAATCAAGGCATATGCCAAAATCAGCTAGTTCATAACTTCTATTGTCATTTCAACAGGTCTAAATAGATTCTAAAAATTTACTTCTAAATAATAGGTAGAAGGTAGAGGTAAGATTACTTTCAGTTACTCTAAAATATACCTTATAGTGACTATCTTTATGACAAGCTAAACTTAAACTCCAGAGTACAATATGTTAAGAACCATAGACTCTTAATTAGGGTCTATGCTAACACTGATTTTGTGATAATTCACTAGATCGCTTTTACATTGCTGTAAAGGAATGGTAAGAAAATTAATACTAAAGTTACCATTGTTGTAGGGAGAAACTCTATGAAAATAAATTATTTTCAAGCACTGCAACACTGATTATTCATGCAGACACAGGCAATGAATCATCACACTAATAGCATAATGTTAGTGTGTACTAACAGATTATACATTTTGTTGTACAAGGACCACAGACTTTTAGAACCAAAGGATTTTAACTTAGAAAAGTCAGTCATTAGCTTCTGAGACTGTGTTATAGTAAATGTGTGACTAATAAGCTACAATTATTTTAAAACAGTCTATGATTAAGACTTTCTACTGATTCAGAACACTACCTTTCTTTGGATGAATAATTTTTATTAGAAAATAAAATCAGTTAACAGTATGTAAAAATCCATGTGTGTTGTCAGCCAAAGAAACACACCCAACAACAGAGACACACAAAAGTGAGCAATTATTGCAGAAATCAAAAGGACATTAAAGGCCATGGATGATTCATTGAGATTCTACCCTCAATCTTGTTGCATTCAAAATTCATCTGTCCACCATTCATCCATCCATTCATCCAAAAAGCATTAATTGAGCACTCAGTGGATGAAGCAAACAAGTAAACCATCAATCACAAGACAGCATGAAAATGGAGGAAAACATAGAGCACAATGGGACACTGTAAGTAATCTCAATAAATTTTCGTTAAAATAGTGAATGAAGGGTATAATCAGAACAAGAAGACATGTTTTTACTTAAAGAAGATAAATTTATCTTTAAATTAGGGCAGGATCCCACCTGAAATTTACTTAATGTTTATGGACAATGTCCCTAAGTTTTCTGTCACTTAGCTTAAACTGCCACCTGGAAAATGATCTTTGCTCAGTTAGTTCAGCATCTTTGAATTTTGTTCTTGAGAAACTCAGATGCAATGGCTGTCACTTCATATGACGCTAATCAGAAAACTATCCTTTCCTTAAGTAAATACTTTTTCCAGATATAAAGCTCCTTAGTGGGGTCACTAACGCACTTGAAACAACTGGTGGGCCAAACAACCATGATCTCAGCCTTTATGACTTTTATAATTCTTAACTCCTTACCACTGCCAACCTTCCTAAGAAGATGTCTTTCAAGATTCCAACTGCTTTTCTTGAAGTTTCATAAATAGTGTGAGGATTGTATTAACATACAATAAACATGCACACAGGATTAAGAATTATGATGGTCATTTTAGCATTATTCACAATAAAACAGGGACATTCTGGGTGATGCCTCCCCCCTCCCACTGAATTTCATATGAAATACTAGTAAAAAGGTTATGTCAAATAATTTGTCTCCAACAAATACATTATACTGCCTGGAAAGATAAGTGCCATTCAAATACCAGCTGGCAAATTATAAAGCAAATTGCTTTCATTTAAAATGTTAACTCTATTATATATTGGATACAAATGAAATTATTTCTAAATAAAAATGAATCCAAAGAGAAATGGTGTGTACATCTACAGTACGATTGAGCAGCATCTAAAGATGCCATCTTTATTTAGGAAGTGCCATGACATAGCCAGCAGGGGGTGCTGCAAACATTTTGAAATATTGCTTCTATAGCTTTATTAGAGAACTGAACTTGGAAAAAAAAATCATTAACATTAGTGTCCTACCAGTGGTCTGTATTCAGTTTCTTCAGCTATTCCTGAAATTTAGAAATGAGGATCTAAGTAACTGTAACAGAAGTAAAATATTCTGAGTGAGAAAAAAAACATGATGAAATACATAAGAAATGTCTTCATGAGCTCTAGTCTTCAGATTGCGGGTACAGGGAAGGTGCAATTTTCATTTAAGAAATCTGCAATCTAGACGTCGAATATGAACTCATGTCAAAATTTCACTTCAAATTAGGTCATAGCTACATTAGTTTTTTTGTTGCTCTGCTTCATAAACTTCTCTTTACTACAAAAACTCTCTTGGTCTGGAATCACTCTGGGGAATGTACCTCATAAATATCAGACTGCCTGATGATTCCGTGATATGGACCAAGCTTGTAAATGCCAAAAGCATTAGAATACAAAGATTTAAGTCAAGAAATTAAACTCAGGTCTCCAGAGGGTGAAAGCTTTTCCATATGAGATCCAGTTTCTTATTTGAGCCTTTGAGGAATAAATCCCTAATTTAAGTCAGAATTAAAATTTTACCTCCAAAAGGTATTTTCCATTCTTCATCAATATCAACAATTTGAGTGCTCTTTAAGAGCACATCCTTAATAGTTCAGTTAAAAATATGCCCCCAATATAATTAACATGCTCTTTCTGGTTCCATCTGTAGCAGTCCATAGTAGAATAAATCTCTACCCACAACTGCTGACAGAAATGTTCAGACCTCAGCATGCATTCAAGAATGCAATTCAAGAGAAAGAGTACATATTGGAAAAACACTTGTCTAGTTCTCAAAGTCTGCCGAACAGATTCCATCCATCCATAGGATGATTATAAATTTCGGTGTGTGAGATAAAAAACATAAAGTATAATGCTTACTACCATCATGGACTTCTAAAATCATGCTCCAAACTTTTCTTCTGTCTTCCCTCTTGCCATTCCCTACCAGAACTTCCCTTTTAGTGATATTTATTTCTTGCCTTTTCCTACTCATTACTCCTCTAGAACACCCACTTCATCACACATAGGACTGTGCACTTAAAAAAATGTATAGAATGGCTATTATGCACTAGTTGCTGCATGAGGTCCTGCGTTACAAAAAAAGACACAGTTGGTGACCTAGAGGAATGTATAGCCCTGGTAGAAAAATGAAAAGGGTATTGAAACACTATCTGGCATCCAAATAAAGAAGCTCTTTGGAAGGAGTAAATGTGCTGAGAGAACCACAGACTTTCCCTTTGTCATAGGTCCTCAAGGAAAAAGAGAACTTAATTCTCAGAGAAACCAAAGGCTCTAAAGTCGCAGGGCTTTTCATCACATGGGAGAAAATGTTACTCTACACCCACTTTACTTAACTCTGTAAACTTTTCTTTCCTAGAATTAAGGAAGTAGAGAGAATCCCCACTCCTAGGGCCTTCAAATATATAAATGACTAATTCATAGCCTAGAAAGTTGTCTTATTTGAAAAAGTTACCATCTCTTCCCAGACTCTAAAATTCAATTATGATCATAATATTGTTGCAGATAGCAGCAACAGCAACTTTTGTCACAGCTATAAGCTTGATTTCCATTGAGCCTTTCTACAAAAAGGCTTAAAGCTTAAGTCACCTACATTCCATACATAAGTGAGTGAGGGGCACAGAATAGGTCCTTTTTATAGAAGTAAAAAATAAAGCATAGGAAAGCAATATAATCTTCTCAAAGTAACTGAGACTAAGGTCTGGCATCCGGACTGCCCAACAATCACCCACCAAATACAACAGACCCATTACCCTGCAACAACTTATTTTAAAAATCCTGGGACTTCATCAAATAAACTTTCCACTAGAGAAACTGCTTTGAAAACTCCTCTGGGGAAATTTTAGGCGCTTTTAAATAATACTTTTAAACATTTTAGTTCTAAAGTACAACATAAAAGGGCCCTAACTAATGTTTCAGCAGATGTATTATAACAGTCAAGATTAACCCTGAGCCAGTCAATTTCTGACATGTGATTCTGCATATATCTGTTAGCTTTGATATCTCAAAAATGAATACCCACATTTCTACATCACACAGGTCAATTTTAAGCAATCATTAAGAGTAACAAAATATACATTTTCTTAAATAGTTAAACTTTAACTGTTCTCCTAACTTGTTGAAATAATTATTTTGAAGAAGTCATTAGATTTAAAGGTACAAAGTAACATGTAGGTAGCTTTCAATTCAGCAAATATATAACTCTCTCAAATTCTTTAATGGAATGAGAAAAGGTATAAGTAGTTAAGAATTTTAAGACCATTTTTTAATCGATCTACTTTATTCAAGATAGTGTACTACTTTCTTAAAGAATATTGCTAATGATGGCTAACTCTTTGCATCTCTCATACATTTCCCATTGATTATTTCTGACCTAAGTCAATCAACTCTGCCAAATAATGTGAAAATTTTTTTAAAAGTTTGTTAAATAAATGTTCACCAAAGACCAAAACTGTTTTAGGTCACCATTCAACTAGAAATCTAATCTATACTAGAACATAAATTTTATTGGCAAAAGATTTTTAAAGATGTAATAATCATTTACTATGAGAATCATTTTCAACATATACATAGATTTTGGCAAGTAAATTGAGTTTCCCCTAATTGAGACTATTAGCAACTCCAAAGGTCCTGGACGTGTAGCAATTTGCAGTTTTGCTGATGGATATGTCTGAAATGCAAGCACTGAAAGGCCAGGGTATAAAACCGAGTCACTGAGCTAGTAAGTTGGCGTAGCTGAACCCTCCACCATATCTCCCTGTGGAGGTCTTAGGATATATCTTTATAATCTACCTGAGTTTCTTCATCTCCATTGCTTTTCTTTAATTTCTTAACCTATATTTAATCAGTGCTTAAGCTGCCTCTAATGATGAAATGAAACTTAATTTAGAATTCTTGGTGAAATTCTTATTAAAATTTTTATATATAAAATGTATCTATGACATTTATTTATCTTATATGGATTAGATTAATAATGAGATTAAAATGAGATGATTTGTGACTGGAAGCCAAGTGACTGTAATCAGAGTTTGTCTAAAGATCCAGTTCTATGCAAGAGGCTATTAAATTGTCTAGAGAATTTAAATTTGACTTTGGCAAGGATACTTCTCATGTGATGGAGCACCCTGTATGTTTCTAAATATCTTGAAGAAGGTGAACACTACAAACCTTTGTTTTTATGGCATCTAATTTGACAATAAGGCAAATTAACAAACAGATATTCCCATGAACCCAAAGTCAGAATATGACTGGACCCTGAGAATCCCTTTAAGACAGGGAGGAGCTGGGTACATTTTAAGTCTCTATGCATATCATCAGTTCATAAGTTAAGCTGAATTAAGAAATGGCAGCAACAAACATGGTGACATGGAAAATATATCAGCAGGGTTTATCAGAAACTGTATTTGGAAGAAAAACAGCAAAATAGCTCCCAAATAAGGCAAGACAAGGGAAACGTTCGTAAGTATTAACCTAAGCCAAACAATCTGAAATTTGCTACATTGAGAAGCTGTATAATTAACTACCTTTCTCCTCTGACAGAGCACAGCAAACCTTGAGAGGGTCTGCTCTCAGGCCAATATGCACAGATCCAAACGTTAAACAATGTATGAATCAGCCCTGTAACAATGACAACTTTCTCACTCCCCATTTTCCCACCCCAAATTATTCTTAGATAGGTCAGATCTTTCAGTTTAATCAAAACAAATGATTCTTTAAGGAAACAGCTACACTATGAGTTCTCATACAGTCCAATATTTATAACTAGTATTTTCTGTTTGTTTTCAGCTTTTGCAATGATTTTGTCAAAAAAGCAATGCCATTTAACTGCCTTTGCCAATGTCCATGGGACTTGGTTAGCTGTGTTTTATTTCAGGTAAGACTCAGCAAAGTTTTGTTTTATGATGCTTCTGTTATTAAGGCAATAGCCATTTTATTATTTTTAAGGCAACAGAAATTTTTTAACGAATTCCTCTGCTTTAAGAATATATATTGATTATGCTCAGCTTTGGACCTTCTTTTTGCTTTATAGTTAGCTGAAACAGACTATGAAATAGAAAGTGATTAAGGGCAGAGATAAACAGAGACAACATACTTTTCTGATATTTTTCTTATTCAAAAATAAAAGTCACCTCAAGAAAAGAGAAGTGGGAAATGGTATTAGTCTCATGGTATCTGGCACCTCCAGACCAACATACAGGTTTGTTGAGCTGAGTTAGTCAAATATTAGAAACCCAAATGTCAAGGAGAAGTGGGCAGATTGAGCCCTAAATAATCCTGGACAAGGTAATTTCCATTTCCCTAAATCTAACTATTTGAACATTGTTATGAGACCAGATCATAAATTCTGTATCTGTTATAAGAAATGAATAAAAATATTGCATGCAGAGTAGCAGACATTCAACGAATACTAGTGGAATTGAATTAGTAATACTATTCAAAAGCTCAGTCTTAGCAAGGTAAAAACTCAGTACAAATAAAACTGGGAATTTCCATGAGCATTATTGTTGAATGTATTTTATAAAGGACTTCAATTCTCCTTTTAAAAACTGCTGTAAAAGCACTAAGAATAGCATCAAGATTTATGCATAGCATAATGCTTATTTAAGGCATCCACAGACAGAGACTATAAGACAACAGTGATGGTAAAGAGAGTATGAACCCTTCATTGCATTAAGGAATGATGTCAAGAGATTTAAATTGTGTAGAGAGAGAATTGTAATGAAAATTAAAATGTACGTACAATAAAAAAAAATGGCCTTAAACGAGGCTGCTATCTTTTCAACCTGTTAATTTTCTACAATATTCCATGCATCCAAAGACTATAGTAACTCAGATCAGACAAGAGCACATTTAATTTGTGGGATCTTCACAGCAGATGCAAAGTGACAGCGTGATGGCAATTATCCACAGCAGGTTATGTGATGGTGACTGAATGATCAAGTCTCCTCATTGGAATAATATGCCACACATATTGGAGTAGGTGGTTAAAGTAATGTTTCACTTTGCTCAGGTCTCTTTCTGTTTCTTTCACAAAGTGGATACATTTATAAACTCCCAAACAATTTTGTCACCTGAGGGGTGCCATCTCTCACATGTGTACCCTTCAGAATGAAATAAACGTGTACACAGAGATGCCCATTACCACTCATGGCTGGCTTGGTGAGGGGTCCATTGGAAGAGCATTGACTCAACATCAGGAATAAAATATATACACAATGCTCCTTGACGTCGATCACCTGGCTACACAGTTATGAAATATGAACTGAGTCATTCTAGGAAGGAAAGAAAAAAGATCTAACCTATCTCTTTACTTTCTTCCTCTTCATCTTTCAAGTCTTAGAACTAATGCCCTTTCTTTCAAGAAGCAAACTTCGTCCACCAATTTGGATCAGGAGTCTCTCCTTTGTACCTCATAGCATTGCACGCTTCCTCAGATAATCAAAGCACTTAACACCTTGTCTCCTTCAACAGACACAAGAGTTCAATGGGGACAAGAACTTTGACAGTTTTTGAAATCACAATATTCATGAGAACCTGTACAAGGCCAGGTTTATATTAGGGACTTAGGAAATGTTTACTGAGCTGATGAGGAGACCAAGCCAGAAAATTGTATCTGTCCCTCTTCTTTTATGAGTGGAGAAATTACAGGCCTTGCATGCCCTCATTCGTTCATTCACTGAGTTTCAATGATCTAGTAGACAGTATGCAAAATGCTAACAATATGGAAATAAAGCAGTATGTTTAAAAATTACAGTACAATTTAATAAATGTTGCTAAGATAAAAATATGAGTCGGCGAAGGTGGAGAGAGATTATACAGCTTACCAGAGAGGGCCTCCCAAGAGGTAACATTTGAATTGGGCTGTGAAACGTAAGCAAGCATGGAGAAAGGAAGACAGACTTCTGGGCAGAGGGTCATGAAAAAACATGGCTTGTTCAAGAAACGAAGAGGAGGGGGATGAGATTGTGACAGAATCTAAAGCTGGCAAGATAGATTTGAAGTATCTTATGCTGTGCTATGGAATCTGGAATCTGGAATCTGGAATCTGGGCTTTATCGTCAGTGGCATGGGAACCAATGAAGCATTCTAAGCAGAGGAGTTATGTGATCAGATCTAGTTAGACATAAGATTCTGTCATTAGCATGGAAGAAAATGGATACATTTAACAAGGTTTGAGAAACTAAGGACAAAGAGGCTGGAGACTCAAGTTGGGAACACTGACCTAAATAAGTCAAATGGAAGAAAAAGTAAAATTTAACAAAATGAACATTCCCTTTCGCTGGGATGCTTATACGCTGCTTCTCTGGTAGAAGTTGTCAGCTCCTTGGGAAAATACGTTGCATTTTTCTTTGAAGTCTAATCTTTAAATAATAATATTATTACTATCTTATAATAATTTAGTAAGAGTAAGTAAATAATGCTGCAAACTGAACGACTTCCCATACCTGAGACGCTTTGCCTGTTGGAATCTGAGTCCCCATTACTCGAGTTAGAATTGTTGGAGGAGTTGTTGTCAACCCCTCCCAGAAGGGGGCGCAAGTGGCTTACGGAGACTTGTTCAATGAATGATGTTCCATACTTGCGAAAGTACCACCATTCAAATATCTAGAATAGAAAAATAATAAGCATGATTATAGTCCTTGTTACCAGTTATGATTTTATGATTTTGTGCATGCCCATAAAATATGTTGCATTTACTAATTATATTCACCTTAAATACTGATTTAAACATTTTTATTCCAAACAATTCTTTAATTTATTCTAAAAATTAAGAAGTTTAATAAAGTTAAATACCACTTACATTTTAAATTCTGAATGTTTTGTCCACTTAATACTGGTTTTCACAAAAAAAATCTATAACTACAATCATGGTAAAAGAACATTTAACAACTGTTCATTATTATTTTCCTCCAGATTAACATAATATTCTGATAATAAAATCACTGTAGCTGAAAGATAATTTGAGAGATGAATATAAACAAGCCAGTTTTAGAAGTATGGCTTATGAAATATTCCAATTCTTGGTATTTTATATTCTGATAAAGCCTAAAATTTTTTAAATAACAAATTCCATTAAAAAAAAAAAGCATCTCCTTAGAAAAACAGAAAGAGTGTAAGTCATGCCATTTCATGTATCGATGGCACCTGCCTACTGGGAAACTCAGTACTGTCCCTCCTGCTGAGGTGTGCTTTATAAACACTAGTGTCTGTTGTACATCATTAATGTCTCCTAGCTCACAAGCTTACCAATTGTTATGTACTGTTTGAAAAGGAGAAAAGAAATAACTTTCATTAATAAAAGGAAAGAAGCAGTGATGTTCATATGATGAGACTAAAATCAGGACTCCTAAGCACTGTGAAAACAAATGCCCTCCCGTAACCCTTCTTACCTAGCCCCTGGTCCCCTGTCCCCGCTCCCTACCAAGCCCAGTGAATGCTTCCCCACCACTGTTTGAAGCTGCTCTTCCCACATCCTTTCCTCTCCTCCCTGTCTGATTTGGGATTTGTTCCTTAAGCAGTCACCAAATCACTACACAGGAGAAATTTAAGAATCACATATATATTCCAGAGTCTCCTAGGATAACTATATTTTGATAATATAATATAGAATGTAGAACTAACATAGAATCAATTACCTTTATCCTTACTTATTTCATAAAAACCAGATTTCATTATCTTCTGTGGAATGGGCTTTGGGTTATCATTTAAATATTGATATTTCTATCTTTGCTCCACCAAAAATTTCTTTAAAAGACAGAAAGGACATCTACAAATGATCAGGAGAAACTATCAATCAAACCAAATGTTTACAATCCTATAATAGGACAACTTTATTTAATTTCAGGAGTTACCCCTTTTGACTATATGAATTTTAACATGTTAAGATATTTAAGCAGTTTCACTGGGCAGACAGAGAATAAGATACGACATCTAAGAAGGGATAGGACTAGTCTCCAACGTCTGGAATGCTAAGACCAAGAGATCTTGCTTGAAGAAGGAAGAAAGTTCAAGAATGGTAAATTTATGAACTGGATCCAGAAGGGAGTTTGTAACCTCAGGTGAGTTATTTAATCTATTTGAACATCAGATTTTACAAATGTAAAGCAGAAAATATATTTGTTATTTATCCTTGAGGGTCCTCAAATTCATACTCATATAAAACACCTAAATGCAAACCCCACATCTAATTCACTGCCTGTTGCATAGTAGTTTCTCAGAAGTAACAGCAAAGCTATCATTTCTCACACTGATGCTGTACATGCTGCTCCTTGGCAGCACACCTCCCCGCCTCACGTACTGCTTTGCCGCACCCCTCTTCCTGCCAGTCTGCAGTTAAGGCTGTGCTTAGCATCTTGTCTTTCACTAAGTGGCTGGCTGAAAGCTCTGGAAATCATTGTGGAAAAGGTGTACTGCTCATCAATTTGGTCCTGACCACCCTAAAAGGCACTCGAGATTCATGGCTTTGCCTTTATTAGAAAAGAAGGAAGGCTCCAAAGGACCCAGAACAATGGTCACAGAACTGGCAATCGCTTTCTATCTCTTGTGGGCGAGAGCTGCTTTCTATATTATGCTGCTTGGGCACCTGATAGGCCTTCATCCATTCGGTCACGCAGCACTAAATGCTACAGCACCATGGGCTGCACTCCAGGGCTACAGAGCACAGATGTGGCTCCTGCCATGACCAGTACATGCCACAGACCCACGTGCCTCCCACAGGTTGCTCCTGGCCCAGACAACACCCATCACAAAAAAAAAAACTTTGGGCCTCTTCCAGATTTCTCAGTTCCTCTAGCAGAATCAGAGAATGTCAGCACTAAAAGGGACCCTAAATGACCACAAACAGTTTCATTTATAGATGAGGAATGGGGCCTATACATCAAGGGGCGGCGACCTGACCAAAAGCAAACAGCTAATTAAGTAGCTATTTAGCCCAAAGCCCCAGCTACATGCCACTAATCTTCCTAGGGCCCTAAAATAAAACATCTTTTTATAACTCTCTTGCTCATACAAACAAATACAGACAGATGCAGCCTGTCATTTCCCTTCTCACATCTTCACTTCCGAATGCCCTCCAACTCTAGTCTCTCTTTGCTTTCTTAGCTATCAAAACCAATCCAGAAGTATTCTATCAAATGGGACTGGATAATTCATGCTAAGACATAAGTGACCCATATTAACAAGGTATTTGCATTGTAACAGAGAGAGAGAGACCTTCCACCCAGTATTTCTAGTGCAGAAATAATAGACCTCAATAAAGACAGGGTTATTCATGTAGCTGTTTGGGAGGCAAAGTAGGGACTTCTCCAGCCTGTCCTATCACAGCAGTAGACGGTTTCTTACCCAACACAGTCCTTGATACTAGTATCCCCAATACCCTGGGGCAGGTACTCCAGTATGAGTTAAAGGAGCAACTAGCAAAAGGAGGTAGGAAAGGACTCGAAGCCTTCTTAAACTTCAGACCAAGTCTTCTAATCTAGGGTCTCAGCATAACAACCCACCCCATATCCTGAAAGATGACAGGCTTTCGGCCAGCGCTTCACAGTACTTTTACAGAGCTGCACAGATCCGGTGGGCAGATGGTGTTACTGAACACCCACATATTTGGTGTCACTTTGAATTATTCTCTCTGGTGCATAACCTACAGTGTAAACAGCAAAGCTCTCATAAACAAATTTAGATTTTAAATTTAGTCCTTGGACATGCTAGGAGCTTAGCAGTGTTGCCACAGTGGAACAAAACAGTTCTTAATCTGACTAATAACCTAAAATTAAAATATAAGTTTACAAATTTCATAGTCTCTAAAAACATAATCTCTCTACTCCAAGAATTATACAGATCAAGTCAGATTATAAAGTACCAATTAGGTTTGTCATTTAGGAAGTCAATGGTGGCCCTGTCACCTAGCTGAAAGATAAAAACCCTAATACATCTCACGATAGCCGAGCTGTGTGCCTTGGTTGGTACCTTGATTCCCTGGGGCTCAGTTATCCAATGTGTGGAATAAGGTCATTCAGTTAATGTTAGATGGATAGATGGATGGATGGTTTGAAAACCGGGTGGATGTATGGTTGAAAGGCTGAATGGATGGATGATACGGGCTGGCCTGGTGACTTAATGGGATATTGTCTAAATAAACAGCAGGACCAATGAAAGATTAGTGTTCATTTCGTTTGTTATAAAAAAGAGAGGCCTACACATATTTGTGGAAGAGGAAAGAATCTAGTGGAAAGGGAGAAACTGAAGACGCAGAAGAGTACAAATGACCAAGAGGAATGACACCAAGAGCCCAGAAAGAACGTGTACCTGCCTTGTGAAGGAGCTTCCCCTTCCTGCTCAGACAGAATAAAAAGGAAGCATTCGAATGCTTCCTTTAAATAGATGGAATTTTTCTATTCCATTCATTCCAATAGAAGAATACACTCTATTTTGGAAAATAGGGTGTGACATGAGCTGTTTCACAGAGAAGAAGGCAACAAAAAGATAAAAAGTAGGTAACACTGATCTCACTGGAGATGCAGGTAAGGGTTGTCATCTGACAATAAAGGAAATGGGAATGGAACTGAGAATGTGGGGGTTGAAGAAGTGGTTTGGATCTATACCTTGCAGGACAGAAAGGCCGTATCACTATACTCGGGACCCAGATCACATTTAAAACAAAGATCCATTTGTCAAAAACCCAGTTACTTATGCCCTGTAACCATTACTACATGACAGTAGCAGAGGGAATGATCAAGGAGCACTGGGGCTGGGGGCTGGGGTAGAGATCCAAGTCTGCAGCTGGCCTAAGGTGCAATCTTGTCTCATCTTCACCCTCAGGAAAGGAAGAAACATCTGGCAAAGGCTTAACAAATAAGGCCCTTCCATCTATCTCGCAGACCTAAAAGCTGAATCTCTCCTAAAGATGCCTAGATTCTTCCTATCTAATAAGATCTCCTCTTCTTGAATTGCATGTTCTATATATAAAATACTTCTCTTCACAATTCAGGGAATTTCCTATGCCCTAAATCATACTCAAAGATGCTTCAAGATTTCCACATAGCAGCAACATTGAAATTCCACAACAATTCCTCCCACTAAATCTATGGGAAACACAAAGATGTCACAGCCTGAAACTGGCTAAGTGTTTCCTAAGGATTAAATAGATGATGATATCACAGGAAAGACACAGCAATGGTGGAGACTGAAGAGGAAATATGAAACTGGCAGTCTACTCCCAAACAGAGAGACTGCCAAACTGACACCTGCTTTAAGTCTTCAGAAATATATCTGGTGGTAAATGTTTTTTTGGCAAGAGAGGATCTTCTGGGTTTAAAGGAGATAAACCAAGGCAGTTGGCATGGGTTACCATAATATCCATAACCTTTTTAGTTTCCTGTTAGAATCCTCAAGTATATCCTTTTCTCCATACCATTGACCCTTTCAAAGTCCCTCCCAATTTCTCATGACAGAATTTTCTTTTATTCCTGGGTCCTGTCTGTTCAGCTTAGGAATTCTGAAGAGCTACAGAGTGGGTCTCAGCCTCCTGCCTCCTTGGTCTCAGCCAATGACCCCTCAGCCACCTGTTGGCCTAACCAACTGAGGCAGCTGTGTAAAGAACTCGTCTTCATGCTCTTCCACGCCCTTTCCTGGCTACCTATTGCCAAGGCTTTAAGAAAAGAAAGAAGATATAGAAGTGAGGTTCTCTTCAAGGTCAACAGCCAGTGATCCATCCCCACCTCAGTGTCTGCATGTCCGCAGGATGAGATTTTCCACTGTAGCATTCATGACTGTGGCTCTGTCGGCTCATCCAGGGGGGCAGCTTTCCTCTAGGTCCTGCCCCTAGAGATTCTGATTCAGCTGGTCTGAGGTGTTGCACAGAATCCATCATTTTAAGCAAGCTCCCCAGACAATTCTGACACAGTCCATTAATTTATTCACTCACTGGATCTACGTTCATTCAACAAATATTTCTTAAGCAGTCACCTAGGCATTATACAGTTGTACACAAAAACACAGACACATCCCCAGCCTTTGTGAAGTTTCCACTACAGAGAGGATAAGACCACTAATGTCACAAATTAAATTACAAACTGTGGCAAGTGTTGGCCCGTGTTCTGGATTGGCCAAATCTGACCTAATCAGTGGCTGATTGGAAAAAGAAAAAATGTTTCCTCCAGAGACGTTTGTGGTCTCCCTCCCTCCCCCTTTCTTTTCTCTTTTTCTTTCTTTTCTTTTTCTTTTCCTTCTCTCCTCTACGCTTCCTTATCTACCTGACTCATTTCTGTGAGTCTGTTAAAAGGAAAACATCAACCACTGAACACTGCTACTCCCCATCTTCCTAGTCAACAAGTTTATAAGAAGCAGAATAATCCTGAGACAAAGCAGTGGAAATTTAAATTCTAGTCTTCACTAAACCTTTATCTAACAAGGCGACATAGGCAAGTCATAAGCTTTCTAGGTGTCTATTCCTTAGGTCTTTACTAGCAAACTGGATGACTTTTGATGCAGGGCTGGAGGGCATGATTTTCAGGTCAAATGCAGGCCAAGTTCTTTAGATATAGAATGCTAAAGAGTTCAAAGGAGCCATAACAATCATCTAATCCCATTCCCTTACTTTTGAATAGGAGGGGATGGAGGGCATGGCCAGACAGATCCAAATCCAAGTATCACCATCTATCTGGTCTATAACTTTGGCCAAAGTACTTAAATTGTGTGTCTATTTATACTCAGCAGCATAAAGGCACTGATTATATCAACCACTTAGAATTTCAATGAAATTAGAATTAGAATTCACTTACAATTAAATGAAATAATATATGCAAGGTGTTTAAAAGAGTATCTGGCACATAGCGGAAAACACAATAAAAGGGCTTTTAGTTACAACTCATTCCTACCTAATTGTCATCTCTTCTACCACTTTCCTGAAAATATAATTCTTTTACACCATGAATTAATTCTTTTATTACTCTCTCTTAATTTTCTGTTTTTATTCTTGATTCTCACTTTTAAAAATTATGCTCTGGATGCCTTTTTCTATATCTATTAAACATGTCTGTATAACACACGAGACCTCTCAAAGGCTGGATAACACCAGTGTCAACCATCTCTAAAGCAGGAGCCTAAAGCTATCAAGAGCTATTCTCACATTGCAGTGGCTTTGCCCTCAGCACAGGTGAAGCATTTTTGAGAAGGCCTTTCAAAATCTTCACGCATCAGAGCTTTTCCTTTGCTCAAAGTTCTACATCAGTCAGGAGTATCTTCTGCTTCCTAGAATGCTGCAAGGCAAATATATCATAAAATAGCACAGCCATGACCACCAGGCTTCAGCAGCTGCACTCCACATGCAAGGAGAAGGCCTCACCAGCCTGGATCTGCAACGGTGAGCACAGTCTAGGGAAACCCCTTTATTTGGAGGACCAGCGAAGCAAGCTGATGGGACTTCACCATCCCTGGGTGAGAAGGGAAAGCAACTGTTGGGTCTCGCTTACCAGAGTGACAGGAAATGACCCGCATTCTGGTAATTAGTTTATAGCCTAGTGAACCCATACCAAGATACTACTAGAACAAAATCCAGACCTGCCATTTGCTCAGCAACCTAGAACTTCATCAGAGAGGCAATGAAATGAGGGATAAAAGCACAGGCTCTGGTGCAAGACAGTGTGGGCTGCAATCCTGCTCCGTCGTTCGCCAGCTCTGTTACTGCCTGTCCAGCTTAGGTACCAGCACAAGGGGAACAACTAGCAATTACCTGATTGTGTTGTTGTGAAGAGTAAATGAGTTAGCATGTAAAGTGCTTAGATGAGTGCCCAGCACAGTAATCATCATGGAGGTAGGTAACATTCTTAGGAGAACATTCCTGAGACAGGAAGGCACAAACAAAAACCCACCTTTCCGCTCCAGAGTGAATTATTGCAATTGCTATGCAAGCTGTATCTAAAAAAGTTCATTTTTTCTCTATTTAATCAAAAAATATTTCAAAGATGTGTTAGAAAATATTCAAATGTTATTTTAAATATAAATGATAATTATTGGATGGAGACTTGTAATACCTCCACCTGCCCCTAAAATATATTGATGCTGAAATGCTTTCAGCACATACTTATGAATAATTTGTGAAGCATGTGAAAGCATGTTCCACATTTGAAGTTTCTTTAGTCCATTAAGAATATTAAGATGGGAACCCAAAGACATAGGTCTGAAAACTGGCTTTGCCACAAACTAACAACATGAGCTTAGTTAGGCAAATCATCTTATAGCTTTATGAACAACTGTCTACAGCGTCCTGACTTTTCTCATGTCCCCACAGAACAGGGAGCACTTCAGAGACACAGACGGGTGTGCAGATCTGCATTTAACAGGCAGTATGGTACAAAGTACTACCATGCCTTATTTCAGCCCATTTGAAGCAGGAGCCCTAACACGCTCCCCCTCTCCTTGGCTTGATCTCTGCAGCCAGTATTGGGCTTTCCATTTCCAGAATGGACTGATCTCTGCAGTCAGTCAGCAATTCCATAACCATCGTGGAGTGACTCTCACTGATGTCCTTCATACTCCTGGTCCAACAATATGAACTTTAAATGTCTCCGCCCTCAAGTCCAGCAGGCCCCACGTTAAAGCAGAGCAAGACTAACCTGAATAGGCTCCGACCACAAAACAATGCTCTCACACCACCACCATCCTTTCAGCTGTTTGCAGGTTTCTGCCCTCAGACATTTCTCCACCTTTTCACTCTGGCTCCTTACAGGTTCAGGCTTATGAAATCCTCCACTGTTCTAGGTTCATCTATGCTCTTGTTCCACATTTTTGTGCCTTTCTTCTCTAAAAATTTCGTTTTTCTACTTATCATTCTCAACTTGGAAATCTTGACAGAAATCTTTTCTTGTCCCTCTCTCTATAATAATTACTAATCACAGCATTGTCGGTAGAGGAAAAAAAGCGTTCTAAAACCTCTTTCTCCTTAAAGGACTTCAATATAAATTTAACCATATTAGAATGATTCTACAAGTTTAGATGGTCCCTTTTAAGGTCACTTAAATTAATGACAACTACTTCAGGTGTTACAACGTCACACCGATAACTACGTTAGAGCGTAAGGTAATGGAGCCTGAGAGACCATTATCTTTATTGCTTATTGCCTAGTCAGGATTTTTTTAAGGAAGCAATAGGGAAATAAATGTACATTTTAAAAGCAAAGAAGATGAAAGGGAAAACTGAGAATTCCACATCCATGTCAATACATTTAAATAAACTGAGCTATACTTCTACTGATCTAGATTATGCCCAAAAATCCACTTTGAAGGGTAATGAAAAAAGTTTAGTTTAAACTGAGTCACTCATTTTACAGTATCTTAGACATCAGAATTTGACACAGAATTATGTCTTCCTTTATTTCCCATTTTGTTTACATGTTGTTTTTCCCTTCAACAGAAGTAATATATGACTGTTTAAAATTTTTTTTCAAATATTTTAGAAATAAGGTGACCTGGAGAGTGAAAGGCCTCTGTCCATCCCCCCGCCCAACATACACATGTACAATCATTGCCAGCTGCTGGCACGTACTCTTCCAGCTTTTCTCCTGTACATACATAACATATACATTAGTAATCAGCATATTTTTCAATAGGAAGGATTCCACCACTTACCAAAATAAGCCCTGATATTAGTGAGGAAGTGCCTGTCAGGGCCACGTAGAACTTCGGTGTTAACGTGTTCAAAAACATGCTCACTGAAAGGAAAAAAAGAAGAAGGGAGAAGAACAGGGAATGCATGAATATGTTATCAGTAAAACCAATTCTCATTTTTCTTTCTGGTGCAATCATTTGTTTCTGGTGACAAGAATTATTAGAATCATAGCCAAGTGCCATTAAGATGGTTCAGCATTACACAGGCTCGGAATACTAGGTTTAAGTTATTCATCCCAAAGAAAACAACTACATACAAGAAGGAAGACCAGCTTTTTCATTTCTGCCCCCCAAAACTATTGTGAGTGACTTCCAAGGACTCATAGTCACTAAGGAGTCCAGTCAAAGCTGTCAGTCAAGATGCTCCTGTATGCTTTGTAGGACCCACACATCAGAGTCCTCGAGGAGCCAACAAGCAGTATTTCAACCTCAGAACAGACGAAAAGTAGCCACGGTAAACACTTATTAAAGATTCTAGTGCTATAGTTACTCCAAAAAAAGAAAGGACAAGTTGACAAAAGTTAGCAAATACTAGTATAAAGGTTTTTTCAGCTTACTTACAAGGTCGTTAGACTGCTCGTCAAAATAATTGGATTCAATGAAGAAAACATGAAAAACAAACCACTAAAAATGAATGTGTACCAGCAGGCACCTTCCTGATCAGTTCCTGCCACTCGGTTCACATCAACTATACAGCTGATCTGGTTGTACACTAAGTAAGGGTCACTTATACATTTTATAAGTATATTTTAAGTCACTATTTATATGTACATATTGCATAAAACTTTGACTATTACCAAAACAACTGACCTAAAGGGCTTTTTGCCCACATTTTCACATTTCTTTACTGAGTTTGTTTGTGGAAGGGGATCACATCCAGTCCAATTTTAAGATGAAGGACATTAGAAGTAGGATTTTTATGTCATTAGGGGAAAGGCTTTGGCATTTGTCCTGAGCTCAGCCCAGAAAGCAAAGTCACCAACGTGAGTGGAGATCCCATGCTCACTCATTCAACAAATGCTTCTCTCTGTTTATGAATGAGGCCGTGAACAAAGAATGGAAGCATGAATCAGACACAGTTCCCATTCTCTAGAAGGCCAAAGTCCAGTTGGGAAACAGACAAGCAAACAAGCGATCACCAGACGTAGCCAGGTCCTGTGTAGGATTTTATGAAAACACGTAAAAGGTCTGCACCTCGGGCTGAGAGTCAGGAGATGTCCGGAAGAGTAAGCAGGAGTCACCCAGGCCAAAGTGGGCAGGAGGAGGAAAGGAGGCTGATGTGCGTGGAGACACAGGGCCCGCTCTGAGTCTCGGAGGAAAGAGCACAGCCTTTCCAGGTGGGTGCACAGGTTGAGAAGGGAAGGAGCTTGGGCTCTGGACTCTTTGCAAAGGCACAGATGTGGAAGGGTGCGCGGATTCCATCCTTCCTGGCTACCGGGCATGCTCTCAATAAATCCTCCTCCCCCGCACCCACTTCAAATGAACTGGTTTGATGTGCCTGCTGGTCTGTCATTTGGAAACACCAGAGTCTGGACTAACACAACGTGCTCAGTCAACAGTCACAACTCGGTTACGTGGACTCTTTCAGAGAGGTAGGGAAAGGCAGAGAAGGAGTGGTCCTCCCAGGGCCATGAGGCAAGAGGAGGTACAGCTGAGCTGAGGTGGTTCTGCTTGGTTATTTAAAAAAACCAAAACTGTGATTTGTCATTTCAGTCATAACAGTCAGTAGGAGGAGGCAGATTTCTCTTTTTAGTTTTTTCTTTTTTGGTTAGGGGGACGTAATTAGGTTTATTTATTTGCTTATTTTTATTGGAGGTACTGGGGATTGAACCTAGGACCTCATGCACGGTAAGCATGTGCTCTAATCACTGAGTTATGCCCTCCCCACCCCACCCCGGGCAGATTTCTAAAAGGGAAAAAAATTAAACAAACAATGCTAGTTATAAACCTAGAGCTTGTAACTGCCAAGCTGACTGTGAGGTGCCTCAAATTCTCAAAATTCTCCTCCTCACACTATAAATAATCCCACATTTCCCATTATTTTTTTAAAAAGCCACCAAAATAGAGAATTCACTTTGTTATTCTGTAGTTAAGAACACTCAGATCTTTACCACATACTTTCCAGTAACTTTCTGGGGATAAACTGAACATAGAAGTCAATAAAATCCATTTCTAAAAGAAGGGAAAAGAAGCGCCTGAATTTGAAGTGCTTTAGTAGCCCTAACTCTGCTCTGCTAACTACCCCACAACAAAAGCATAAAGCAGTGCAGGAAAAAGATTTTCTACAGAAAACAGCTGATCCACTGGAGATCAAAGACTCAAGAATTAAAATAAGTGAAAAAAATTGTTTGTTTTATAAATAGGGAAAAATAAACATCCTATACACTCAGTTTTACCTAAGATAATACAGCAACCATAATTAATAATTAAAACATGCTACTTACTATATCCAGTTACAGAAAGCTACTAGAGTTGGGAGAAAGGATGTGGACATTAAAAGAAATAAAGACACAAAAGGGGAATGAGAGAAGTAGAAACGGAAACATTCAGAGAGTGGGAGGTGTTCATTTAATAATCTACTAATTTTATAGTCTTATTGGATATTCTGGCTAAAATCACTAAGACATGGCATTTGGCAATTTTGAGCATTTTTAGCAACAATTAGTACTCACCATTTCAATCTACGTATTTAAAGTTTATTACAAAGTACCTTTACATATTAGAGAACTTAATTCTCACTTCAGCTCCATGAGGTCAACAGTATTATTCTTCTTATTTCACAGCTGGTGGCTGGGCAAAGCCCTGAACCCCAGTCACCCTGCCCCATGAGCTCAGGGCATCACAGGGTACACATGAGGTTATTGCTGGAAAGCGTTAAGGAACAAAATAGCAAAAGCAAAACAGTAGTCTTTCATTAGAAAAGGAGAGGAAGCTCTAAATAAATGATACAAAAAGAGGGATGTTTTTAATACTGTACTTATTTTTACTGCTGGCCCTTAAAGGTAAGTCCACTGTGATCTTATCATCGGGTGTGTGCAGCCCCTGGGTGGAAAGGCAGGAAGCCACCCTGAGAGGGGCATCTAGTTAAAGATTCCCCTGTTAAGCTAAGGAGGGCTGCACACTGCAAATTGGACTACCTTAAACCTAGGAATACCTTGCCCAGTTTCATCCAGGTCACTAGCAATTATTTTTGAAAATATATGAGGGTCTGATAAAGTACCTAAGAATTGGACCAGAAAACTGTGGGGTGTGTAGTTTGAAACAAAAACTGGATTTTCCTGAAATCCACAGACATATCAATATTACCTCCACAGCTGCTGGGGCTAAGGCAAAACAAATTAAAAAACAAAGAGGTAAAGACTCATCTAGCTTTGGCCAGAATAAATTCATGCAATAATACTAATGTCCTACATCAACCCAGACACAAAAATTAATAAGTCAGAACACTTTTCATTTGATCCAGCTAGACACTCTAACAGGTCACTGATCAAAGAATATTGCATCAGTTATTCAAGGGCAACCTCAGGGACTGTATCATGAGGCATTTTGAAGATGCTGAACTTTAACTTGGCACAATCTTCTCATTTAATCAATGAGTAAATGGGAAGGAATTAAGCATGGCTCTGAGAAGAAACTAGACAGGAGGGGTGGGTACATGGACTGAAAACTAAACGGCCTCTCTGGATCACAGAAGAGAGGAGGTAAGAAGATAACACAACAGGTCAACTGTGGGAAGTGAAGATTTGTTCCTGGAAGCAGGGAACTAGGGTACCAGAGGGCTTACTCAGGAATGACACAGAAGGGCCCTGGAGAAGAATGACACGGAATAGCCCTGGAGGCCTGTCTGTGAGAAGCCAGCCAAGTTTCTGGCCCTCATGACAATAAAAGCCTCCCCCCATATTTTGCAGAGCACAAACAATTCCCAAATTACACTCCTGGAGAAAACTTTCTGTAAAACAGAGTGAGCACATAACCCTTAAGGAGTGTTGACTCCTTAAGAGATACTCCACCTCACACAGAGAAGACCTTGAATGAAGAGGTTAAGGCAGCATCAAAGACTTGGAGGTGCTGATTAGAAAGAACTGAAGATGCAGTGTGATGAAGTTCATGACACCCAAAAATATGGGTCTGCTTTGTCCTGTACTCCATTTAACGCCTTTAATGCAAAAATATGGCATGTGAAAAAATTAGAAAGTTATAACAATCAGCAATCATTGAAAAGGTTAGGAATGAAATCCCTAGGAAGAAGGGTAGAAGAAAGAAGAAAGGAGAGGAGGAGAAGAAGAAGAGGAAGAGGAAGAGGAAGGGGAAGGAGAAGGAGAAGAGATTTTGTGTAAAAGCATTATGCCTGGAAAAGAGAGCAGGGTTAGGGAACTTGGTCTCTAAACGTGAAACCAGCTGCAGTGCAGTGGCCCTGGGGAGGTCCCATGCTCTCTCAGAGCTGCTCCGAGGCTCAGATGAAACAGGCATTCCCTCATAACTTCAGTACATACTGGCTGAGTGCCCACCCTGCACCAGACGCTGGGGATACAGCAACAAACAGAGCACGTCCCTGCCCTCAAGGGACTCCCCAATGGGATAAGCAAATACACACCAGAGTGACACATGAGGGCACCCAAGGAATTAGATGACCAAGAAAAATGTCTGCCAAGAAAAAGCATCCCATGTGAGACCTGGAGGATGAATCAGGAGCTATCCAGGTGAAATAACCGGTGGCTACGGGGGTGAGAGGACACTGCGAGGCAGAGCTGTAGGGCACTCCACACGGAGTACTGTGGCCAGGAGCATGAAGGTGCATGCCCAGGGAAGGACCGGGAAGGAAAGTGCAGGTGCCACCAGGTTCTGTGGGTTCTGTGGAGGCACTGGAGGAGAATTACATTAGATACATGAAACTGCTTCCTGCAGTGCCTGGCATAAAAATACGTGGAACCTTGCCTGACTAGTAGCGAATAGCCATTCTCAGATGAGACAAATTAAAACAAGTCCACACTGTATCTCTAAAAATTAAAAGTGTTTGCTCTATTTGGTCTCCCCCAAGATTATTTACGGAGGACTTCTCTAACAACTTCATGCAGTGAGCACAGGTACAGTGCAGCCTAACCAAAAGAATACTTAAGAAACAGAGAACTCTGGCTTCCTTACTTTTCTTAGTAAATAAATATAAGTAACATCTCAATACAAGTGAAAATCTGTAGTCCTGAGGCTGTTTCATTATCCATAAAAGAAGAAGAAGATGTATCTTATAGGGTGTTGTGAGAACTGAAGCACCTAATAGCAGACCTCATCAAATAATATTACTGTTGTTTTTATGTTTATGTTCCTCTTCCTTTTGTGATTGGGCATCTTACATTGCTACAGTGTGGGAAGCAGAGGAGACTGAGCTGAATGTATAAATTACCACAGCAGTAGTAGCAGCAGTCATCTAGCATTTACTGAGCATCTTCCATGTACCAAGCACTGTGGTACAGACTGCAGCCCAAGAAGTAAATCCCCGCACTGTGATTTGTCCTTATGCTAAAATGGATGCCCTACAAAACAAATGAAGGGTCAGTTAACAGAAGGGTCCTTTTAACTGGATTCTAGCTGCCTGAGGTGGAACTAAACTCGAGGGTGAGTTTGAAGGCAGCCATTTCAGAAGGCAAAGAAATGACTGAATTCCAAAGTCTACCATGCGATCTGAAATCTCTGATCTCTGCCTTCCTGGATGCTGTGGGAACAATCAATTCAGCCACAGGCCACATGGGAACCATCTGCAATCCTGTTCCTTAGTTTTCTTCAAGTCCCCTTGTGGCTCAGGACATAAGCAATATTAAAGCCTAAACCCTAAAATAACCTAAGCATTCTGGTTTGTAGATGTTTTAACTGCAAGGGACGAACAATCAAGGGCACAATACCTTCCAGGCCCTGACATGGGGACATCAAGGTGGACCATTTCATGCAAGGCAACATTTCTGACTTAGTTACAGAAAGTACACAGAGTTCTGAGCCTACAGAAAGCACAGCAAGGCACGTGCTAGTCTAGTGGGAACCCTCTACCAAACTGTTTTTTCAGACCTCCAGAATGGGTCAGGGAACCCACTGGAATAGTTTAATCCATCACTTGTATTCTTCTATGTGAGAATAGGGAATAGTCTCTTCTTTCATTTCATTATTCTTTCAACCCTACTAACCTCTCTCTTCCTTCCTCTCAGCTTCCATAAAGTAAGGCTACAACTTCGCTTCTGCCCTTCCTCACTTACCAAAGGGCAAGAGAGTGAAAAATGTGAGCTTTAATAGCTTCTTGAACACACAAGCTAATTTTGAACAGATTTCCAGATGACTGCATAGCTTTTAAAATTAAAAAACTTTCCCTTTTTCTCAGAATGACACTGTGGTGGGCAAACCCTAAGGTGCCTCCCAAATGATCCCTGCTTCCTGGTGTTCATATCTTTATGCAGCTCCCTCCCCTTGGATATGGATGGGGTATGTGACTTGCTTCTAACAAACAGACGTGTAAGAGACTATTTTGGTAGCAGACATGCCAGAGATTCTCCTTGCTGGTTCAATGAAGTAAGTGGCCATATTGAGAAGCCTATGTGGCAGTCGACCCCAAGAAGCCTTTAGGGGGTGGCCTCTGGCCAACGGTCAACACAAAACAAGCCCTCAGTTCTAACAGCAACGATTTCTGCCAACAGCCTACTTGAGCTTGGAAGTAGATTATTCCTCAGTTGAGCTTGCAGATAAGATCAGCCTGGTAGACACATTGATTACAGCCTGGTGAGATCCAGGGCAAAAGGCCCAGCTAAACTATGCCTGTACTCCTGACCCACTGCGAGATAATAAATGTATGCTGTTTTAAGCTGTTATATTTGTGATCATTTGTTATGCAGCAATATAAAGCCGATATATAGCCGATACAGCCATGTACAATTCATGAAAGTAAAAATCCTTGTGGACATCTGATAACTCTGGCTAACTGCAGTAAGCCTAGAAAGGGTGTTACAATAAGCCAACTCTGTCTGCCCCGAGAGCTTCTTCTTCCTCAGCTGTTCATAAAATGCAACTTCAAAACCCTGCTACCATGACAACATGTTATTCCACATTCTGATCTGTGATTGTCTCTGCAAATCCAATAATATTAAAGAAGCTCAGAGGAAATTTTTAAAAAAAATATGGATCAAGTATCTTTGTTTTACCCTAGCAAATGATCTTTTTTGCCTAGGCACATTTTAAATATACAACATTTGCATATTTCAAAAAAAGGTCAGTTTTACATCTGTAAAATTGCATCAGTTCAACAGAAGATTAAAGCACACAGGGAGCACATTTTCTCATTTGTTCTTCTGCTTCCCCATCTTTGTCCTTCACCTCTCATCTCCCTGGGCTCTGATAAGGTCTCCAGCTTTTATGCACCACAATTCCCTGGATAAATCCTGTGGCATTTATCCTTGAGAGGAAAAAGACATGGAAGTATATTTTTAGACCTGTTCTTATGGCAAGAAAGCCTCATAAATCACTGTGTCTACTCTTCCCTCTACCCTTGACGTTGCCTTGGCAACTTTACAGGTATACTGTTTCTGCTTTGCTGGGCACCTGACTCTGAAGAGTGGAGCTGAGCACATTCTTTCTTTTCTCAGCTGCAATCTGGGAAACTGTATTCGAGCAGTGTTCAATCTTCGTGGCTCCCTGTCCCTTGCTGGAGGGAGGCCATCTGTCAAGCCATGAAGGACTGTCCAAAGCCCGGTCCACACAAACCTCAGAAACCCAAAAGGACAAGTGAAGCAAGATCTCATATTACCTGTTCCCTTTTATTTATAAGCAGATTGATAATGAGGAACTATACCCTGGTCAAGAACATGAGAGAGACTTGTATAAGTCTTATTACATTTTTAGTTATTTAAAACATGTTTTAATTCAGGGATGAAAATGTATGAATCTTTTTGTTTCTCCTACATTGTTTAACATCAGGAAGAAAAAAATAAAGACATCTTTGCCTCTGATGGGAGAAAAATCTTCCCCACACTTATCCTGCAAAGAGACAGAAGCTTTGTGGAGATATGGTCCTCCAGCCTGCAAGTGCTCACTGTGCCTCCATCAGCCAGCACCCAGCACAGAGCCTGGTCCACAGAAGTACTCAATGTTTGACGAGCGCTGCATGCCTGCTTAAGGGCAGAGTGCTAGGTGATAAAGTTGTAACAACCATTCCCCAGGACTTCTGATTAAAAAAAAAAAAAACTTTCTCTGTCTGGCAAAATTGAAAGTCTTTGATAGCTGTGACCTTGTCTTCTGGGGCATGTGTACATGTCTGTTTCTATCCTCAGAGCACCTGTACAGTGTGTGGTGCTTGTTAGGTAGACTGCATGCCCACTACACACTGATAAATCAAGAAAGTCCAGACATACTTATACATCCTCACACATCAGCAACACTTTGGCTGTGTGGAACCCTCAGAAATGAGTCATTTGGGATAGTTAAGGACCTATCCCATTAAAACCCAGACATTTTTCTTTTCAAAGCAATTTTACAAGATAATCTTTCCAAAAGCACATTACATACTTGACTGAATCTTTAAACAAAATATCCAAAAAATATTTCAATCTTTAAGTGATAGCTCTAAGTCATCAAAATGAACAGAAACTATAGTACTGTGCAAGCATTCAGCAAGGTTTTTAGAAACTATTCACGTGCCCTTTGCCTCCAAAATGAAGTAATCCCAGACTAATGTGTTTTTTTTCAGTTTTTTTATATCATTTTTGTCACCTGACATGTTATCAGGTATTAACTATTATTTGTTGTTGCTGTGTGTTTGCTTCAAACAGCTTTCTCTCCTCTTAAATATGCTACTCAAAAGTCTATTGTTCCTTCAAAGGCAGATAAACAACTTTGGTCATTTAATAAATATTGACGTTTAATATATACCTGACACTGTAAAATGCTGGGTAATACAAAGATATATAATACATAGTTCTTGTCTCACGGAGCTCTGGATTTCATGGAAGAGGCAGACATGGAAACAAATTAGCAGGCAATTCTTATTCTGAAATAGAAAGTTGGTGTTCCTAAATCAGCCTTGGGCTGGGACGGGGGACAGAATGGGCATCAAGGAATGTTCCTTTGAGAAGACGGCTAAGCAGAGTCAAAGCATGTGCACTGGAACCATGTAAAACAAGACCTGTGATCTCCTGGCAGTAATTCTTGGATGCTCATCTGCATGTGCTATCTACATACTGGCCTTTTTGCCTTAGGGCTTGGTGGTTTGAGGAGTTGAAATGACTGGATTGCTGAATTCTAGAAAGGTCCAGCATCACTGTAGTGAGCCCTAATGCACACTGTCATGGAGTAGCTGTTATCAGCGTTAGATAAGAACACCCTCAGTGGTTCTTGCGTTCACACTAGAGTGCTCCAAAAGGCTCCTCTCAGAATCAGCCACGCAAAATGTCCTTGGACTTTTCCATCATCTTGAAAAAATTTTGATTATCAACTCTCGTTCACTCCTCCTTTACTGGAAATTATTTTTTTTAAAGAAGTCTTAATGGTTTGTTTTAGCAAGATTACCTGCTGCGAAGTTCATTACCTAAAAGGCTGGAAAAGAGGTAACTACATAAAAGGTTTCAAAATACTTGTGGCAATAAGCTCTCTGAAGAGATAATTGTTAAATTTAAGATGCATGGAAATAACTAAGAAAGACAAGAAGAATATTAGCAAGAGTAATGGAATAACCACTTATAATCTAAAACACCTTTCAGGAAATGCTCTTTATTAATATTAGCTAGTTCATTCATCAAAAATATACTTAGCTTATAAAAAGTATAAGGCACTAAACTAGACACTGAGGTTGTAAAATAAAATAATATTGAGACTGACCTTGAGAAAGGAAAGTAAGATGCCCACACAAATAATGCAGAACAGAATATGAAACATGTCAGAAGAGAGGTACAGATAAAAACTAGAGGATGAAAATGCTGCTTCCAGCTAGAGGGATCAGAGAAGCTCAATTAACGAAATGTCCTTCCTCTGGGCTTTGTAAGAAGGATAAGTTTTGAACATGAGGTTGGGGAGGAGAAAAGAGAGTGTATGGACCCCAGACAGCTATTACCATACACACAAAGGAACTGGGTTGGAGTACAGGGAGGATGAGGAGAAGCAGTGGGAGAGAAGGCTGGCTCCAAGCCAGGCCGAGAAAACCAGACTTAACACAGCGGACAGTGAGAAGATACTCACCACTCACGAACAGAGATGCGAGCAAGACAGATGCTTAGTGTGTAAAATGTACAGCTTTAGGAGTTATTTCAGAGGGGAGTTCCTGTAATACCACTAGGGTGGGAAGTTGGGCATATTAGATGTTGCAGAGATAAATTCAAGAGGATCTGGCTCTTAACAACGTGACATAAAGGGAAGACTTTAGAGGATGTCGGCAAAGTGAGGCCAAAGTCAAACTCCAAGTGGTTAAAGACCAAGTGGTAAGGAAATTACAGCAGCAAGCACAGGCTACTTCTACAGGAAGTCTGGCAGGAAAGAAGAAAGTTTATCATTAAGTGTGATTTAAGTTAAAAGAAAATATAAATAGCACCTTATGAGTTAGTAAGTGAATTAGGATTAAAACTCAAACCTTTATTCCACGGCAATAAGATTAGCCCTCCTAAGAAATCCAATACTGGTTCCTTCTTATATCAAACTTCAAAAGCTACATGGTCGATCACTGGAAATGTGTCTAGTTTCTCTGAGATTTTTCTTTTTATATATGCCTTAAAGAACAATTAAAACAGAGTGAAGCACTTTAATTCACATGATTTTGAGCTTAACAATTACACAAATGTATATTCCCATTTTATCACCTGGGATTAAATGACAAAACAAAAATAAGTTTACTTCCTAGTCTATCTATTCTGATTTTTTTCACTTTCTAATAATTTCCTTGCTCTGTTTTGAAATCCTCTACTAACTTATAGCTGAAGAGTTTGCCTCAAAGGAAGATAATAGTTTGGGGAAGAGAAGCAACTATAGGTCATGGGCTAGTAAAATTCAAATCTGATTTTAAGTTAAGTGTTTCTTTTTATTGTATTATTCACAAGTTCAATGACTAATTTACTCCTCTTATGAGTGAAAACCCACCCCACAATAGAAGGCCCGCTAGAAGCTATGTTAAGGCTGTTTCCTTTTAGGTAAGGGTGCGTAACCCACAGAGTGAGAAGCCACAGGGCAAACCACTGGACAAGCCAATACTTCAGTGTTCAGCGGCTCCGACTGCCTAGCTGTCCAAAGTAAGCCCTTAGATTCATTATTTTTAATTCCAGAAACTAGACTGGCTTTGCATTTGCATCAAATGACTGGTTACCATTCCAGAGGGCACCTAAAATTATCTCCCCAGGTCCAGGGCTAGCAGCAAATTGTAAGTAGCAAATCACAAATGAACCCAGCTTTAATAATGTCTACACGTGACAGTCAATGGAAACTGTAATGCTGATATTTTCAATATCAGTAAGCCAGTTTTTTTTAATCTATTAAAAGATGCATCTAAATTCCAGATGCCCTATGTTGCCCCTAATACAAATGCTCCCAATCCCAGTAGATGGTCTTTTTCTCCCTTTTGAATCTATTCTTACTGTCTCAAAATAGTTTTCAGACATGGTCCTCCCTCACTGTGAATGACCCATTCATATGTAAAGTATAAATAAAGAAAGAAATTTGCATGCTTTAATTAGCAATTGCCTAATGCCTAGTTCCTGAGGACTCAGCAGTTTACCTACAGGTGGATCAATAGCTGGTTAAAACCCAGGGGTAATGAGGCCACACTCCTGGGTCTGAAAGAGGCAGTGGACCTCATCACAACGAATCCTGTGCCACAAACTCAGAAAGCACCTCCGACAGCTGAATTATAAACGAGTATTATCACTGGGAGGCCAACCGCCACATTACTATAAAACAACCACATTTTAAAACAAAAACAACAGCAAAAAAGGATTAATTTTCAAAGTTATTTTTTCAAACTTTTTAAAAAACACAAAAATTTTTTAATCTCCCTCCACCTCTCACTCACCAAAAAAAAAGAAGAAAAGAAAAAGAAAGAAAAACCAGGACAAAGCACTGATAAAGATAACCTGCACAGACTAAGTTTTCCTTAGAAATAATCGCTAACATAAAATCATGTAAACTGACAGATGTAGAGATGAAAGCACAAAGAAATACTTAACATAACTACTCAGCAGGTAAGTAAAGTAAGTGATTCGCAACAAAAGCATCTTATCAGGCCATACTTCTAAATACTTGTTTCAGTTCAACAATGTGGAGAGTAAGGCTGACCGGTATTTACTCAGTAGAGGTACTGAGGGCTATTACATGTCAGGCACTATTTTAGGTGTTTAACGCATATCCTTAACCATGTGATCCCCACCACAGTCCTGCAAAGTACATTATTACCCCCATTCTCGCCCAAGGACATCCAGCTATTAGCTGAACCTTGATTTACACATGACTCTGCCTGACCCCAAAGCCTGTGCTCTTTCCTCTTGGGGACATACTTTTCTTTAAGGTAACTGGTATCACATTTTGGGGGACAAAACAGAGAAATGCCCAAGTTTCAGATTTACTGTTTGAGGTTTCCAAGGTTACTGCCTCTTTTGAAACGGCAGTGTGGTACTTGTTCCAGAGCCCGGCCCTGCGGCTGGGTTCAGGAAGCCCTCTAGGATCTGAGACTGAGAGCAAAGAGCTGCCCCAAACCGCAGCCTCAGTTAGAGGCACGCAGGCCCAGAGATGACTTCCTCTGAGCTGAGGGTGAGGGGGAAGGTGGCTGATCACTGAGCCATTCAGTACCACACAAACCTCACGTTAAATGACTCTGACTCTCCTTCAAGACTATCATTAGCAATAAAGGACGATATTTGCACGTTCTGATGCTTCTATTCTGTATTCTATTCTATTCTGTATCTTGTCCATTTACCTTACTAGAGGTCAAGACAAAAGGCCAGAACCACAGATTTCACCCAGAAAGAGACAGTACTGTCTAATAATGGTCAGGGGATAAGTACAGACACTGGAAGATCCGGCTCCTTTCTCTGACTCTTTGTTAGGCATCATTCGTTCCTCTTTATTTAAAATTACAGGTGAACATTTTCCAATGTTATAAAACATTCTTTGAAAACATAATTTTAATGGCTGCATAATAATATCCCCTCCTGAAGTTTTTTCTTTAATAATTTATGTAGCCACTTCTGTTATTGGAAATTTAAATTGTTTCTAAAGCTTTTGATGTTTCCGATGGTATCACAAATGACAGTGACTATCCTTGTATATAATGCTTTGATGGGACTCTCTAATAATTTCCTTAGAATGAATTCCTAGAAGTAACATTAATGACATAAAGATTACAAGCATTTTAAAGTCTCAATTCATATTGTCAAATTACTTTCCAAAATGGTTGTGCCATTTTCCATGCCAGCAGTGTTTGAGAGCACCTGCTTCATCAAATGAAGTATTATGTGTTCTCAAATTAGGAGTGAGGGAGAGAAGGAGGAATAGAGGGAGGGAAGACAGAGAGAAAGGAAAATAAAAAAAGAGAAAGAAAGGAAGGAAGGTAGGTAGGAAAGGGAGGGAGGGAGTCATTTCTTTGATTACTGGATAAGCTAAAAACTTTTTCATGCTCATTTTCTGTAGTTTTTATTCTTTTTGGAACTACTGATTCATGTTGTTTGCTTATTGCTCTACTGGAAGGTCACAGATTTACAGAAGCTCCTACTTTAGTAAGCATATCAACCTTTGATCTGTCATAGTTGATGCAATTTTTTCTCTAGGTTGTCTTTTAATTTTACGAGTTCTATTTTATTTCCAGAATTGTAACAGAACATTTTCTATTTAAAAAGACTGGGGACTCGGGATGAAAACATTACTCCGGAAAAACCCCACTATGTCCAGCTTACTAGAAAGTAAAACTGACTGGAATGCTCCTTTCCATCATCTAGCTGTCTTTGATCCAGAGTGTGAAAAGGACATTCCAGCAGTATTTGATGACACATGGAAAAACAAAACAAAAAGAACCACTCCGTGGACTAGAGTGAGCACCGCAGTGCCCTAGGCGAGTGCACAGCAGGCAGCTATGGCAGCCGCTCCCAAGCACAGGGCACAAATACCGCTCACCAGCAGGAGGGGGGTCTGACGAGAGGTACGACATTGCATGAGAAGGCATGACTATTGGCTCAAGTGACGCCTGAAAAGTGAAAAACAAACGGATACAAAACACAGCAATCATTAAAATGAACTATTTCTCAGACTTCATCACAGACAAAACCAGATTTAGAAATAATGGGAGTGTAGCGCCAGCCAAATCAATAGCTGCAGAGAAAATCAAATAATTTCTCAAAACAGGCAGGCAAGGAACTGAGATGCTGAGAGGAAATACTCAGGAAAAAAATCCACTTGCAGAGTACTGGTTGAAAACACTCTAAACAGCCTACCCGAGGTGGGCATGGCACAGAAGCTCTTTCTCTTCTTGTCACGGAGCACTGGTGACTTGTACTCCCTTTTTTTTTCCCCTTTGGTGTTTTTCCCCTTCCTTTCTTCTTTTTTCTTATATAGAGTTGCCATGTACTTGTCTCTTATTTCCTCTTTCTTAGGAATAACCACCATGACTGACTTAAACATTACAAAGATGGACACACCCAAATTACAAAGAACAGGTATGTGTGTTCTAAAGCCAGGAAACAGAAAAAAAATGACAATCTAAAACTGATGTACTGATACTTTTGATCAAAGTAAAAACATAAAAATTATTTTTATACCCCCTCATTAAAAATAAAAACAGAGCATGTTGTGGCTCTGGGAAATTATAAAAACCTTCATAATCACAATTTTTAAATAGCTAATATTTTCCTTGGCACTGAAACTTGATGTTTAATAATAATAATAACGGCAGCAAGCATTTATGGGACCTTCCTTCATAAGACTCCCAGCAAGGGGTTAAATGCTTTACATTCATTGTCTTTGTTGATTTCCGCAACTTCATGGGGTGTTATTATTCTGCCCATTTTTACAGATAAAAATTATGAATATCAATTACTCAAGTCAGTTGTCCTAAGTCACACAGCTAGAAAGTGACATACCCAAGACATATTCAGGCACAACTGGCTGAGTTCTTAACCACTGTTCTAAGGGCACCTTCCACTGGAGGGACCCTACAGCAGCTCTCATCCAAAGTCTCCAGTGGGGATCGTTCCTTTCTATCTGCACTCCCCTCAGTGATCAATCCTCCTTCCCCTTACCTAGCCTATCACTCCCTAACCTGTCTCCTTGCTGCTGTCTCTCAGTACTCAGTCTAACCCAGCCCCTACCCTGCTACCTGACTCATCTTTTTAATACAAAGGAGCTAAACGGCTCCAGCTTAAAGATCAGTAACATGAGGCATGGCTAAAAACAGGTGAAGAAACAAATACCAAAGATGGTAAGTATTATTCCTTCATTAGGTCTTGTTTCTAGGCACTAGCAAAAGCTCCTGTTTTCTCATCCCCTGCCTAAACTATAATTCATTACAGTGTTAGAGCAGAAAGTACCATTTCTGCTACAGAATTTAGAATCTCAAACTTAAGGATGTGGATGCCTGTGATAGTTTACCAAATACCTATAATCTCTACGTATATGCTCAAATAATTCTTGAGCTTCCTTTTTTCATTATTATTATTACTATTACTCTTACTATTATTTAATATAGAGAAGATGGCGGGAAGAGTCAAGGTCAGGAAGCTGGCAATGAGCAGCTTACCTTATAGTGCTGTCTCCATATGCTCACAAGGAAATCTCCATCCCTGGCCGAGTTTCTGTGCTAAGACACAGAACAGATGCAGATGTCTACCTCTTTCTTCAGTGTTGGGGGACTATATCTCATTTCATAAGTATAACAAAGAAGTCAAAATATAATGTTATCTAATCATATGTAACATGTAGAATATATATCATATAACCTGCATTATTATATATTGTTTATTAATGATTTTATATATAATAATCTTAATTCCTAAAGGGATTGGGCACTGCCCCATTCCTATACTTGTTCTGATTCCTCCATGGTTCTCATTAAATTAGCAGAAAAATAGAAGGTGTTCAATAAGTAGGTGATCAATTCCTAATTTTCTAAATTGTGCTGAAATACATCCTGTCACTAGATATGTACAATATTACAAGCAGAATAAGTGATTATTTTAACCAACACACCAGACTTCAGGGATTGGCAAATGAGGCATTGGCAAACTACAGCCCAGAGGCAAAATCCAGCCCACCAACTCTGTTAGTAAATAAAGTTTCATGGAACACGGCCACGCTCATTCATTTGCATATGGCCTCTGGCTGCTTTCATGCTACAACAGCAGAGCTGAACAGTTCTGACAAAGACTTTATGGCCTGCAAAGCTGAAAATATGCACTCTTTGGCCCTTTGCAGAAACAATTTGCTGACCCCTGGTCTACAATAAATAAAAGCAGTGTTTCTCTGGTATTTTCTACTGACGTACCCCTTAATGGCAGATGAAAATTAAGTGGAGTCATGAACCCCAGTTAGAGAAGCATAGATTTAGATGACCACTTGCCCCTTCAAATCCGGTTGGGAAGCCATCTGTGTTTCAACGATGCTGCCATTCCTCAAAACTCTTTCAAAATTGTAATTGTAGCCTGGTGTACTTTCTTTTCAACAATCTCAACTCTGGTAACAGATATTAGTTCTTTGAAAATAGATTTTGTTTTTGGTAACACACAAAATTTTATATGACCCAAACTAGCACCTGAGTTAGTCAAATTGGGTATTTCTGGTTTTCATCACAGATAAACTATAATTATATATTAATGACGTTGGCTCTTTTGTATGACCCATGCACTGATTCAGATATCAAATGTGATTTCATATGTGTCAACTTGTCTAAGCTATAGTCTCCAGTTGTCTAACCAAACACCGAGCTAAGTATCACTATAAAGGTATTTTGTAAATGTGATTAAAGTACAGTCAGTTAACTCTAAGTAAGGAAGATTATTCTAGATAATCTAGATGCACTTGATTCAATCAGTTGACAGACCTGAGGCTTCCCCAATTCTGCTGGTGGGTACCAGCTTCAACTTGTGCCCAAGAGCTCCAGCCTGCCCTTTCCGATAGCCTGCCTCAGGGATTTCAGACTTGCCTAGCCAGCCCACAATCATGTAAGCCAATTCCATACTTCTCCCCTTTTCTCTCTCCCTCTCCTCCCCACTCCTACTCCCACAGGTATGTATATATACATAAAAACTCCCACTGGTTCTGTTTTACTAGTGGAACCCTGATATATCAAGCCTGAAGATATTTCAAAAATAATTTTGGTTCTCTCTTAACAGTTATCATCTTAGAGGACACCAATCCCTTGGATAAAAATAGCCACTTAGAAATGAAACACATTGCTTTGTAGTCACATTACTGTATTGTCACTCCTATTACATCTGAATTCCTCATTCCCTCTGGCAAACCATAAATTCTAAAAGAGCAAACTCAAGCTAAACAAAAACTACTTGAAAACATAAAGTATCGAAATTTCATGTAAACTGTATGTCTCTATGTCTTAGATTAACTACGGCAGTAAGAAGTCAGAGGATGGATAAAATCTGCTACAGGTTATGCCAAATCACACTTGAAACAATTTCTATGAGAGTGCCATGGTCTAAAAGAAATTTTAATTTACTGAAAAAAGTCTAACAAATTGTAGAGAGACATTGAACTTTTCCTAGATCTAAAACATCAAAAAGATGGATAATTTGAGGTACATTTCCAATCAAAGCATTCAGGCCTGCCATACATACATTTTTATCCTGGCCTTAGTGAGGATTAATATGAAATTGAAAGCATTCTGAAAAGTCACCATATCCTTTCTCTCCAAGAAATCTTGTTATACTTCTTACTGAGCATCTATAAAAACTGCTTGTTTTTCACTTTGGATTTGGGTTTTGGTGTGGTATGCATAATTCCAAACATTCAGTGGGTATAAAACTCAGTGACATACATAAGACTGTAAGTATTAAAACACATACAATAGGTTTCCTTTGCACAAATGTGGCAGTTATACATTAAAATACAAGATTTGAATACTCAGACCCAGAGTGTTTAAACCTAGAAGATTATTTATATAAATTAAAAGGCTGTAATTTTGAATTTTCAAATTTACTTGCTAAAATCATTCTAAAAATATGATGAGATCTTGCTCATCCACTTGTCAATCCAGAAGTTTGTACGTGTGAATTGAGCACATTCTTACTGTTTTTTTTAAATCATTATACACTTAGGAATTTATCCTAAGGGAATAACTATGAATTTCCACATATATTTATCTTCAATGATATTCAGCAAAATATATTTATAAATGTAAAATAAAAAGCCAGTAAATATTCAATGGAAGAAATGGTTAAATATTATATATCATTATGACAGAATACTATGCAGCCATTAAAAATCATGTTATACAAAGAAAACAAACTTATGGTTACTAAAGGGGAAAGTGGGTGGGGAGGGATAAATTAGGAGTTTGGGATTAGCAGATACAAAATACTATATATAAAATACATAAACAATAAGGTCCTACTGCACATCACAGGGAACTATATTCAATATCCTGTAATAAACCATAATGGAAAAGGATATGAACAAGAATATGTATACATAGGTATAACTGAATCACTTTGCTGTACACCAGAAACTAACACAACGTTGTAAATCAACTACACTTTAATAAAACAAAAGACAACCAAACCAAAAAAAAAAAACAAAACACATTATAAAATTACTTTATGAAATAATGATCACCACATTTAGTTTAAAAGTAGATTTATAACTTTGTATAATAAGATACCTATTGTAAAAAATTCATAGATTATACCTTTACAATCTGTGTGGGTACATAAGCATATATACAGTTACTGAGCAGACAAACAAATGGAGAAAGATACAAAGCAAACATTCCAATATTGCTCAACTCTGAGTGGTAGAACTAAGTGTGATTTTTTTTTCCCTTCACTATAGACGAAGTTTTCTACTATATGTGTTTTTTTTCATATCAGGAGAAGAGATTTTCAAAGCATAACATAAAACTACAAACCATACAGTATAGTAGTTATCTTTGGAGGGTACGATTACATGGAACTTTCACTTTACACTTTTTACACTATCTATAGTTTTAATTGTTAACATATGCATGTATTATTCTGATAATCAGTCAAAGTATTTATAGTTTTTAAAACAACAAATACATCTTATTTTTTATTTCAATGAGTGATACATTGTCTAAAGCAGGAATTTAAGGGATTTTTAAAAGAATATTTCTACTTATTTTAGTTTAAAATAAGATATTTAAGAATAAGCTGACAGATTAATAGCAACAACAAAATGCTGCTATCTTTGTTAAGAAGCTTTCAAGGAGAATTACATAGGAAAAGTTATATATGTATGTGAACTCCAGTTCTATAAAGATGATACATGAATACTGAACAATTTTTAATGATTACAATGCTACAGTCACAAAAATCTTATATAGAATTATTTATTTCAGTACATTTTAATTGCATATGGGTAACACACAGATTTATTCAAGAACAAGAAAGACTATTCCCAAGCCAGAGAAGGAGAGCCTTATAGGAAGCCAGCAATTCTGACTTAACATACGCAGTCCGCACCGAGCAGTGCCACCCACCCAAGCACTATCGCCATTCTTCAGTGTCACAGTGGGCTGGTGACATGACTTAATTGCTGAGCTACAGCTAATTATAAGGCAAATGAAACAATAAGAGAGAATTCACCCCAACCAATTAACTAACAGAGTAGACACTGATTGTCTTAGAATGTCCTGCATATGCTAATTCAAACTTTATCACCCATAAAGGCATCCATACAACCATGACTCTTTTTTTGTCCCATTCTTTTTCAAGCTTTATACTAGTAGGAATGACCCTGATGCAGAACATCTATCTTGCTACCATCTTGCTGCCATTCAGCTTTTTCCAGCTGGGCATGAATTTCTATGCCTCACTCTATGCTTTAAGCAGCATTATTTAAATAATGTCAGCTACTGCATGATAAGTTGATAATAGCATAATAACTCCATTAGAAAGAAGAAAACCCACAAGATAACTTGGATTCACAATGCTTACATTATAACCCAGTAAGTACAGTTAATTTGTGTCCCCAGATGGCTGGATTAATTAAAACATCTAATCGGCAATGCTCATAAGCAATAATACTAAGATTATCAAAACAGTGATTATATTTTGAAAAATGCTTATTTTTTCTATCCTACCATTAAACTGTTGAAATGCCCAGTTGCACCTTCTCAACATTAAAGAGCTATAAACTATGCTTTGGATTCTGTGTCAGTGTTGCAACCAGAGTTCTTCTGTCTCTCCTTCAATCCCTCCTAGCCACATTGAAACCTCCTAGAAAAGATCTAGGAGTCACAGTTGCTTTCCCTTGAGTCAATAGCTTAATGTCTCTGAGGCAATTTTTCTCATCTATAAATAGAGGGAATTGGACTGTAAGATCCTTTTCAACTCTAGGACAAATGACAGTTCTCCATTAACAAACAAACTTAGCATGGGATTTAAGCAAAATACCACAAACTTTGCAATTGATTTGACAAAAAGCTAATCTCTCTAATAAATAAAGAGCTTTAAGAAATCAATACCTCATAAGAGAACTCAAGCCATTCTGCGATAAGTCCTTTTCACTGATTTCACTGACAAAAATCTAAAAGTTTGATAACATGCATTTTTTTCAAGTTTGCTTGAAATGAGGCAAGTTTGCTTAAAATGGGGCACATGCTATCCATAATAACAGTAATTATTATTATTATTATTATTATTATTATTATTATTATTATTATTATTATTATTACTATTACTCCTATATATTAGTCACTCTAAATTGGTTTTTTTTGGGAGGGGTGGAGGCAATTAGGCTTATTTATTTATTTTTTCTTTTTCAATGGAGGTACTGAAGATTGAACCTAAGACCTTGTGCATGTTAAGCACATGCTCTACCACTGAGCTATACTCTCCCCCTAGTCACTCTAAATTGTTGAATTCCATGAAAATCTAATCTGGAGCTCACTTTATAATACCCATTTAACACACGTCTGCAGTGGTATAAAAGCAGAGCTGTTGGATTCCTAAATATGACTGCTTCTCGATCTCGAGGGCAGTCCTTTAGGATCTTGAATAAATTGTTGTGCCAGCCATACCTCATCATACATGTGCATTTTATATTTCTGTATTTCTCTAAGGATGTTATAGAAAATGAGACAAAATTTATAAATCACTCAGAACTCCAAGTAAGAAATGCTTACACTAAAGGAGTTTTGTATGTATCTTGTTCACACACACACACATACACACACACACATATTGGATTAGCTAAATCCTTAATTAGTATCCTCATCAGCTAAATCTTGAATTGATAATCTGGAAAAGAAAAATCTACTTTCAGTTTTACCACAGATTTATCAAGACATTTTCTGCATCTTTGTTTTATACTTTATTTTTAAAATGGGATCTTCTGAAATTTGCTCATTTTCTCTAAGGGAGATGAGGAGGAATATTTAGCTATAGAAACCCCCTGCAGTTTTTGGAGCAACTGCTCTAGAAACTCTAAGGACGGGGAGATGAGAGGGTGAGTGTCCTTCTCCAGCTCTCTCTTCACAATGGCTCAGGCCTCACCCCAGCAGACAGGTATAGGAACAGGAGACAGTGGAGGGAAGCACTTTTCCTTCCCCTCCTTCTTCCTGATGTCCAAGGGAGTGGCTGCAGGGGACAACAGTGGGCTGCATGGAGAGGCTCAACTTCTCAGTCTTCCCATGAGTCTAAATGTCTTAATTTGGGAGCAAAGAAATTCACAGCCCCTCCATTATCTAGTTTCCATTCTGATCCATCTCCACTCACCTCTACTCCTTTATTGCTCTAAGTAGGACTAATGCCATGGACCAAAGTAAAAACTGTCACCATGATGAGTTCAATGAGCATATAACGTATATTCAAAATTACAAATTCTAAACCTTTAAACTATGAGTGCTTATATATTTAAGCAACACAAAGATACTAGATTATAATTTTTCAAGAATAGAAAATATTTGAATATATTTGCAACCTGTTTTACATTAAGTATTTTCCACATTATTCTTCATAAAAGTCCTCAGGAAGGAATGAGAATTATTCTCACCATATTAGCATACCACTGGCATCACCCCCTCACCAAGGGATAATTTTTAAATGTTCAGTTTCTTGGAATTAACCTAAAAAGAAAGAATAAACTGTACTTAAAATTATTACATTCACTCAATAACCCAAATTGTGATAGCCTCTCAAAGTTCAGGTGCAATGCTAATTAATTTGCAGGCATTCTATGAAGTTGTACATCTGCACCAAAAAGAGTGCAAATGGAAAAAGAGCGGTTATTCACCACAACCTCACTACTTACTGGTAAACAAACACATCAGCTAAGTATAGCTCACTGTCTTAGGAGGAGCCACATTTCCAAATTTTGAAGGGGTTCTAAGTAGAACACCATTATTTACTTAGTATTTATTTAGTATCTAGTGTTGGTTTCCTTAACTTTACCAGATGGCATTGCAAAGGTTTAGGAGGTTTAATTTCTCAAAGCCTTATTAAAACAAAAGCCCCTTACTCTGCTTCATTATTTGAAGTCTCAGTGTATCGAATGACTTTTCTTTTCCATGTTAACAATCAGGCCTGGCGGTTCACAACGTATGAAGTGCATTATCTCCTGTTAGAGTAGCTCATGGTGTACGTGTAGCGGGAGCCCAGAAATGGTTTGGGTGTGGCAGTTTTCCAGCCGTCTAAACTAGATACTAGACTAACTGTATGCAAGAAATCATGTAACTATATCTACTTACAAAATCTGCATGAATACAGCCAGTTTAAAGTAACCAGTGTGATTTTTTTTCTCTTAATTTCAAGAGGATTAAGGTCAAAATTCCATTCCAATAATCTGCTGACAAGAATTTTAACTATATCTTTTCCATAGTGCTTAGAAACAACGCTATTTAAAAAATTTAATGTCCTAAGAGAAAGACATCTATGTGATTTGGAAATAAAAATCTGAGGTTAGCACCTGACTGATTCTTAAAAGCTGAGAAAGTATCTGTTTTGTTTATCTGCTGAATAGACATTTGCATAGAGCTTATTATGGGCCAGACACCATTCTACACATTTTACAAATATTAGCTCATTTAATTCTTATAACAACCCTATGAAGTACTAGTACTGTCCCCATTTTACAGATGGGGAAACAGGCACAGAGAGTTAAGGGACTTAAGTCATACGAGTAGTCAGTGGTACAAGCAGTACTGAAACCCAGGGAATCTGGATCTAGACTTTGTGCCCCTAATCAGTCACACACTGCCCTCCCTCCCCAATATGCTGCCTCTATTCAGGAGGACCAGTGACACTTGGCTGCTTTAGGCAGTTTTATTCAATAATCATGGACATTTCCAGAAGAGTGAAAACAAAAGGCAAACTTACCTGTCCCCATAAAGTATGCCTAAGGTGTTTTGCACCATTCATCTGATTAGAGTTCTAACTTACTCTGCCATAAGGTTCTTTTCACTGGAACTATATATTCCCCCCACCAAAAAATGTTACATAATATATTAGAATTTGTGTTTTCATTTAATATATCATGGACAGCTTTCTATTTCAGAACATCTAGACCTACCTCATTCATTTAAAATGTTGCAACAGCATTAGATTGTGTGGAGGCCCAGGGCTATGGGTAAATAGTCTTTTGATTTCTCCCAGTTTATTTTTTAACATTTTTTATTGAGTTATAGTCATTTTACAATGTTGTGTCAAATTCCAGTGTAGAGTACAATTTTTCAGTTATACATGAACATATATATATTCATTGTCACATTTTTTTTCGCTATGAGCTACCACAAGATCTTGTATATATTTCCCTGTGCTATACAGTATAATCTTGTTTATCTATTCTGCATATGCCTGTCAGTATCCCAGTTTTTATTACTGTTTCTTTTGCCTTTTCTCCCTAGGTCTCATTCCAGTAAGCTGATTAATATTCCACCCCTTTTCAGTCTGTGTTTCAAAGATGAGGTTTAGCCTCAATGCTCCCTGGTGGGTTTCAGCACAGCTCGCCTGGGCTTCAGAGAATTGTAAGCCTGAGATTTTGAGTTACCATGCCCTGCTTTACTTTGTCTCAAATCCTTTTTGCAATGGCCTCCATGTGCCTTTACTGCCTAAGCACCTGTCTAGTCTCTGGTCTGGATCCGACACACTGCATTTCCTTCATCCACACCTGAAGTTGGGCCAATTGCAGTGGCTACATCTCCTTCCCAGTTCTGGCTCCTACCCACCTGCCTAGTCTGCTAGAATGAATTAGCTCTGCCTGGCCAGATGCCAAGAAGTCACAAATCAAACTCAATCAATAGGTGGTAATTAAACTTCTGCCTCTAAAGCCCAGCAGAGGTTGTCAATGGGATTTCTCAGTGGATCCTGGCCACTAAGCAAGGACGCAATTTTATGTTTAGTTTTAAAACTTGAACTTTCTCTGACAGGATTCTTAGAGAGAATAATAGTGAATAAAGGTAATAGTGTTATTTTAAAGGAAAAATGGCAATCAGTGCAAAAAATAATCTGAGAGGACCTGGCATTTCCGAAATCAAAACACCTGTCACTCAGTAGATCATGACCAATCTTCATTTCTAGGTGAGCCAAACAGAAATACTAACTGAACAGTGATGTAGGTCACCTTCAAATCTAATCAATTCTCTTGTTTTAGCCTTCAGTCTAGCCTCTTTACGCCAGCCTTTTAGAAGATATAATAATACAGAATGACACCAACTGAGGGAAACATGGTGCAGAGTGAGGGCCAAGGACTTTAGTGACCTTAAGTGTGAAAAGTGCTGCTTTCACTCACTGATCTACACCGTATTTCTTTTAAGAATATACCAATATGAATATGCTTTCCCCTCCCATATCCAATCCATATCACTGCCTTAAATAATTATTCTTTTAGGAAATGTGAGGTTAGAAAAAGTCTCCCCTTAAGTAAGAACGATTCTGCTTATGGCATTGGTACATTTGCTCTCACCTTAAAAATAAGAGGCTGTTGAATTAATCACTGACGCATACTGAATAAACTGTGGAAGAGTACTGCCCTGTTGGAAAACTCTCCCTCCCACTTTCACAACCACTGGAGATTTCCAGTTAGGTCTAATGATCAGAAACAATCACAGCCATACAGACTTTCAGTAGATTTCTGGTTTACCACTTGAGTGGAAAACAGTTGCCAAGGAAAAGCAAATAGAACATAGAGTGTAGTGTGTTCTGCCTCTAATTCCTCTTTCACAGGCTCAACATGACATCTAAAGAACAAGATGTTTCATGAAGTTTGCTCATGATAACTTTTTAAAGATCTTATTACCATATCTTTACCCAACTGGTGTGCTGACTGGATTACTGAGCTCATAGCTGGGGGCCACCCCATCTGTTTACCTCCGTGTGCCATTCAAATACTATTACCTTCTATGTGTGCCATGATGCAGAAAAGGTTGGGGAGCCCTGAATTAATCCTTGTCATCTAGGCCTTATTTTTGCATAGGCCATGTTACCATATGGTCCCTCTGAAGAATGATAATATGTTTAAGCTGAAAAGACCTCAAATCACCTCTTCCCACATGGGGCTTCTAACTGTAAGTTCCACAGGGAACTAAGAGATGTTAGTTTAATCAAAGAAATGGAAATTTGAGAAATACTGAGTTAAAGTTAAGTAGATTTTTTTTGGTGCAGGATGTCTCAGAAGCTTCTATATGCTGAATACACTGTGACTCTCCAGAAGGGGATTATAATAAATAATTTATGTGTATTTAAGGGTGGAGCCCTGAGAATATTTTTTTTTCAATTGTGGCAAAATACACATAACAGAAATGTATCATCATCTTAATCACTTTCAAGCATACAGTTCAGTAGTGTTACTATAATCACATTGTTGTGCAACCAGTCTCCAGAATTTTCATTTTGCAAAACTGAAACTCTATACCCATTAAACCACAACTGCCCATTTCCCCCTCCTCCCAGCCCCTGGCAACCACCCTTAGAATATCTTTAGCAAGTAATAATTCACAAAACACACGTTGGAAAAATGTTGCTTTATCTCTTATAGTTCACCCCCTCATCTTAAAGATGAGAAAATAAGCCTGAAGATGTTAAGGAATTCGAGGAATTTGTACAATGTCACAAGTTCATAGTGCGCCAGATCTAGAACTCAGATTGCTGGACTTTTAGCCTGACCTCCTTTCACAACACAAAGAGTAGAAAGCTAGAATAAGCTAATAATTATCCAAATTCTACCAACATCTGCTCTGAAAACACCTAGTATCTACCAGATCTATTCCAAATAAAGGACTATTAGATGCAAGAATTCTCCTTAAAGCCACACTAAGTCCTCAATATTCCACATTGGGGTGTACATAACATCAGGAAGCCCCAATTTAAACACTCCATACCTCCCTTGGAGCATCAGTTGTACTTGATGATTACATGATAATTAAATACTTTGATAATTAAAATAATCACGGATATACTGCAAAGGTGGATGCAAAATTAACCTAATTTAAAAGGGCTGCAAGGGGACCTGTTGCAGCAGTAAGCTACACTAGCCTGTGGCCCCACTGCCTAGAGCATCCTCTCCCACCTGTCTCTAGGGTGTGTGGCAGGGAAGCAGGAGAAGCACTGCACAGAGGGGAAGAGCCTAAAATCCACAGCAGGACCTGGGACACAGCTCAGGAGGAGCAGCCTGGTAACCAATGAACCAAACTGCACCTGGACAGTTCATGTCAACACGGATGCTCTTTAATACTTGTGTCTCTCAGTGAGCATCCTCAGGCTCCAGAGAAGGAACAAGCTAAGATAGTCTTCCAGTAATAACAGTTAACTAAAAGAATGCAGAAAGGAGTGATAGCATCTATTGCTAGACATCAAGTTTAGGATGAAAAGGGGGAGTTGGTCGCAGAAGAGAAGAGTTGAATTAAATGTCAAACTCATATTCAGAAGGTCCACTGTGGGATGGCATTTAAATTCCAGCAGCTACTTCCTCTCTCTGCAGATTCTAAATCCAGAAAACTTAAAATAGTTATACTGCATGCTCATTCATTTTTGAAATGAACTTACTAAAATTCAGTTATATCAAATCACATTACAAGAGTGAAAATGGAAAATGTTGTTCTCCTTTCTTCTGAAAATTACCCAAAGAGAGAAGGTACAACCTTTTTAAAAAAAATTCTGCCAAGGCAGGAAGGATAAGCCATTTTCCTTTTAGATCTCTTAAGTTTTTAGCTTTCATCCATAGGCTACTGCCAACATTCTAAGCTTTAGAAATTACTGGCAGGTTTTCAAATATAAAATCCAAAGTGATAATTTTCTTGCCTTTATTTTAGCTGGGCCTAAGCAGCTGGCTTGAAGCAGCTGGCAACCCGAGAGCGAAATAAAGCAGAATGAAGCCAAGCATCTCCTTGACTAGCATCACGTGCCAGGGCAAGGCCGGCTTCAGTTCCACTTGGCGTTTCTTTTTAACCTGTCTCAAAAGATTCCTTCTCAGAATGTCTGCATCAGTATGTTAATCCTGGCACTGGGCGCTGGGTATTCATTCTTCCCCCAGCTGCTCTTTGCTTCACATCCTCTAAAATCATGGTTCCCCTCGCCAAAATGAAATGCAAACCGGTACATTAGTCAAAGACACAGAGAATGAGTGCCACGTAAGGTGAGAGGCATGTGCCGTGAATATCAATGTAACACAAGCAATTCTAATCGGTACTATGGGAGCTGACACACGCTAGTTACTAACTGCACAGAAGAGGCTGCAGTTAACCTTGGTGGAGGTTGGGAAGTTCTGCTTTAGTCACTTAGAGAAGGACTTCATTCTTCCAAGTGAGTGAGCAACAACTCTTGATTCCCAGCTCCCGAGACGGCCAATTATTTTCACAAGCATGGCCAAATTCTCAAAATAAATTTAAATTTGCATTAATTGAAGATACATGACATATTGTAGATGGGTGGTGGTAAAGTAGAGAAAACATAGGATGAAACAGTTTGTGAGAAAAAGTCATTCTTAGCAGTGGATGGTCAATTTATAAACAACGTCCTCTAACAATGTTTCAACAAGTAGGATAAAATAATAAGAATAATAAAAACAATTAAGTACTGGATCAGAGCCACTACCCACCCTGAGGCAGAGAAAGAAAATGCTTTTTATAAAAGGAAAGAATAGTAAAAAAGGAAAAGAAAGAAAAAGATATTCACTATGCTTAAAATGTGTATTTACAATGAGAACAGTAATTTACTTAAATGGGATCAATGTCTTAAACTGTAAACCCCGCAATAATACACAATGTTGTCTTTCCCTCTTTAGCGTGTAAATGAGATTTCCAAAGAGGCCTGAACTGTCATACCTACTAAATGTTTCCATATATGTCTGAAAACAAGACAAAAAATACTAATTTGTAGGCATGAAGTAGAAGATAAAGCAGCTTTACCAGCTTGAAGAAAACACTCCTTACACTGTATCCCAGCACAGCCAAAACCATGTCAGTAAATAACTGTTGGATGCTGAGTGAAGTGTCACTGTGTAAGGGAATTTAAAAGAATTTATTAGATAGCCTCCTGGCTAATACAGTTGAAGAAAAGCACTGGAAAACTAATACCTAATTACCTGTCACTGGTCTGACAGAGTCTCTCTTTAACCAAACTTCACTCAGGCTCCTCTGAATCTTCTTCCCAACTAGGTCTCACCTTTTAGACGGGATGTCTGCCTTTGTATCGCCAAACTTTGGCAAGAATTCTATCAAGTAGGGTTAGCTAGAATCCCCCCGCCCTTGATACCTTATCACCCTAAATATCTGATCAAATTCCTCATCCTCCACTAGCCCCCAAGTGATAGCTGATCTCTCTGGCCAGTCTTCAGCAAGAATCCTGTTACGTCAGTTTAGCAAAGAACTGCCCTATCCTCTTAGTAATTTTCTATCCACCAACACCCCCGCTACTCTCCACTTGTTCCTGGGCTATAAATCTCCACTTTCCCTTGTTACGATCAGAACTGAGCCAAGTTCTGTACTGAGGTCTCTTTCTCCCTGTTGCAATAGTCCTAAATGAAGTCTTTTAACTACTGTCCAGCTCTGGTTTTCTCTGTCAGGTCTTAGTCATCGTGCCACTCTGGAAAATAGTTTGGCAATCTTCAAAATGTTAAACATAGAGTTACCACAAGACTCAGCAGTTCCACTCCTTAGGCACATACCCATGAGAACTGAAAAGATATGCCCTTGCAAAAACTTGTACAGAAATGTCCATAGCAGCAGTATTATTCAAAAAGTCAAAAACTATAAACAACCCAAATCCCTATCAAATAATGAATGGATAAATAAACTGTAGTATATCCATAAAAATAATAATATTCAGCAATAGAAAGAAATGGAGCATTGATACATGTCACCACATGGATGGACCTTGAAAACACTGAGTAAAATGAAAGAAGCCAGCCACAAAAGACCATAATGCGGTATGATTCTATTTATATGAAACTTCCAGAATAAGAAAATACATAGAGAAACAAAGTAGGTTAGTGGTTTCAGGGGATAAGGGGAGAGAGAAATGAGAAGTCACCACTAATGGGTAGAGTTTCTTTTGGGGGTGATGCAAACAATCTAAAATTAAATAGGGATGATCATTGCACAACTCTAGGTATACTAAAAACCACTGAATTGCATACTTTAAAAGGGTAGATTTTACTGTAGGTGAATTACATTTCAGTAAACTGTTATTAAAAAAAACAAGTCATTGCCACAAGTTTGTTCAATAGGTATTTGTTGAGGGCCTACTATATGCTGGGCACTGGGAAAATAATACACAGACATGGTCCCTGTCCTCCCAGAGCTGACAGTCTTGGGGAGGAAGCCTGGGTTTAAACCTTGGTTCACGACAGTAATCTGGGCAAGTATCTTACTTCCTCATCTATAAACAGGGTTAAAGGCAGTACTCAGGGGCTGGCACATTGGAAGGGCTCCCTAAATGCTAGCTATTACTGAATGAATTATAAATACCGGAGAAAGAATATAAATAAAAGAAGAGGGCTTAGGTTGGGAGGTTGGAGAAGGTATCTCTTCAGGAAATGACATCTGGGCAGAAACCTGAAGGATCAGCTAAAGGTAGAAAGAACTGCAGACAAAAGAACGTGCAGAGAAGTACAAAGGTCTTGAGGCAAGGAAGAGCTTGAGGCATTCCAGGAACTATGTGTGATCACCAGACACTAAGCACGTGAGGGAAAGATAAGCAGGAGCCAGAATATGCTGGGTCTTATGGACCAAAATTAGTACTTTGGATTTTATTCTAAGTACAATGGAAAATCACTAAAGGCTTTTAAGCAGAAGGATGACATGATCCAAACTACATCTACAAAAGATCCCTGGCCGCTATGAAAGGGAAGAGCACATAATCAGAAGGCTACCACTGTGCTCCAGGGGAGAGATAAGGGTGACTTGGATTACACTGTGGAAGAGATCCTAACAACCTTGGCTGGGCTGAGACACACAGAAATGAAAACACGGATTTGCAGCAGAATCCCTTCCGTTCTGTTCTACACACGCAGTCTGCACTGGGTAGATCACCAAAGGAAGAGTGAACACGATGAGGAAGAAAGTGTACCGCAGCAGACTTGACTCAAAAGGCCCTCAAATTTCTATTTTCATTGGCAACCAGCTATGCAATCTTAGCAAAGACTTTCTCCTTGAGCCTCAGTTCCTTATCAGTATGAATGGAATAACAGCTCTACCTCACAGGGTTACTCTAAGACTTAACAGACTTAACTGAGTATCAGGCAGTGTGCCCTCCAAGTGCTAGTTAACTTAACAGATACACCCAAAACAAAAACAAAATACAGATTGTGATTAGTTATTTGCTTCTCTTTAAGGTCAAGCTGCTTTTGGTTTTGCTTTGTTTTGTTTTGTTTTGTTTTGTTTTGTTTTGTTTTGTTTTGTTTCGTGAGTATGTGTTAAGCTTCTTCAATATATTCGAGCCTGCAGAGAACACCGCAGGGATCCATCTACTTGTTCCATGGCACTTACTTGCTGGGAAACCCACACAGTTGTCGCAGATAAGTCTTTTCCCACAGACACACCCCTGGGAAGCAAGTGTTATTTAAAGAAAGCTCTTCCCTAAACAAGCCGAGGTCAGGGAATATACTGACCTAGGGAAAAGCAGTGACCATTTTGCTATAAAACAGGTTTATGAAGCAACCAAAATAAGGAATGATTTTAAGAGATATTTGGCAAAGTTTGTGACAAAATTATCCTGTTTATATGTTTAAACTTCTGCTGAAATTAATAAATTATACCCAAATTTTACCTGAAAAACACAACACTTTGGTCTTGCCACTGGTGAAAACACGCCTGTACACATTAGAGTCATCATCTTTTCTAAGTATATTTGTAGTAAGTGTACACCTGGGATTTTTCTAAAGTTAATTAAATGGGTTGTAAAAACAGCAAATTCTTCTGAGACTTTTCTGGAAGCCCCTGATAGAAGCATATAGGGAATTAGTTTTTTAATTACCCTAATAGTTCATTAATATTTTTTGCTGATTTATAATAATTATATCAAATTTCTTTCTAACATTCTTCTAAGAAAGCATTAACTTAAGGAAAAGCAAAGGTTATGTGCTTATTTACCAGTATGTTGAGTCAGATAATGAAAAAGAAAAAAAAAACACCTTTCTCATGTGAATTGTCCCACAAATTTTTATCTTCAACAACAACAAAAAATTTTGCTTTATGGTTTAATAAAACTCCATATTAAAAAGTCAAAGTTAGCAAAACAAAAAAAAACTTTAAATAAATGTCATATTATGTTGTCATAGCTATAGTAATTACTGAATAAATATGAGGAAATCTGATTACTTCTCTGAATAGATATTTAATGTTCTGAAAATTATTGCACTTCAAATCTTCTACACAGACACTGATACAGATTAATATAAATAATGCCTGTTGGAAATTGCTATAAATGGCACACACTGGCATAAAATTATGTCTGCTGGGTGAAGGGGACACTGAAGGATAACAGCACCACAGGTATTGTCTGATTTAGTGTATGTTTTTAAATCCAGCTTCCTTCAAAGGAGCAAATAAACTATGCTTCTATTAAAAAAAGGAAAGAGAAGAAACCAAGAAAGCAGCAGATGGAATTATTTTATACAAATGTAAGCATAAAAATCTTTCTTTATTACCTCTCAACTGAAGGAAACACAGTGAATGGAAACAAAAGCTTTATCATTCTGAAAACTTTTTATCTTTGTCCTGGGTTAAAGAGAAAAAAAAAGAACTGGAACTGTATTTTATCATTTACGTAAAATCACCAGTCTTACTATGAAAGGAATCTTACCACTCAGATTTGCTTTCTAATTTAATTCTTCCTAGAACTTCAAAAGAGACCTGAGTGAAATTAAAAAACAAAAACAAAAGCCAAGTCACAAAAAAGCAAACACTTAAGATTCTAATTCCAGTTATTTTTAATTTTACTGATATACTTTTCCAGTAAAGGACAATGCCACTACCACAGCATGCTGGAAAAAAAAATAGCATTTTAAAATATCCTTAGTGGGTGGGGAGGACACAACTCAGTGGTAGAATGCATGCTTAGCATGTACGACGTCCTGGGTTCAATCCCCAGTACCTCCATTAAAAAAAAATCATTAGATATAGGTTAATGAGAGAGTCTCAGCAAAGGTCAAAACCAAGGGATTTCTTAACTTTCTCTTTCCTTCCTCTTGAAAGATGAAAAAAGTAAAAGTTTCCAGCATTTTGTGCTCCACTCTATCTGACCATCTAAAGTAGGGGATTAAGGCACCAATAATTCTGATGGAAGTGACAGAACTAACCCATATTCTGGCACAGGCTGCTCACAAAGTGTGCTGGCCAAGCTCAGGAAGTACTATTTCTCCCTCTGTCTCCCGTCCTAAAGCCTATCCCATGTTTGGTGTACAGAGTACATAAACATTCACCTTTTACCTACAAAGAACATAGATTTAATATAATTTACCTAAGATAAACTAGTGGAATTACACAAATTTATTGTATCCTAGAAAATTCAGCATATATAAAATACCACAGAAAAGGAAAAGAAAATAATTCCATGCATGAACGGAGCTGCTTTTGTTGCTTAGCCTTCTAACATAAGGCTGTCTTTGAAATAAATTCCATAGATTACTATGAAAGTGTGATTAAATTTCATATCACTATGAGCAAAAGATTAACAAGCTATTACCTTTAATTAACCAGTACTGATTCTCATCTCCTTGGCAGCACATGTGCAGCTAGAATGAGCTCTCTGCTTGGAGGTTTATAAAGTATAAGATAGAGTCCCTGCTGGTGAGATTACTTACCATATGCTATAGACTGAATTGTGTCCTCCTGAAACTGATATGTTAAAGCTCTAACCCGCCGGGTAATGGTATTTGCAGATGGGGCCTCCGGGAGGAAATCAGGTCTAGATAAGGTCATGAGAGTGGAGCCTTCATGATGAGACTGGTGCCCTAATAAGAGGCATCAGACAGCTTCCTCTCTCTCCCTCTCTCTCTGCCACATGAGGATACAGCAAGAAAGTGGTTGCCTGCAAGCCAGGAAGAGCGCTCTTACCAGAAATGAATTGTTAGCAGTTTGATCTTGGAATTCACAGCCTCCAGACTCAGAAATAAATCTCTGCTGTTAAGCTGCTCAGTCCATGGTATTTTGTTATGGCAGCCCAGAGTGACTAATACCCCACCAAGTCACTGACATATAAGGAATCCTTCAGAATAGAGCACAAACTACAAATACAATCTGAAAATGGGCTTGGATCCTTAAGCTTTGTCCTACATATTAATTTTCCAAGTGACAACTAGTATAATACTGTTTATTTTCTCTTTGTCACAGCAATGGCTACACATTTCCTTTTAACGTCAGTGTCACACTCCAGTACCCACTCATAGGTAATCCTCCACCTTTACTATACCTATGGATCCAGATGTGCCATTTATGGTACTGCTTCAACTTATATTCTTCCTCTCTGAAGTACAAAAGTAAAATTCAAACTCTCTGACTAATATTTTCTGGAGAGTAGAACATTTACATCTAATTTTTTCTTATCATTAAGTTTGAGATTCAGATAATCTATGTAAGTTGTTCTTTGGGTATCTAATTATTTTACATGATAAATTATTTGCATCAAATTACTTGTAAAAATTATTTCTACTACCCTCCTCTCCCTTCACCCTTAACACATACACATAAAAGCTGTAGAAAGTAAAGTTCAAATAAATTTCAGCAAGGTGGCCAGTGAAACGGCTGGGCTAATGGGCTTGTGAAACCTGCCCTTCCTGCTTTTCCTGTTAGTGAAGGAGTCTTTAGAGCTGAACTGCATGACTGGGATTGCAAAAAAAAAAAAAAAAAAAAAAAGCCAAATAGTGGATCTGTCTCATTCTCTACCACCTACTCACCTCGGAGACCTCAAACTCCATGTCAGACCTCTAATTCCATGATGCTTATAACTGGCTTCACAGAGAGGAATTAGATTTCTTTTCCTATTTATTTACAGGAAAGGCAATATTACATTAAACATTATCTTAATTATTTTAAAATATCCTGTAAACTATCATTTTAATGGAATTACTTTCATTATTACCTATTAGCTTTCACATGCATTTATAATCTTTAAAATCATATTATAGTTTCTGTTCCATTTACATTACACCTTAAATGTATTGCCCAAGCATTTAGTCTTCAAATTTTTCATTGTAATGACTTGATGAGATCCTGCCATGATGATGTGGCATCACTAATACACCAGTTCCCTTTTGATGAACAATGAGGTTATTTCCAATTATTTGCTATTGTGAGAAACAACAGGGTTTGATCATGGTGTGCACACATATTTCCTTGGGACAGAGTCCTAGGAATGGGACTACTGGCCAGAGGATTTTAGCAATTGTTATACTTTTCCTCTGATTTGTCTCCCCTTCTCCATGAGGAACTGTGCCAATTTCTTCACCAGCAGTGAACAAGTTCCTGGTTTCTTTTAAAAATAAAAATGTACAAATTTTGCCAACATGAGATGTTCTCTTTAGTGATGGGGGGAGATTACCTTTAAAATTATAAAATGATATCTATGTGCTATAAATTTGAGCATGACCTTTGACAGTGAATTATGATAAATGTTTTTCCATGTTCACTTTACTAATCATATTGCCCTTTGTGTGAATTATCTGTTTCGTTCGTTCATCTATAAAAGTCTCAATGTTTGAGAGATAAAAACAAACAAGCACTTTATACAGACAGCCCTCCATATCCTTGGGTTCCCCATCTGTCAAGTCAACCAACTGCAACTGAACATATTTAAAAGAAAAATTCCAGGAAGTTCCAAAAAGTAAAACTTGAATTTGCTGAGTGCTGGCAACTGTTTACATAGTATTTACATTTTATTTACAACATTGTATTAGGTATTGTAAGTAATCTAGAGATGATTTAAATTATATCAGAAGATATGGGTAGGTTAAATGCAAACACTATGCCACTTCGAGCATCCACAGATTTTGGTATCTGCAGGGGTCCTAGAACCAATCTCCTGTAGATACCAAGGGATGACTGTACTTTACAGATATTCTTTACCAGTCATATTGGTACAGATCTATTTTCCCACTCTGCTACTATTCTATTAAAAACTGTTACTGAATATACATTTTAAATATTTCTCAAATTTATCTTTGTCTTTGTTTTTCTATGCCTTTAAACCCCAAAAAGATATATTTTCACAGTTCTATCATATATTCTATTTTATTTTATTTTAGTTTTTCTAGAACATGATTTTTCATTAATTTCATCAATTCATTAAGTTCACTAATTTATTTCAATTTTATACTGGTATATAGTAAAAGATATTGATACACTTTTTAAAAAACTGCTACTCAGCTCCCCAATACCACTGTAATCCTTCCTCTTTTGGAGAAAATATGTTTTATTATATTGCTTATATATTGCTGAATCTACTTCTAGACTCAAGTATTGTTCCATAGATCTGTGTTTATACTTTTTCATCATTATTACTCATCGCTCTTCTATTTGGGAAGTTCCTTGGAAAGCTCTCATGTTTATTTTTCCATTAGATCATTCTTTCAAGTTCCCCCTGAAATCCCAGAATGATTTTGACTGAAATTGTAGTATATGCATAAGTCAACTTTTAAAAGTCAGGAGCTGGATTTATAAATTTAAATGCTGCGCACATATTGAAAGAATGCTTTGGCTTTCTAATACTTGTTCTTCATTTCTTTCAGAGTGAAGAAGCTTCAGATCTATTTCCTGAGACTGTTGTATACAACAGGTCTCTGATTCTATTTCCATGCCCCAGCCTTTACTTAGTTCAAAACGTACTTGAAGGCCCACCATCTGCTCTAGCTACAGAACACCTGGAAAGAGGCAAGGCTTTCAACTCAGCTGGAATCACGAAAGAGAAGAAAATTAGTTCAGCACTGTAATTAGAAACCTTTCCCCTATACTTGGTGCTGCAGTTATGAGTTACTTGATACTCTGCTTGCTTTGTTTGCATTTCCTGCTTCAACTGATTCCATAGCTTTCAGACCCATTTTGACCTCCATTATGCACTGGCTCTTCTTCATTGACCAATCAGTGCCCAGCCCCACCCACAGACTGTCTCCCATTGACTGTTCCTCCCCTGTCCAGCCTGCTTGGCTACCCCTAGACTTTCACACCAAAGGATGCCTCCGCACATGCGTCAACCAGTCACACTGATCAAACGGATGTGAAATTTCAAAACTAAATTTTAATATTTAAGCAAACAAATCCTGTAAAAACTGGTGGAAGCCTAAGGCCCAAGGTCAGAAATAAATTGAAATATAACTAATAATTAGTCGGTATATAAGAATTTGATTTAATATCAAGAGTACTTCTGTACTTCACAGGCTTTTGACCACAGGCACTACTTTCATGAAATGAAGTATCTGAAGGATGACATTGTTCTCAATTCCAGAATAAATCTAGATCTATATGTCTCAGATTAGCAGGAATTTTGTATATCTACATATATATGCCAGGAATACTACACATACACACACACACACATACACACAGAACTTTGCCATGATTTGTGTTCATTCTAGCATACATAAGGTAAAGAAACATTTCTTGACTTGAACACTCCTCTTTTCCCTTTAAATGATAATTTCTATTCAAGACCAGAAATTATACCTGCTAGATCTTTGATAGCATCACACAGCATGTGTATAAACACGGCCAACAATTGTAAATGCTGAGTTAAAATTTTTCTAGGTTGTAATTTCTCATGAAACTGGATAGTGCTGTAATTTCTACAGCACTTCTTTTTTCTGATATTTGGTTTCCTCTAAAGAATTATGATACTAAATTTCACTATATTGAACCAAGAAATCAAAGCAAATTTAGTTTTTGAGTAAAGAATCACAGTGTTCCTTTATGAAAAAGAGGTCTCCATTAAAAACCAAAAGAAAAGATGTATAACAATGGGTATTAAATAGAATGCATTTTAAGTTTTCCACATTAACTTTTTTGTGCAAATTAATCATTAATTTCTGAAAACAGATAAAACTAAAGAAAGATTATGTTTTACTGGGAAATAAAAACAAAAAATTCTAACATGCAAACTTTATGGGAAATAACTGCTCTTCTGCCAAAAGAAAATGTGTTATTGATTTCCCTGTCTTATTCAGATAGATAACCTGACTAGCTAAAGAATAATCTACTCTCAAAAAGCAAAAGCAGATGTGTTTCCAATCACTCACTCACACACGTTAAGCAGTGTTCCTGATGCTCTTGACACCCACTTACAAATACAATTTATAAAGAATTTAAAAATTAAAACTCATGAAAAACAGCATGCTTTCCAATGACTGTTTATATAAATCCTGGAATCTTGGGCCCACACACAAGAAACAGCTGTTATCCTAAGTCAGAGGAGTCAGAGGCACTACCTCAAACCAACTGGGGTTCTGCAAAACATCCCACTTTGATAGGATTATTGTAGCTGCCAGACTCCACAGATGGTAACAGGACTTGAAAAAGAACTGGAAGGGATCCTGATTTTTCACCTCTCTTAATTTATGGAACAGATTCTTGAACCCAAAAATGACAGGTCACATTCATATACTACATAGTGACAAAACTCAGGTCTCTTGCCTCTTTCTACCACACCACTTTTTTCAAAGACATTTTGTTAGAAGGAAAAATAAGTCACAATAAAGAAAATCCTTCTACTATCAAATTGATGATTTAGTATGGGCCTGAAATAACATAACTAGCTGATGTCAGAGGTCTTCAACTGGGTTACTTGCTATATTTAGGCATCTGATGCCAAATAATCAAGCACAGACACATTAGTACATAAGTCAATCAAACAATCTCCTATTAGGAGGAGCCCTCACGCAAAGCATTCCTCTAAACAATATCTTACAACTCCCTAAGGCTTAGCTCTTACTTTTAAAAAATTCACATCAAATCAACACTACAGAAAGAATACTAATTATGTCCAAAATACAATGTTGAGAACTGTATGTAAAACAAAGAAGTACAAGAAACAGTCTCTGGCATAACAAATTTAAAATTCTAGTTTTAGTTCTGTCCTGGGCCAGCTATCATTCACAGACAGGGCAAAAGAAAGTACTTTCAGACATATTAAGAATGAATGGTACATATATCAAATCATTATGTTGCACATCTAAACTTAATACAATGTTACATGTCAACTATACATCAATTTAAAAAAATAATGTATACATAATTATAATGAGATAAATAGTGGAATACAGCTATAGGCATGTTTATGAAAAGCTTTAAATTGGGCACAATTTAAAATTATTACATTTTAAAAGGTTTATCCTTCAAATCGTTAGAAAAAATATAACATAAATAATCAATGAAAACTAAATCTACAGCTTTAGATCATCCACAAGTCAATGATAAGCAGCATCTCTCTATTTCCTTCATCCCAGATACTGATACACTGTTGAAATGGGCAGGATCAAAGTTAGAACCCCACAGTACATCATCAGAATTCCGCCCCACCCCAGACTGACTCTGATATAAAAGGATCCCTTATATGTGCAAAGCTCTTTCTAATTTACACTTTCTTCTATTTTATTTCAATTAATCTCACATAACTCTCACAATTCTGAACAGGAAATACACTCTTCAGTAATGCACTGAGACCCTTTTTTCCCCTAACACAAATCAATAGTCCTCCATCTTACCTGGATCATTAAACTGAAAGAAAAAGTTCTACTGCCAATTTGAATAGAAAGAAGGAAGAGTACACCAGCAAGATACTTGAAATTTACTAAAATATGAATATCAACAGCACCTGATATTTTGTCAGATAAATAAATTCCCACTACCTCACTGATCAAACTGGGACTAAGGTAGGTTAGGTACAGCCTAGTGGTTGGTGCATGCAAAATGATGTGAGTGCAAATCCCAGACCCACATGACTAAGAAGAGGTGCTAACTCAGGACTAGTGAGTGAGTGTCTAGGGTTCCCTGTATCACATCATCACTAAATATAATACCTAATGTCCCTAATTCACCTGCTTTTCCTTTTAACTAGCCCATATTTCTTCATCTCTGCAAAGGAATATGAGATGGATGCACTGCTAAAATCCAAATTTATTTCTCTGCTGAACTTCCCTGATATGTTCAGTAGAGAATTTCATAGCAATTATATCTATCAGAACTACTGCTTGTTTTCAGAAAATTATGAGTGTGTTGGGAAAATGCTCACAAAGAATTTAGCAGGTAAAACTGTCTTTTTCGTCACCCATGGTCAAATTACCAAATAAACCAAACCAAAAAAAAAAAAAAAAGCACAACATGTTACCCTGCCCTCAAGCACAGCACATTTACAGTACAGACCAAGTATAAGGGCATGACCAGACAAAGGCAAAACCCACTTATATTCTAGTTCACAGTATCCTTTTAAGAGGAGAGAAATGCAAAAAAATATATATGTCATCTTCTAGGCGGACAGCTCCACCCACCACCACATTTAACATGGGCCATGAATCCTGTCACAGGCACAGAGGGGAAGAACATTTCCTGATCCTGGAAGGACTATGAGAGCCTTACACTACGGCACCTGAGGATCCAGCCTGACAGTTTCAATAATGGAAAAGGCCAGCAGAGAGCACAGAATTACCAGGCAATGCCTCTGTTTCACCAACTGTGTCCTTTCATCTAGCTCATACCCAAAGGAGGTGTGTGCACAAGTTCTAAAGTATGACAGATAGAGAGTGATCTATACTAGGTATATTACCTAAGGTCAGAACTACCTAGAACACTGTTTGGTGCATCACTCTCTCACGCCACACATAACAATCTATCCTCCCTCAGTGTAGCTTCTTCTCGCCATGCATATATTATGAGGGCAGATGCATCTGTCTTTCCATTTTCCCCCACTAACTATCCCAGGTCCTGGAACTTGGTAGGTGCTCACTAAAGAGTTGTTGAGTAGATGTATGGCTAGAAGGCGGTGACCTGCTAAGACCTGAGGGAATGCCTCAAAGGAGGGCTGGGCTGAAGAAGAAGCCATGCAAATGTGGCAGCCCAAAACTGTGGTAAGAGGACAGTGCCTCTTTCTCCATAGTTCAAGCCAGTGCTGCAAGGCAAGATCCAGAGGTGACAGCTACAAATGGAAATAGAGAGAGACTGCAAAGGATCAGGGTAAAGATCCTAGTGAGTAATGATGCTGAGGAGCTTGGCAAGGGGAGTCGACATTTAGCTCTGGTACTTCCAGGGCACAGAAAAGAACTAAGAGAGCACAGCCCAGAAGACCAGGGCTTTTACTGGTCAGATGCCCCAATTCTTCTTCTAAAACTGCCTAGAGAAGACATTGATTTTTTGCCTAAAGAAGACATTGATTTTTACAAATTATTTTGGTTTGAGTAAAAGACTGTTTCTTTTGTTAAAACTGTGTTCTGTAAAAACTCTGACTTTTCCCTTCATTTAAAAGTTCTCTGCAAAGAACAAATAACCTAAGTGCTCAACAACAAGAAAGTGATTAAATGCTCCACACCACTGAATGGTACATAGCCATTTAAAATGTTGTCTTTCAAAAATAGTTAGTAAGATATACAAAAGAGTCATGACAGAATGTGGAAAAGTGGGGAAAAAATGGATGATACAAAACTGTACAGAATGTGAAGCATCACACGGAGTAGGTTTTTTAAAGACTGGAAAAAATATCACTTCTTTGTATTGAAATTACAAGTGACTGTATAACTTTCTGCACTTTTCAAATTATCTCCACTGAAGATATTTTATTCATGACAAGAGAAGTTATTTATTGTTAGAAGAATAAGAACAGACAAGAGTAGTTACTTTCCTGAAATGCAGGGTTACAACGCTGTATCTCCAAAAGCCTTGCTGGTGCTACACACAGGGTAAAAATCAGCCGAAAGCAAAGCACACCGCTTGATCTGTTTAGTTTCCTACAAATAGGGTGCAGGTGTTAGTACAACAGGTCCTGGAAGAACAGTAACTTTTATAAACACCCATGAAAAGGAGAGTGACCCTGGGTAAAATTTAATTATGGCCCTTTAAATTGCACCATACTAATAAATGATGGCATTTTTGGTTTTCCAATCTTCCCTTTCATATCTGCCCTGTGAAATATTCTGGGAAACCAGATCCAAATCACAAGGCCTTGGACACTAACGCTTTTACTTGAGAACAATGCATAAATTATTGATGACACAGAGACTGCACTGTGTTCAAAGAGTCTGCAGCAGATGAAAAGCTTTTATTTTGGTAAAGAGCAAGAGAATGGGGATAAAAACATGTGGGTGGCTAGACTCTACTAAGGGCTGCCAACCTTCATACTTCCTTTGGCCTTCGTTATGTGGCCTTCTCTATTTCCTTCAGATAATTTCCTGTGTCGGTTAATGGCACTACCATCCATTCAGTTCCTCAAACTAGAAACTTAGGAGTCATCCTTGATTTCTTCATCTAACCTCACTCCCCACACCCAATCTAACAAGCCCCATTGGTTCTACCATTCAAATACATCCTGAACACATCAATCTTCTCTCTCTCTCTCCACCATGACCACCCTGAACCAGCACCTCTCATCTTATACAACAGCCTCCTAATTGGTCTCCCACCACCACTCTTGCTCCACTGGCCTCTTCTCTGCACCAGCAAGACTCAAGTTCTTTCACCTGTCAGAGCCTTTGCACGTGCTGAGCCCCCTCTGTCTAAAACTCACCTCTTCACAAGGCTGACTTCCTGAAATCCTGCACCTTAACTCTCAAGGGCTCTGAAAGGCTTTCTCTGACCACCTTATCTGTTTGGTAAATATAGATGTGCTATGTATCTGTCTGATGCCTGCTTTATCCATCAAACTATAAGTTTCACTATTTCCACCTTATTTACTGTTCTATCCATAGTAGCAGCAAAACACAGTGTGTTTGAATGAATTGAAGAATAATTTGTTACATCTGTAATTTGTGGTATTTCTTCAAGTATGTTAGAGTGGAACAGGGAAAATAAATCCCTGACTCCCATGCCCATTTCTTAAGTCACTGTTTACTTCATATATTTTCTCAGCATATCCTCTCACACCAATTTCTGGAATAAAAATTTGGAATGGAGACTTATAACCATGAAAAACATCCCCAGCCTCTAACCACCTGGTATTAAGCTGGCTAACCTATCCTCAGATGTCACAGACTTCATATTACATTTACTTAATCCAAATTCTTTAATTATTGGCAGCCTAGGAAGTTTCTGACAACGCATGGAAAGTATAAAGAGCCAGATATTAAGTAAATGTAAAATCATATTGCAGCTGGACATGTACATTTGCGTGGTTTTAAATTTTTCACAGAAGACTCTCTAAACATAATTCTATCATATGGACACCATATCACAGGGCCCACCACACAGATTCTAGGCAAGATTCAGTTCTTGCAATCCAATGCTCTACTTGGTAAAATCTCTCCCTAAACCATCTCATAAACAACACTAAGACTGTCACATGCCTGTAATTAAATCTGATGAAACATTCAACTCTTAGGTTACAACTGTTTACCCTGCAATAGTAACCATTTCTAAACCCTCTTCATTTAAATGTTTAAAATATTTATCTCTTCAAATGAAAAAAAAGATTTGAGTGTCAGAAATAATTCTGAAGGATGAACACACAAAGTAACAAAAACTGACTTTTTTTAATGACCGATGTCCTTAGTTTAGCATTTTGTTCAATCTATTCAATACAATTTAAATGTAAGACCATGCAGTACAAATATTAATTCCTCCAGAAAGCTTTGTTGCAATTTTATTTATTTATGTACTTAGTGCTTAATATATGGCAGCCCCTTTATACGCCTTGTCATTAAATCCTCCCAGAAATACTATTAGGTAGCCACCAATATCATCCCCATTTCATAGACCAGGCAGAGGTTTAGAAAGATTAGTAGTGTGGCAAGATTAAGCCTAACGTAAGTGGCCAGGCTAGGTGATAAATCCATTAAGTTCATGCGATTACCCTTAACTAGCCTACAGCAATGAACATATGAATGAATGTTTCAGCCACAGAGCATTTGAGGTGTTGTCTAGACTCTTCTCAGATTACCACTGTCATTCTTCTATTTTTAAGTTCAAAATCCTTAGATGTTTCCATTACTCACTATAGTTCATATCATCATTAAGTGACTGAAAAAGCGTTTAGTTAGTATATGGTATATTCTTGGCCCTGTCCTAGGTATTGTTAAAGCAAAGAAGAACAGAAGAAAGTCTCATTCTTGAGGGACTAACCAGAACATAGTGGAAAGCATAAGTAATTACCACATGATAGGTGGCATTCTGGGAAGCAGTGTGCAGCAACCAACTACCTCCCCAAGAGAAGCTTAAAAAGGTGTCATAGAGGAAGGAACACATGAGCTGGGATTCCAAGGACAAGCACAGACTCTGCAGGCAGGAGAGGGAAGAAAAAGCATTCGAGTTAGTGGAACAACACTCTGCAGAGGTGTGAAACGATAAGCATATGGCCTATAAGGTAGAGAGCAAGATTTTAAACATAAGCTGGAATTGACAGTGCCCCAGAAGAGAAAGAAAAACTACATTTCACCAGGCAGGCTGAATGCAGACTAAAGGGTCTTACAGGCCATGCTTGGGAAATGGGGCTCACCCCACGGGTGATGGGGAGCTGGGAGAGGCAGGGGACGGAGCAGGGAAAGCACAGACAGACAGACAGACAGACAGACGACATGGGTTTGACTCTTCTTTATGATACCTGAGAGGCTACTGGATTTTAGCAGGGTGCATAATATCCCTGAAACACAGTTTCCTGAAAATCACAGGCAATATACTCCTCATGGGTTGCATAAGGTGTAATTCTATCTGTCTTTCTGAAACATCTCACACAAAGCAACTGCTGAATGCTGATGGGACTTATAGTCTCTCTAGAACTTGATTTCCCTTTAACTGAAAGATGGAAATCCTAAAAGAATGGAATCAATTAGAAGTTGGAGGCTCAGGGAAGGCCCCTGTATTTCTTACTCTTAGCACAGAGCTTTAATACATGTTTGTGAATAAATGTATTCATTCCGCAGATTTTATTGATCACCAGTAATGTGCCAGGCCTTGAGATAACTGCTAGGTATACAAATTGAATCAAGCAGACAAAAAAAAAATCCCTATCACATGAAAAGGGCAGGGGAAATAGACAATACACATTTAATAAATTATATAATTAGAAGGTGATAGTTACAATGAAAAAATTTAAGCAGGGTAAGGGAGTGGGGAATGCCAGCCAGTGGAATGGTCAGGGTAGGTCTTGTCAATGAAAATTCAATTAAGTTAAATAGAAAAAAGGGAATTTTATTTGAGCTAAACTGAGGATTATACCCCGTGAAGCAGTCTCAGAAAACTCTTGAGAACTGTTCTGCCTGTTGGAAGTCAAAGGCACAGTCATATACATTTTCGAGACAAAGATATCAAAATCACATATTTCACATAAAGTTCACCAAGAATACACAGTCCAAGTAAACACATACAAAGTGAGCAGCAAGTCACCATGACCCCCTACAGAACTGGAAAGAATGCTATTCTTCTAAGAAGTTACATTGATAGCATCAGAAGAAAGGAAAAAATAGATCTTCACAGCCTAGAAGGCACACCCACATTTGAGGAGCTGTGGTTAATGTGTAATGCAGATGCACACGGCACATTAGGGAGGGATGCGGCCCAAAGAAACAGACAATTTTATATTTAATTTTTCTTGTCCTGCCTTAAAAGATAAATGTTATTTTTTTTTCAGCCTTACTTAGAAGGAACCATTTGCTCAAAGACTTGCAGGAAATAAGGGCGTGAGCCTACCTGTATCTGGAGAGAGATCATTCCAGGAAGAGGGAAGATGAAGGGCAGAAACGCTAACTAAAGCAGCTGTGTGCATGGCAGTCCAAGGGACGGTGTGAAGGCCTGTGTGCCTGGAGCAAGTCAGCAGGAGGCAACGTACCAGGAGATAAGGTCAGAGAGGTAATAGGGCCAGAGCCCTGGGGGTTTAATCCTGAGAGTGAAGGAAAGCTTCAGGAGGGTTTGGAGAGAAGACAGTTCTGACTGGAAAGGCTCTCTCTAGCTAATGTGTTTAGAATAGACTTGGGAATCAAGGGTGAAAGTAGGGTCACCAGTCAGGAGACCTCTGCAGTAATCCAGGCAGAAATGGGATCCCAAATTTTGAAGATAAAGTCAACCAGACTTCTTGACAGAGTACGTGTGGAGTACAAGAAATAAAGGGGTCATGCATGACTCCCAGGAATTTTTGCCCTGAGCAACCAGAAGGGTGGAGCAGTCAAGATCTGAGAAGGAAATAAATGAGTGAGTAGCAGGTGGAGGAGGTGCTAGAAATCAGGATGAGTTTGATGTATTTATGGGCCATTCAAGTGAAGATGCTGAGTAGGTGACTGGAAGAACAGGTCTGGAGTTCAGAGGAGAGGTCAAGACTAAACTAGATGTCTAGACTACAGCAGTCCCGACTAGATGTAGTGGTCTAGAGATATTTGGAAGATGTATGAATATGAATGGTATTTAGAGATATAAGAAATAGATGAATAAACACACATTAACTTTGGAGTCATAGAGTTTTGGATTTGATTCTTGGCTCTGTATGACCATAGACAAGTTTCTTTAAAAATTCTCTGTACAAACTACTATGTACAGAATAGATAAACAACAAGGTCCTACTGCATAGTATAGGGAACTAGATTCAATGGCTTGTAGTAACCTGTAGTGAAAATGAATATGTGTATGTGTATATGTGTGTGTGTGTGTGTGTACACACACACACACACACACACACATATATATATAAAACTGAATCACTATGCTGTATGCCACAAACTAATACATCATGGTAAATCAACTATACTTCAATTTAAAAAAAAAGAAATAAAATAAAACTCTGAATTCCTTTCCTCCTGTGTGAAATGGGATGATAAAATCTACCTTAGATTTGTGCTCTAAATTAAGAGCACAAAGTTCCTGAATGATGCCTGGTACATGTCAAGTCCTCAGGTGGTACTGGGTTTATCAGGTTTTTACGAATTAGTGATGTTAGCTGATTCATTTTGTTAGAAAAATAAGGTTCTTCTTTCCCTTTTTTTCATTCCCCCTCCATTATGCCTGCTTAACCTTTCCCCTAAAATGAAACATTCTATCAGATACATAAATCAAAACCGCAACAATCTCCTTTCCTTTTTCTATGAAGCCAAAGTGAAGAGACATCTGAGAGGAGTAAAGGAGAAGGTAGGTGTTGAAGCACCCATCCGAGGGTTGTGTACTGTAAAAGAACAATACGTGGTGAAAACCCAATACTGAAAAGAGACAAGGGGATCCAGAGGCAGAGTATTACAAAGTGCTTTCTTCAGAGTTGTTGCTATCACTGATAAGAGGTATCCTCTCAAAACCTCCTTGACCCTGAGAAATGTAAATGTAATTAAGGAAAACTAGCTAGAAAGTTAAGAAACACAGACTGGCATCTTCACCCTCAGGCAAAGCAGGTGCTAATTCCCACTCACTGGAATCTCTGCAGCTGTGAATGGGAATAATATTTGCTATCTCACAGTGGTGTAGTGGTGTTACTTTGCAAGTTTGGACTTAAAAAATAATAGCACCAATATTAAAATTTGAAAACTGAAATAACACTTAAGGAATATTCTGAGGGACTTCAATAAACAGCAATATATATGTATTATGATGATGTAGACAATCACTTCCTCATCTTGGGAGGTGAGGTCAGGCTCCCTTTAGACCCCTACTCACGACAAGACTCCATTGGCTAAAGGCAATTAAACACAGGAAACTGCTGACCTGAGAATACAAAGCAGTTATCACAGAAGTAATATATGTTTAATCAAGAAAATATTTCTTGACGTAAAAAGTTAATCTGTCGCAAATTCATGACTTCTTCAAGTAGAGTAGAATTTTGTTAGGCCACAATGAAAAAACTGAGAAGGAATAGTCTCAGGCACCCCAGCAATGTATACCAATGCTTCCTTCATTAGTCACTGTTTTTATCAACACCAATTTCAAACAACAACTCTAAGACTATAAGGCATAAATAATTCATCTTTATTCCCCCACTGAGAAGCTTAAATCAAAACAAAAAATTACTAAAACTGAATACATTTTCCTCTCACTAAATTGCTATAATCAGACATAAGAAAGTAAAGTTAGATAACAGCAAGGTATTCCAAAGATTGATTATTAGTAGCATGTATTTTGTGATGCTTCAGTGATAACTCATTCATGAATGTCTAACTCTCTATGGATTACTATGATGATTTTAAAACAAAAAAGTGATATGTTTTGTGTGTTGCAGTTATGGTTCAAAACATTACTTATCTCACCCCTAAACAGTTAACAGTGAAAACTTCAAAAGTAAAAAAGTTATTTATTAATTACCATCGTTAATGAAAGAATATATTCTGAGCAGTACCACACTGTTAAAATATATTATATGTTTAACATAAGGGCCCTAAAGATTATGTCAGATCTCATTCTAATATTTAATTTCATAAATTTTTCCTTGAAGAGAGAAAAAAATCTGTTGGTAGATCAAAGATTCAAAAGTAAAATGAAAAGTGTAAAAGTTCTATAAGGAAACATGGAGGCTTTAATAATTTTTTTTTAATTTTATAGAAGAGAAGGCCTTTGTAAGCAAGATATAAAGTAAAAGCTATACACAAAAAAGATTATAAACCTGATTACACAAATATTTAAAATATCTGCATAAGAGAAGAATGCCATGAATAAAGACAAAAGGCAAAAGACAAATGATAAATTGGAAATATTTATTTGAAAAATAAATGGCAGAAAAATTATTAACCTTAGTATAAAATGAACAATTGTACATCAATAAAAACCAATTTTTAGACATATTTAACAATGTTCAACCTCATTCATAATTAAAGAACCAGTTAAATGAGATATTATTTTTATCCATCAGGTTTGCAAAGATTAATAGTAATAATCATTGTAGAAAATTATCATGCTTCTTATGTATATTATCCCAATTTTATAGATGAGAAAACTATGTAATCTTCCTAACAATCACAGAGCATAGAAGTGGCAGAATTGTCATTTTTTAAAGTTTGCTCATACAAACTTTAAGATGGTGAAAGTGAGGTGAGCAGGTATTTTCACACATTATGCTGATGAATTCTTATGGAAGACTCTTGGAAGAAAATGTCCTACACCCCATGTCCATGGCCCCTGCAAGTGCTATATAATTTTTTCCAGCCTATAAGGCAAATACCTTACCTGTTGTTGAAAATTAATATGCCAAAGTCTTGTCCCCCTTCTAGAGACAGGCAGGATATTTCCAAAACAGAAGAACTACTCTCAGGAATCATGCACACTGGCTAAATGCTGTGTTTCTATGCTCATCAGTATCCCAAATATTTAAAAGAAAAGACAGGTTGGATTTCAGACCACCTTCCTTCCCCTGCTAGAGTTGCACAGTCATCCCACAAGAACTAAGTGGCAAGACACAGGCACTCCAACCGCAGTCTCATTCTCATCACTAACAAAGGAACCACACTGGCTCTAAGATTCAGATCATCTGCATAACTGAAGCCTTGAAATCAGGAAACAATGTTTGACATTGTATTTACTAGGGAATAAAGAGAGTGACAATCTGATCTCTCTCAGTGTTTTGCACTTCCACTTGTGACTAAAACTCAAGGTATATTCTAGCCTAGACAGAGGCTATAATACAGAGTGTACCTTGGATGGCCTCTTTGGAGAGCAGTTTGGCAACAAACATCAGGATTTTAAATTCATGAACTTATCCATCCACTCCACTTTCAGGAATTTATGTTGCAAATATGTTTGTGCATATTCACAAAGACTTGTGTCATAGACTAAATGTCTGTGTCCTCCCAAAATTCACATGTTGAATACTAAGCCCCAAGAAGTCCTCAAAGAGCTCCCCTGTCTTTCTGCCATGTGAGGACATAGCAAGAGGACAGCCATCTATGAACCAGGAAGCAGGCCCTCACCAGTATCCCACCATGCTAGTGCCTTGATCTTGGACTTCCCAGTCTCCAGAACTGTGAGAAATAAATTTCTGTTATCTATAAGCCACCCAGACTGTGGTATTTTGCTATAGCAGCCCCAAAGGTTTAAGACAACTTGTAACAGCTAAAACTGAAAACAACCTCATAGTCCATCAATATAAGATTATTTAAATAAACTGTTGCACAGTCATATGAAGGAATACTATGAAGCTTTCTCAAAAAGAATGCAATTGATCTAAATGATAGTCTCTACATCTCTTTTCAACACCTGATTTAAAAAGCGATCACTCAAAGAATACAAAAAGTATGCATAAAAAGCTCCCGTTTGTGCAAAATAAAAGGAGGAGAAATATATACATGCATTTATTATGCAAGAATATTTCTGGCAGGTTACATATGGCCACCCACATTCCTTGGCTCGTGGCCCTCTTCCTCCAACTTCAAAGTCAGCAACAGCAGGCTGAGCTCTTCTCACATTATAATTACTCTGACCTCTTCTTCTGCCTCCCCTTCCACGTTAAAGAACCTTTGTCATTACACTGGGCCCACCTAGATAATTGAGGATAATCTCTGTATTTTATAGTCAGCTCACTAACAACCTTAATTCCATCTGATACCGTAATTCCCACTGCCATTTAATATATCCACAGGATCCAGGGATGAGGACATGGGCATCTTTGGAGGCCATTATTCTGCTTACCACAAGTATTAGCATGTGGTTTAGAGAAAAGAAACTTCTTTCTTTTCTTTAAAGAAAATACACTTTACTGAAATAGCCAATAGAACTATTTTAGGAAAATAGGAACATGGCATGCAGACAGAAAGGGAATTTATGGGTGAGAAAAGTGATCTTACTGAAAGATAATACATATGGATACACAGTAATAATGCAAGAGAAATAACATAGAGGAAAACGTATGGAAAACATTCCAGTTAGCACCAAGCGTTAATCAAATTCTCCCAACAGCAACTGCTTTGCAGATTTTATTCTTTGCTAGTATCAATTCCTTTAAAGCTCTGACTAATTTAGCGACTGTAACATGATTCTTTGTCACATAAACATCTGTAGGCTTCACTGGAGGAGAAAAACAGAGCACCCCAGCAATAGCAGAATTTGCAATGAATAACCAATCTGCTTGCTTACCTACAAAAATTACAGTCATCCTCATAGAAAAAAATGAATATGCAGTAAAAATTCAATCTTGCATTTCAGAATGACACATTTTTAAGCCCTTTAAACAGAAATCAGCTAATAAACTTACACACACATCACCCAGGCTTTCTTGCTAAGTTCAGAGCCTTCACACCACAAAGCAGATACAGTCCTTGAAAACTTCCCTGAAGAAATTCTTGAATATTTAGAAAATACCTTCTACTGAAGGTAACTGAAGGTGACTCAATCCAGAGAAAAGGGGAGTAGAGTAGATGATGGAAAGAGGAGAGAAGAGAAGGAAAAAAAAAAAAACAGCGAATAGTAAGGTTTGATGATGATGATGATGGTGATGATGATGATGATGATGATGTGTGTGTGTGTAAGTACATGAACTAAGTTTTACTGAATGAAAAGAGAAAAATATTGTCAAGACACTAGATTAATTCAGAGCTAACTGTATGTAGATCCTTTCAACAATGACATTATTGCATAGGCTATTAAATACATATATGGAAGTCTAAATATATCAGCAACTTTTCCTACCAGTGATAGTTTCCCCAAAGAAACTGGCACCTATCAACACTCCACAGGGACAAACAGGTATATCCAGGCCCACTGGTAAAGAAATGAACTGGATCAGCAGATTAAGACTCCAGTCTTTAAAGTTTACCCATGACCACTCCCTAGAGACTTACTGTGAAGCAATCTGCTCAATTTAAGTGTGCTGCCCAGAGAGGGAGTTTTCTGTACACAGAGTAAATACTATTCTTACTTACTGATTGACAATGTCTTAATTTCTTAAAATGAACTGTTTTCATGTGCAAGCATGTTACTAACGAAGCTTCTTGTTCTCTTCTAGATCCCATGGCAGATTATTTCCCTCGGGACTGCTATCTAAGTTCTGTAAGATGACTGGACAGGATGGGCAATGTAGTCTATGCCTGTAAAGAAGTGGGCCAAGTGGCCCAAACTGAGCTCAAGCCGGACATACAGCCTAACCATGGGCCCCAACCACCCCCGAGACCAGTACAGCTGTAGAATAGGGAGGAGGGATTCACTGCAGCCACCTTTCTTTAAGACACACACAGAAAAAAAAAAAAGAAAACAACTTTTTTTTTTTAATTAAAAGTTTTTTCTTATACAAAAGGGGAAAAGTAAATGATATTATTGCACTCTTCCACGATTTTTAACTTCTGAGTTTACACAAAGATGTTTTAAAATATATACCAAAAGAGTACAAATTCCCAGGGTAATCTGACAATAGAACCAAGTATTTTAAACTCTTGCATGCCTTTTGTCCTCCAGTTCTACTTCTAGGAATTTATCCTAAGGAAAAGAGCATCACTATATACAAAGATTTAACCATAAGAATGTTTACCACATATATTTGTAGGAGATAAAATTTTTTTAAAAACTAAATAACCATTAATAAAGGATTAGTTTAAAAATATGTTTCAACCTACAGTAGAATAATCTATGGCTGTTAAATTTGGCATTGTGGCAAAATATTTATAAAACTGTTTATAAAACAGTGTTAAATGAAAAAAAGTAGATTGCAAAGTAGTATCCAGAAAATACCTTCAAAAGACTATTTTATGTTAAAACAGATTAAGAGACATTATCACCAGGGGAGAGAATTTGGGATGTTATTAATAATCATAAAAATTTCCCCTTTATTGAGCAGGGCACTCTGCTTTAAAGACAGAGCTAGAGATGTTCACTAGATTTTACACACACACACTCCTTTATATATATACACATCTTTGTGTAATGTAAATTCCTCAGTACACCAACCTACAAGTACTAAATACTTGTTCATTTGCATTTATACTTGTGTAAGTTCATAGTCAACACTTACTATACGTGGAGCACTGTTTTAAGCTATTTACATATACCATCTCATTAACCTTTCAGCATGGTCTGTATATTATTCTCTACTGAAAGATTATAAGATTACCAAAGATCACTTACCCAGTAAAGAACAGAACCAAAATTCAATCCCAAATCCATCTGGCTCCAAAGCTCAGAGCCTTCTTTTTTCTTCTCTCTCCCTTTTCTCATTATTTGTATTATTAAAGATATCTACCATGAAAATGAACTTTGGTATACTAAAGAAACAATATGTTATTTTAGATGTACACTAGAAAGAATAAAATGGTTTTGTGTTTTAAAAAACAGCTCTCACCCCAGTCTTGAGAAATAACAATGTCACTAGGTATCAATCAATACTCACTGGGATTTTTTTATGAGGAAGATTAAACTGGCCAGCATTGGTTAATGCAGGGACTGAAGTGAACAAGACTTCCTTAGCAGTAGGAACTGCCCAACTCTGGCCATTCTCTGTGGTCCCCTTAATAAACTGGGACTCCTTCCAGTTAGCTTAGGAGAGATTAGCAATGAAGAGGACTCCAGGTAAATTACAGAAGAGTTATCACATTAGATCTACCTATAATTATCTCTTTAAAAAGTTATCACATTAGACTACCTTTTTAGCACCTAGTATCTATTTGGTATTTTTCATTTAAGGCTGCAGTTATAGAAAGTCTAGCCTCTTCTTCCCTCATCGTCCCACTTGAAAAGCATAGGGTGCTAAGAGTTTTTATTTAAAAAAAAAACTCCCCTCAGCAGCTCTACATGCTGAGCACAAATATCTGAAACAACTATTTCAGTGTAGTTTGGGGTCACTCTTGTTCCTATATATAGACTAACACGAATGTTCCCCAGAAGCCTACTACAGTAAATTATTTCTCAAAGCAACCATTTGCCATTGGCTAGACAACTTAAATGTTGGGAAGTGATGAGCTAAATTCTAATGCCAGATATTGGATTCAACTCTATCTAGAAATAATTTCATAAAATTCAAGATTATGCTACTTGCTATATAATTAAAAGAAGTCTCATTTGATCCCTCTCTCACATATTTCAGAAGCACAGGCTAGCAGTAAAAGCCTTTAGGAAACATAACAATTAAAAAAAAAAACTTTAAGTGCAACACAGTGTGCTGAACATGTAATGGATAAATTTAATAGATTCATGAAAACTGAATAAAATATTCCATCTCCAACAGGGGACTCTGAAAAGATCACAGCACTTCAATTATCTTGATTCTGAAAGAAACTGTCTGTCGGTAACTCAGGTCCAATTACTGCAAAAGGTGATAGTCAGAGGCCAGGATCAACCTTTTTGGATCCGTCTTACCACAGGCTTCTCTGTTTTCCACCTCATTCTAATCCATGACATTTGAGGCCCTTGCTCAGTTTAAATGGCATCATAAAATCTTTTCCTCTTCAGCCTGAAACTGGCTCTCCTCAGGAAGCTTTTGTGTTAGGACTGTATATTAAGGGCATAACATAAAAACGCAATGCTGTGCCTTTTCATACAAAATACAAGGTCACAGGACCTTGCTCCCAAATGCCAAATTCTTCTTATCACCAGCATAAAATACCAGTGTTTTGGGGGACGGCTGCCTTGCAAAACATGGCACAGGCAACTGCTCTGGCTGCTCATGCGGCTTCCACGGCAGCTGTTCAGGGCAGAACTGCTTTCTCCCCTTGTATTGCCAGTGTTCCTAGAGCCAGAATGCCAGGTCCAACCACCAGCTTTTAAATCTGGTTATTTTGAAGTGACTTGCTGAATTTTATAAGAGTATAACAGAACTTTAGGCTGAAGTGCTGGAAAATGGCGTGAAAAAAAAAAGTCTGACACTTATCACGCCTACTCCCACCTCTAGGACAGGATTTCAAACTGAGATTAGATTGAGGGAGTCAAGCAATTAGGGGTTTTCCACCGACTGTAGGGCATTTTATTATTATGCAATTACTTTTTCAAAATACAAAATGAGCAGCCAAACCCAAAAGTCTATGAATGGGATATGTGGTCCCCTCAGGAAAAGACATAATTGCTACCTAAATGCTCCTGCCCCCACTTCCTTTTTTCTGTTCAACAGAGTTCTCTGAAAAAGCAGCTTAAATGATCATGTCTCATTTTCACAGTGGCCGGGAAGGAAATTAAGAGTGTAAAACCTAGCACAGCTGGTACCTAGCCTAACTTCTACTAGCAATTTTCAAAAGAAAAAATTAAATAAAAGTCCAGCCAGCTAAATGAACAAAATACCAAGTAATTTCCTATCCAGGTTCTACTGATTCACCATACATGTCATGCTGTCCCTTATTCCAGACATGATGTTTTGGACAGTTCTACACAATGGAAGTGATAAAATAAGATACACTGCATCACTTGGGCTGACATCCAATCACTGATAATGTGACTTGATTGCTACAGAGGACTAGTCACTACTCGGGAGGTGGCTCAACTACATGAAAAGCAAAGCAGAAATTTTAATGCTTCAGGAGTAAGGAGTCCTAATAAAACACACGAGAGTCAAGTCTTAGTGCATGGAATGAGCTTCCCAAACCATAACAGACAATTCCCAGAGAGATTTATTAAGCAGCAAGGAACATTTTACTTGTCAGACTGGGACTTCCACAAATGCAGTTCAGGTCAGAAAAAGAAAACTTAGTATCTCACGTTTTTAATGCCAATATCCTAAGAAACCTCTAGAACGATTTATAAAATATGCATGAAGCTATATGTTTCTTCATACACTTTTCAAGAATCCCCAATCATCTGGTTGTTCAGATTAGTTAGCAGAAAATATTCACAGATTCATATTAAATCCTGAACTAATAAATTCTTTGGGATTGTCTATTCTACAAAGGATTTACTCAGGAAAAAAGAAACCAGACCAAGTTTAAATTTTTGAAAGTACAAATTAGAGTACACTCAATGTCAAAAGAAAGGAAAAATTAAATCTACAAACATAATCCAGTTTTGTCTACTTTAAAATGTCAGGTAGAGAAAACCCTGAAAATATTTGTGGAAAAAAAAGAACTGTTCTCCTGCTGGCAGCAGTGGTTAGAATGTAGATATTTCTTTTATTAAAAATGAAAAAGCCTAAAAAATAACTAAATAATCAAGCTGCTGTGAAGAGAAAGAGCCTGACAACCAAGAAACAGAAGACATTTAAAACTTCTACTATATGTGTGTTTTACTTCAAGCAAATTAGATGTACTGAATAAAATTTGAATTTGCAGACAAATTATTTGCTTTTTAAAGAAGTCTACCCCTCCCAAAAAAACTAAAAATAGAAAATGTCCCTTTCATTCATTTCAAATATTCTGACAAAAGGAATCAGTGCACAATTTCAGGAAACAAAGGCGAGGCACACTTTGTATCCCTGAATTATTGTTCCATTCTGACACCACACACAGCTGGTGTTATGCAGACTCCAACTTCCTCAACAAGAGAATCTCAGAAAGGTCAATGTAATATTAAAAACAAACAGATGATAGTCAGGTGTGCAGCTGGTGAATACCCCCAGCAGATGAAGACCCAAGGACTGAATAATTTATACCTAAAAAACCAATTCTCCAATCCTCCTCATGAAATCAAATGTAAGCGCAGATTGTATCTGCTAGTGAAAGCTTGAAGGGAAGCTAGGCCTGTTGCAACACCACAGTGAAATATGCACAAATACTGGAAAGAGCAGTAATGTTCCTGTCTATTCCCTTAAACAGACAAACAAAAACATCTCTGATGCATGCTAGTATAAAACCTGAAAGGAATAAGCCCCAAAGCAAACTCATAGGTCTTTTATTTCCCTACTATTCCTCCTTAAATAGTGATAATTCCGTCCATCCCAATTAAGCACCAAGAAGAGTTTTTCAAATGCCACTTAATCCATTTAAGTGGAGGTTAAGCAATGCAAAGCATGCTGCACCATCTACCTCAAAGTATCTCAAAGCTTTTTTAAAAAAGAATTACAGATATGCATGACTTTAGGAAAAATCCAACAAACAAAAATACAAACATAAACTTGAAAAATTAGGAAATGATTATTTGCATTTAAAAGATTCTCCTTAAATATCAAGTTAGAGATAAGTTAAAATATGGTACCACTACAAAGCTATGAATTCCTTTCACATTTTCCTTGATCAAGAGAACGATACTGACATTATTGTGTTTAATAAGCAAGACATTCTGAAAGGTGAGATTAACTAAATACAGATACTAGGTGAAGTAAGCATAAAACCCAGAACCACTAATGTTCTGTCTTAAAATAATTCTCCTAATGCATCACAGACTTTCATATAGAAAACTATTAAATGAACAAATTACTTTTATTATTTAGTTTGGTAGTCACTAGGATGAACACACCCAAGCCCCAGGGGAAATGCAATGCAATTAGAAGTATAAAGCAATAACATAAAAGATTCTAAAATAATAGCACCTAATATTAATAGGTAACATTTATTAAGCCTTTACTAATAAGCATTCAATAGCATTTAAAAACTCACATCCCTGTGACACAGTATGACATAAATATGCCCATTTTACAGAGAAAGAAACTGAGGTACAAAGAAGTTAGTTAATCTAACCAAAGTCACACAGCAGGTAGAATAAGGATTTCAGCCCAAAAGATCAGATTCCAGAGAATATGAACCAGCAATCATGCACCCTCTATTATAAAGTATAGCAAGGTATTCAAAAATGTGGGATGGGTTTTGGTAGAGAGCAGTGATTAGAGGGACAGGGCACAGGGGAAGGATGATGTTAGAAAAGTTGAGAACAATTGTTCTGTGTGCAAAAGAGGTATATATGATGATGATTATGGGATGAAGATTTTTTTAAAAAAGTATTTGAAGATGAGTTCATTAGTGTCCGTTTTTTCTTTTTTTTAATTCTACATATAAGTGATATCATATGGCATTTTTCTTTCTCTTTCTGGCTTACTCCACTTAGAATGACAATCTCTAGGTCCATCCATGTTGCTGCAAATGGAATTATTTATTCTTTTTATGAGTCAGTAGTATTCCATTGTATAAATATATCACGACTTCTTTATCCAGTCAAGAGAGGACACTAATGAACTCAACTACAAAATAGAAACAGACTTGCAGACATAATAAACAATCTCATGGTTACTGGGGGAAAGAGGGTGGGAAGGGATAAATCTGGGAGCTTGAGATTTGCAAATGTTAACTACTATATATAAAAACAGATTAGAAAAACAAATTTCTTCTGTATAGCACAGGGAACTATATTCAATATCTTGTAATAACCTTTAGTGAAAAAGAATATGAAAATGAATATATGTATGTCTATGCATGACTGGGACTCTGTGATGTACAACAGAAATTGACACATTGTAATTGACTACACTTCAATTTTTTAAAGAAGTATTTGAGAATTATCACATTAGGAGAACCAGGAAAATTCATGGAGTAACCAGTACCTGAGATGAACTTCAAAAAGTGAGAGAGTGGTTAAAATTTGAATAGCTGGAAATAGGGGTAAGATCCAAATAGAAGGCCTTCCATGAGAAAAGGCACTCAGGGAAAAGCAAATAATATATAGAGTAGTAGTGGGAGTTAAGCCAGGAGAGAAAAGTGGGAACCACATGGTGGCTAGCTTTGAACACCAAGGCAAAAAGTTTATACTTAGTTCCAAGATAAATGAAGAGTCATTGAGAGTGTTTTGAACAGGTGTTGGGCATTGGAAAACATGATCAGCAAGCTAGCTGACACAAAAGAATACGAACTGTGTAATTCTACATATATTAAGTCCAAGGCAAAACTAAAATTATAAAAATCAGAAAATGACTGCCTAGTGAGGAGGGAAACTGTTTGGAAATGGCACAAGAGAACCTTCTGAAGTGATCAGAAGTGCTCTATATCTTACTTGGGTGGAGCTTATAGATGTGTGTAAATTCATAGAATAGAAAACTTATTATCTATGCATTTTATAGTATGTTATATATAAATTTTTAAAAAGAGGCTTATCATGTACCATTAAGGGCTTATCCTCCACTTACCTATTTCATTCAAGCATTACCACAATTCCATGAGGTTACCTATTACACGCATTTTACAGATGAACAAACTAATGCTCAGATAAGGTGCCCATGGCAGTAAAAGTAGGCCCCATTTTCTGTCTGTCTGTCTCAAAGCCAGGTTCTGAAGCATTGCACTACATACTTATACCAAAAATAGAGCTACCTGGAACAAATTCAGAAAAAGGGTGAGAAAGTCAGAATTCATAATCCATTGAGTATATTCACCCACACACTTTTCAAAAGACTACATTAGTTAACTGGGGTTTATTATAGGACTGTAGTTTTATAAGCTGCTTAAAACAAGGGTAGAGGGATTTGATGTTATTTGCTTTAGTCATTAGATAAATGTTTATAGATTCATATTCATAATACATACACATAATATGCTATTTCAGGTCATTTCAATCTCTAACAAATCTGACTTAATAAGTTTGAAAACTTTGGAAATTATAACAATTAATGTCATAATTACAAAACATTCTTTAAAAAATAAAGTCAATTTAAATTCAATTTAATTTTTAAAGGTGACAAATGCCATCCTGAATCTATTTTTAGAGATAAGTGGGCTTCAAATCTCCTGATATCATAAGAATTCATAGATTTAATAGATTTTTTTAAGAGGTTGGTAACCTATAAGACCAGTTTCATAAGAAGAGGGAACTGTTTCCAGATATAAAAATTTATAAGCTCATATCCTTCTAATAAAAGAAATGTGAATACTTAGGCAGAAACTGGAGCAAAGTTACTTCTAAAATACAATAAAGTGATGTCCTAAGATAACAAACTAGAGGAAGAAAGAAGTAGTTCATCTTGTTGAGAGAGCAAGTGGTTTAAAGGCCATAAAAATAGCATTTTACATGAATACAATGTTAAGTGTTCTAGATGCAAACACTTCTTATCTATGTTTTAAAACATACCCCCCACCAAAGACTTCTTCATGACATTTGTTTAGTAAGTCTCATTTTTCAGGCTATTTAAGACTTTTCACAAGGTCAAGCAAGTCCTCCAAATGTGAATTAGTGAAATTTTACTAATGCCACCAATTTTTACATTTTACTATACTTTCCCCAGAAATATTCAGTGGATAAGTTACTCTAGTCTTTTACCAGTGAAAAAACCATAACTATTCTTGTAATTTCATAACTTATCTTACAATAGCTGGGAGAAATTAAAGAAGACTTAAAAGAAAGGACAGATAAACAATGTTCATGAATTGGAAGATTCAAAATTGTTAAACCATCAACTCCACAAACTGCTTCATAGGTTAAACATTCTCAATCAAAATACCAGTAGACCTTCTTGCAGAAACTGACAAGCAAATTTTAAAATTTCTATGAGTATGAAAGGTTAAAGTATAGCTAAAGCAATTTTGAAAAAGAACAAACCTGGAGAGCTTACACTACCTGATTTCAAAAAGCATCATAAAGCTGTAGCAATCAGTACTTTGATACCATGGCCTAAGGATAAACACACAGATCTCTGGAATAAAACATAGAGACCAGAAATATTGGGCCAATCAATTATTGATCAAGTTGCTAATTCAATGGAAAAGGACTGCCTTTTCAAGAAATGGTGTTGGAACAACTGAATTTTGGTGAAAAAAAAAAAGAATGTCCATCACTACTTCACACTATACACAAAAATTTACTTAAAATGATCATAGTACAAAGAGAAGCAAAACATATACAACATTTGGGAGAAAATATAGGGGAAAAATCTTTACGACCTTAGTGTAGGCAAAAAATTTTATACAGGACACAAGAAACTGAAAAACTGGATTTTGTCAAAATTAAAAACTTAACAACATTAAGAAAACAAAAAGCTACAAATTAAGGCAATATTGCCAAGACATATATTTTTAAAGTGGTATATAAATGAATAAAGAACACTCAAAACCCAGCTACAAGATAAGCCACTCAATTTTTAAGAGGCAAAGTATCTGAACAGACACTTCATCAAAGAATATATACCAATGGTCAATAAGCATGTGAAAAGATGTTCAACATCTTTACTAAAGAGGGAAATGCAAGTTAAAATCACAATATACCACTACACACCCACTAAATTAGCTAAAATTAAAAATACTGACAATATCAAGTGCTGACAAGGATATGAAGCAACTGAACTCCTACACATTGCTGACGGGAATGCAAAAAAGTATACCCATTGTGGAAAACAGTTTGGCAGTTTCTCAACAATTGCATTTCTAGGTCTTTATCCAAGAAATATGAAAACTTATGTCCACACATAGAACTATACATGAGTAACTGCAGCTTTGTTCATAAGAACCAAAAATAGGAAATAACTCAGTATCAATGGGCAAATGGCTGACCAGTTAAGATATTTCTCCTACTTAGTAATGAAAAGAAGTGAACTACCAATAGTGACAACAAAATGGCTGAAAACATTCTGTTGAATGAAAGAAGTTATACACAAATGTAGTGTACATTGTATAAATCCAATGGATTTATACAATGTACACTACATGTATATTACATGTATACTACATGTATATATACAATGTACATTATATTCAAGAATGAAATGGAGACATGGAAATTGACTGCAAAGAAGCACAAGGGAATTTTTGGGGTGATGGAAATGTTCTATATCATGACTGTTATGATAATAATGGTTACATATAGGTATACATTTGCTAAAATTCATCAAACTCCACATTTTAAATGAATGTTATCATATGTATACTGCTCACCAGTAAAACTATTTAAAGAAAAAACGGGTTTCCCTTGTCACATTCTGCATATTATACAATGCCAATTCCAATGAGAACCATTTTTTTTCTGTGATTCTCGGGTACCAGAGTCAAAAATAACCTCATCTACACTGTCTTAACTGAAAGAGAAACACATTGTGTTAATATTATTACCCTCTCACTGCCTTGCCCCTACATCCAGTTGAACTTTAAATTTCTTGAAACCTTTTGGCTCTCTTATCTCTTTTCACATGTCATTCTTCTGCAGTCAATAAATATTTGTAAAGTGGAACCAAACAGAAGGTCTCTATATCCTGTCTTACCTAGTGTTATTCTGAGAACAGACTAGAAATTAAGCATTCAAGTGCCCTATGATTTTATTTTTTTTCACTCATTTTTAACACAATCTTTTTTCAAACAAAATATTACACCAAAACCCAATATGTAAAACAGACATACATTCCTAAGTTCAAATTTATAACATTTAATAATAAAGTCAACCAGTGAGAACCTAAGTTCATCTATCAGTAGCACCCAATATATCAAAATTAGTTATTTTTAGTAAGTGAAGGCATCTGCTATTCTTTTAGTTTTTAACACTTAAAAATGAAATTCAAATCAAATATTAAGAGCAGAGGTCAGCAAACTAAGACCCATGGGCTAAAGCCTACTAACCACCTGGTTTTGTATAGCCCTTGATCTAAGAATGCTTTTTTTACATTTTTAAAGGGTTGAAGAAAAAAAAGAATACTTTTTGACATGTGAAAATTATATAAAATTCAAATTTCCACACCCATAAATAAAGTTTTATTGGAACACAGTCACACTCATTTGTCTATGGCTGCTTTTGTGTTACAATGGCAGAGTTGAGAAGTTGCAAGAGAGACTGAATGGTCCACAAGTTTAAAATATTCACTATCTGACTCCTTACAAAAAAAGTTTACAGACCCCTTTAGAAATCCCCACAGCACCAACTTTATGGAGTTTGGAAACTACTTGTGACAAACTATATTTTCCAAAGAGAGTCACTACAATATTTCCCATTCTGCTTGCTCTTCTACGATGCACTCTTGCCACTCATTCACAAAGAGGAGTCTAATATCGTTCCCTTTGAATCTGGGCTCATCTTAGTGACTTGCTTGGTCAATATAATACAGTGGAAGTGACTTCTAAGACTTTCAAGATTAGATCATAAGAAATCTAATCTCTTGGATGCTCTGTCATGGGCTGCTTCCTCTGAGAACCTATCACCATGATGTGAGAAGCTTCAAGTATAGGCATTCCTGCCTATAACCGAAGCTGAGCCTCAAGTCAACAGCCAGCCTCAATTGAGATTCATGTGGGATAGCTATCCTAGACCTCCAGATCAGATGGGCCTTTAGGTGACTGCAGCCCAACAGATATCTGACTGCAACCACGTTAGAGACTCTACATGACAACCACCAGTGGCTCATCAACCCATATAAATGTTAAATATAATAATAAATACTTATTTTAAGCCACTATGTTTAGGGGTGGTTTGTTATATAGCAATAGATAACTGAAACACCATTATACTAAATATATCTAGGAAAGTTTCAGATGAGAAATTCTGGACTTCTGAGTCAAGCCCATGCTTGGACTATCCATGTGTATCACAAGGCCAAACCCTACAAAGCTTCCTGCTAAGTCTAGGTATTCTAGAAGTAGCCACGGATAAAGGAAGTCGCAAATAGTAATCTAATGGAGTCACTGTGGTCTCCTAATCTGTACACATTCTAATCAGACTCACTATTCCCCAAAACATGCCAATAAGCCTGAATCGTAGTCTGAAGCTCTCACAGAGACATGGAAAATAATTTTCCCAATTGCTAAAATTACATCAGGATTGGCAAAGAAACAACTCTCAGTTTTCATGCTATAAATAAACTAATGATTATAATATCTCATTACTTTTAATAATCTTAAAAAATGAGTGAACTTAGATGAGATATAGTCAAGTTATCAATATATAGCAAAGTGTCACTATATGGCAGTTTACCTCTAACAAACTTGGGCTTGGTAATAAAAGTTCATATTGCTACCCGCTCCTGCTCCGAAGGGTGACAGGTAAGAGTTGTTCACTGACATATTTCTGATATGTGCCAGTTATGTGTGATAAACTCCTTAGCTTGCAAAATTTAATTAATCTCAATATCGATCACCAATAAATCCCACACATCATATTTTTGATATTACCTTATGCCAGAGCAGATTCAAATTTTAAAGAATGAGTTCTTAGTATATGTTAGATAACCTGCCACACTCTGGGAATATGTCTTCAATTGGTGTAAATTTCATTTAAAAAAGAGGAGTGTCTCTGAATTATCTGGATGTTAGAGAATCATAATGTTGACACAGAATGGAATGTTTATTTTATATTTTATATCTCAAGTGATATTACTGGAACACTTAAGATTCCTAATTTTTTCCCTTAATTCAGTAATTGTAAGTTTATTTAAATATTTATTTATGTAATATTATTCATACTAATGTGGGAAAACTTGCACATATAAGTGTTTTAAGTGAAAAATATTTCAACCTTTAGTAGCCTACACCAATCCTACAAGAGTGCTGTGGCCAATTAGTGATATCTGCCACAGGGGCGACTAGCAGTCAGAAATATGCTGGGCATTTGCCAACTCTGACCTATTTCATCCAGTTTCATGCAGTCTCCTCCCTTCAGATCCCCTACTGGGTCCCTTCAAAGATCTAGATGATGGAACTTCCACCCAGTCTTAGGAAGCTACATTTCCCTTTCTTTAGCCAGTTTTTCCCACTGCTGAAATCTAATTTCCATAGTGACTCTTGATAAGCCCTACCCTGGTACAGATGTCCTGGCCCAAAAAGGCAGATTCCCCTAACATCAGAAGTTCACTGGATAAGCTACACTTTGTGCCAGAAGAGCTTAGATGGTTGGTGGTCAAACCCTGGCAGACGTGGTAGAGCCATGATTTCCATACAGGCAATCAAGCATCAGAGCCCCTGCACTTTAGTCACTGTGTCTGGCACGTGGTTGCTGCCATTTCTACAACATATACTAAACTGTATCGTCGCAATTATCTGAATCCATTATTAACATAAACAGAATCTCTATAGAGAAAATACTACATTTACTATTCTGCCACAGCAAATTTAACTACATCACAGGACTTTTAAATAACTTAAAACTGGTATTTTCTAATGAAAGACACACAAATAAGCATGTTAACCAATGTTTTACTCCTGTTAGGAAAAAAATGGTGGGATATAAATAAGCTCTGAAAAACCATAAAAAATGACCGTACAATTCATATTCTTGTGTTCCATATGGCCCTGTGTTAAAAATCTAATAGTATCTGAATATAATTTAATGTGGTAACTATTATTGTTAAAAATACACATTATCAGTGACTTTTCTGACTCAGAATCCATAACAATTCTATTCACATCCTGTGTAACTCCACAGGGATTCTATTAGGAAAGTTTCCATATATGGTAATTTCCCCCCATAGGCTCTCCACAGTTTATACAGGATATGAATCTGGTCCATTGTGACAATGAAAACAACAGATCAGTGAAAACTCATGTGTAATTGCTGCTGCACAAACCAAATTAACAATTAGGGAAACCAATAGTTCTTTTCAAGAGAATTTTAAAATAACCATTGGATATTTTTATTCCATTTCTGTACTAGAATTCGTATATAAATATCCAGAAGAAAAGAATGTTCTTATCTTTATTTAGTTTAAAATATTTCCTTGAAACTAAAATTACAATGTCAACTATTACAGCCAAGAAACCCAAAGGAAATTTCACATCAGTACTTATGTTGTCAAAAGCAAAGAAAAGATGGCATAGTAAGACAAGTCAAAAGTATTATATGAGTTTTCACATCCCAGGCTTCTGTATGACCACGTCCCAATGTAAATCTCTATGATCTACAATTATTTTTCCATATTTGTGACTTTAGCAGTCTGTGGTATTATATTTATCTAAAATCATATAATACTGTTTTCCTTTTATTCAATGTTCTGAACGCAAAATTAGAGGTAAGTTTTTGTATGTATATTTAAGTATTTGCATTTTTGCTTTAAATAAGATGAAAGCAACTAAAATTCAATACAGCTAAATACTAACAGCAAGACTAAAGTTGTAGGAAAGGAAAATGGCTGTGTTCATAAATTAACTAGTTGCACATGACAAAAACTAAAAAAGGGGAAAACAAAATATAGTACTAAAATGTCAAACATACTAACAGCAAAAACAACAGTCTCATACAATTATTTAACAAGAAGTAGGGCTTATATGGCAAAATGGTCCAGTCGTGAATAGCTATTTTTTGAATGACCACAGTTACTATTAACATCTCAACAGATTCACAGAAATTACACCAAAACAATAGACCCAAATTTAATCTCACGTATGACTGCTTGTCAAGAATGGCCCTGAACTGCACATAAAAAGGGAGTGTGACTCATTTATTTCTCTATCAAAGAGATGCCTGTTTAATTATACAGTTTCTTGATGACCTAATATTGCTAGAGCATATTCATTTGACTATCTCCCACACAATGGCTCAAAATTTGAGATAATTATATTGTTCTTAGAAACACGGTACCATACTCACTATTATAACTGAGAAGATGTCAGTTCCAACTTAATGCATTCACCAGTTTTGAAAATAAAAGGCAACAGCTGAACTTTTGGTGCCCATCAAAGACAAATCACATGGGGCATCACATGTACCTCAAATACTTTCCAGCGTCTAGCTACCTACCCAAAGTGATGTGGTCATGCAGAGAATGGCAGGGCAGACTTGTGGGCCAGCCACACCAGAGCTAAAGAGAACCGACATTCTGATAAACAGGTCCACCATTTCCCCATCACCACTAAGTTCACAAAATATGACTGCTCCAGGACTTGGGTGATTTCTTTTTCTTTTTCCCTCTCACAGATACACTTGATGTTCTTTTTAATATATTACGACCATAACAAAATGTTGGGAAGAGGGATTAAATGACACTATTTGCTCCAGGGAGCAAACTGTTTTTCAAAAGGTAAGATGTTGCTCTCTTCACTGGACTAATAAGGCAGGTGCTTTGGAAGACACATTAATGTGTTAGAGCAGGGCACAATTCCCATCACAGCATACCTTAAATGGTACCCTTGAGGCCTGAAAAGGTTAAACATGGAGGGGAGACAGGAGAAGGACTGAGCCAGATAAACGCTAATTGAATAAATATCCATGTACTTGGAAGTATTTACTCTTTATAGAGAATAACTGGCTTTATGAGGAAGAATGTAACCAAATGGCAGCAGTGCAAACCAGTTTTCCTTACTCTACAAAAAGAGAAGATGAAATTTTTCTTCATTTATAAAATTCTAAGAGGAAATGAAAAAAATTTAATTTTAAAGAATTCAATTTATTGATTTTAAAATATGAACTACCATTAAATCAAGAACCCAAAACATGCATCTATAATGACCATTCCCCTCAATTTCATTTTTAGCACTTTCTTCTTAAACCTAAATTATTCTGACCACAGACTAAAATTGCATTTCCTCAAAGCAGATGAAGAGCAGACATACTACTCCCATTTATAGACATGGGAAATTTCAGTAAAGGAAAAGCTCAGTGAAATATATCAAGATGGTAACAGAGTTACAGAAGCTATACTTCCTGCTTTATACTAATGATTAACCTACACATAACATAGAACACTTCCATTTCAAAGTGAGCTGAAAATAGTCTGTGGCCAATTTACACAACTATGGGAGATTCAGATACAGTAAGTCAGAAGAAAATGAGACTGGCACTGCTGGAGCTATTCACTAAAGTGATATCAGAAGATATTCACTAAAACGAGATCAGACAGCACTTAATTTTGTTGCCATAACTATGTAAATCTTAACTTTGATAAACAAGGTTCTACTCTTCCAGGTAAATTTTTTGTCATTTTTAAGGCTCGTGTGTGTGTGTGTGTGTGTGTGTGTGTGTGTGTGTGTGTGTGTGTAGGAGGGTTTTTTGGGGTTTTTTTTGGTATTTAAATCAAGCAATATTATCTTAGTGAAACAAAATGTGTTATAATGTGTAACCCAGGTTACTGCAGATTCTTGGAATATATTCCTGGTCTGGAATATAAAGTCAACTTAATCAATCCAGTACTTGAAAACGAAGACATGGACATTTCCATTGATGTTTCCTTTTCTTATAGGCAAAGATCAAGGAGGAAAAAAAGAAAATTTTAAAGAGCCATTTACAAGTGACTGTATGGCAACAGAATTCAGAACAGTGATTACCTTTTGGTGAGGAGGAGAAGTAATATTGACTGGGGAGAGTCATCCCAAGGGAACTTTCTGGGTAATAGAAATGTTCTATATCTCAAACTGGGTAGTGGTTCCATAGATATAAACATAGGCAAAAATTCATTAAACTACACACTTTGACTTATGCATTTGATTGTATGTAAGTCATACCTCAATTTAAAAAGTAAAAGCATCCAAGTAAGGTACTGCAATCAGAAATCAAGGATAAGAATCATGAAATCAGAATATGTTAGAAAAAAATGGACCTTTCCAGGATCCAGCACAGCACTGTACATAGAGTAGATAGCAAAACATGTATTTATTGTAAAAATTTAGTAAGAATATCCTAGGTGGTTTGGAAGATTCCTTCTAAACTAATTAGAACTTCCAATGTGACTATTTTTCTGAATATTCTAAAGATAGACAGTCTCAGCCTATAAAACAGCCTCTGAAGTGTGGAAAATAAAGCCCTAGAAAGCTATGCCTCAAACCACAAAGAAAATACACTTGTCTTAATTCTGAGTGCAGAGTCAAGGAATCTCCTTATCTAAAGAAGGCACTCCATTCTCAATACTTTACAACCACTGACAGTACAAATCTATGATCTTCCAATGACAAGCAAGAAACAAAACTTAATACTCAGCAAAGTCAAAAAAAATGTCAAAAACATGCATGATGATGTTCTGGCTTCTGAATGGTATTCTGTCCGTGCAGCAGTCTGGTAGCTATGGAGACCAAAAGCAATCAGCAGTTTTCAAACATAGCACATAGCACATGGGTGGTATTACCAAAAGATCAGGTTTATTGATTAAGAAAGGCTGTGTCTGCTTGGTAAACCTGGTCAGACAATGTTAGAGTCCCTATGCTAGGAACTTAAAGATTCTCACACTGAGTTTCAACTTCCATTTTCAACTAAACAAAGTAATAAGACTAATATTCCTTTAGTAGATAAATATTTCTGTACATACCTAGGCTCCTACATAAACAAAATTCCATGACTGAAATGAAACTGGAAGGTCTTTGCCACTAAATCTGTTTCTATTTCTTGGGTGACAATAATTCTAAATGTATCATTATGTGATTTCAAAATTGTTTAAAGTTATTGGAAAATAAAATTGCCACATGATGAATGGGACACTACATCTCATTGTTATTCTATCTTGACCTTGATAAGGCAGTATGGTAATTTCAGAAATGGGAAGCTTCTAGGGGAAACAATAAAACATAATCAACCCTTTAAAAAAAGCCAATCAAGAAACAAAAGAACTGAGGATTATTAGCTCTCTTGAAATACTACAATTATGGAATAATCATCAGCTGTGCACAAACAGTTACACTGATCACCAGAGATCAGAAAGAAAAGGTTGAATTATACACTCCTAAGAAATGTGTTTCATAAATTCCTGTCCTAACCCCCTCTTCCCACAAAGATAGTGTCGTACAAATGTTTAATGTTCTACACCAGCAGGTTGAGTCTCTTTAGAAATTCTGAACTGTCACCTTTGCTTGTGGATAATGACAAAATATTCTGCAGAGCCTGAACAACTGCACTGACAAATTATATTATTCTATATTCAACATTAAATAATCCTCAAATTACTGAAGCTGGTCATCATTTTTCAAATACCCATTTTAGCTGTCTACAAGTGCCATTCAGCCCAGCCCCTTGTACAGGGCCTGCTATGCACCAAAGCAATTTCATTGTATAAGTTTTAAGACAGACATCATGCTGTTGGACTGTGACACTAGCCAACATATCAAAATTGAAGCCACTGTGTAAAAAAAAAATCCATCTTTAAAAATAAAGTTTATTTCTTATCTTTAAATCTGCATATAATATCTATCCCTATCTTTCTGTATAAATATGGAGGAAGAAGGTATAATGACAGCTATTTCTCCTTTTGGATAAAAAGATGTAAGCCCTTTTTCCCTTCCTAATAGACACTATCATCTCAGGTCCTTCCACTATCTATTTTAGGGTTTCGGGACCTTTATAGAACCCACAACAACAGATCAGTGAGAGACTTGATCCCAACAATTAACACATTCTAGGGAGACTGCTTAGATTCCTGTCTTCCTCCCTCTTGGAGGCCTGGTTTTGACCACACTGACATCCCTGGCCTTAAGGATGAATAACCCAGTTAAGGGGCAGTCCCTTCCCTGAGACCAATTTCTTTGCAATTAGAGCCAAAATACAAAGGCTGTGTTAATGACCTAAGGCAAAGTGATATGAACTCCAAGCCAGTGAAACCATGACAGCAAGCAGATTTCTAAACAGCAAAGTGAGATCCATTTACTTACATGATGATTCAGTGCCAAACATGGCTGGCTCCAGAGGCTGCTTTTAAAAAATTAGAAGAATGGAAAAAAGAAAGGAAGGAAGAAAAAATCGAGGAGAGTGTACGTGTGAGAGCAGAGAGATGAGCTGCTACACAGCAGAGGTCATGAAGACAGACAATGCAGTCCAAGCTGTGTCCAGCTGCCAGATTCTCCTCTTACAAGCTTCAGTGTTCTCCCGTGTGATTGAAAAGCAAGGTCTCCTACAGCACCAACACCCGAAGAGCTGCTTTTGAAAATCCAATAGGGAAAGGCAGGCCGACGTGGCTCTTCTGGGATGCAGTGAGGCAGGACTAGGTAGCAGCAGGGGCAAGACTGGGAGCAGCAGCAACAGCGGATACTGCAATCCCCAGCCCTGTTATAGCAGTAAGACAATAGCAGGGCTTATGCATACACTGGTGACGTCAGAGACACTGCACAGGCTGACTGCGCTGCTTGAGCCAGAGGCTCCAAGGGCTTCAGGGGAGCAGGCAATTCAGAGGGGAATTCCTTTGTCAAAAAATACACAAGACCAAGAGCCACATATATATATTCACCCTCCTGACAAGATATTCATTCTGTGATACCAGACACTAAAAAAAGACCTCAAGGAAATTTAAATATTGGCTTTATAGCAACCAATCACAAAGACAGCATGCAAATCAGAGTTTTTGATTTTATACACCAAGTAGAACTTTTCAAGGGAATTAAGACTATAAGAAATGAGGAAAATTATCTACCTTTTAAAATAACTCCAGAACTCATTGTTTTTTTCACTAGGCTTGTGGTAGACTGACAGATCAGGGGCTGCACACTCCATCACAAATATGTGAAAATATGAACACTATTTCACACACATTCTGTGCATATAAATTCACGAGCATGTGTAACAGTAAAATAACACTATAGGTGCTTAGAACATGGCTTGACACAGTGAGCACTCAAATGTTACTGAACACATCATTAGTTATTTTGGAACTATTATTCAAATATGAAAACCATTGCTCTAGGAATATACTCATGAACACATTTCTCCTATCCCTTTTCTTCTGCCTTATTTTTCTCATTTTGCCTCATGAGAATTCTTGTCGCTTTCCAGAGTAGCTCAGTCATTTTAAGGCTGTGTGCACACAGATGTGTACACCTGTGTGGAAGTGGGCATTTATGGCCAATAAACATGTTTCTTTTTTATCCATCCACGCAAAGAAGATTTTATTATTTTGTTTTTTGATTCGCTTGATAAGTCAGTCTTCCTAATTACCTCTACTCTTAGAAATCTGTTTTTTTTTTAAGCTAGACATGTACAGACTTTCACTGGAATGTCTATCCAACACAAGCAAAGGAAGTTTTGTTCTAATGTTTTAAAAATACTGAAATGCATAAAAAGTATGTGTGTGTTTTTCAATAATCTCACTTTTTAAATCATGTAAACTACGAAGTTCCAGAGCTCGTTTCCTCTCCACCCATTCCTCTATGATACATACTTTTTCCAATATTTTCTTAAGTTTACAGACATGTCCTTATATAACAAAGTTTTTAAACATTAAATTCTAATATGATTGTGGAACTGCAAATTACCATCTAAAAATATCATTAATAGCTTTTCTGGTCAGTATACTTCATCCTTTAAGTGGTTGCATAATACTCCATTGTATAAATGTAGCATAATTTATTCAAGGTAATTTGACCTTTATCTTACTGAAAATGCTGAAGAACCTGCAATGATGCTACATAAGAACAAATATTTTGTTGCAGGAAAGGAAAGAATAATATCTATTCAATGTTTACTATGTGCCAGGTATTATTTTGAGAACCTCACATGTATTAGCTTAAAATTCATTACAACCCTGCAAAGTAGATATAATTATTACCCACATTTGATAAACAGTGGTCATGCAAGTTAGTAAATGATAAGCTGGGATTCGAACCCAGGCAGTCTGGTCCCAAAGCATATGCTCTTAACTACTCTCCCATAGTGCCTCTCGAAACATGAAAAATTAATCACCAGAAGAAGTTTTAAAGAATTCAACTAAAATGAAAGGAAAATAGAAATCAACTGAAAATGTGGAGAAGAAAATTCTTAGAAGAGAAAGGTCACCAGGAAAAAACTAAAAATGACAGAAAAGACTATAGCGAACACTACAAAAATTAAGAAAAATGCATCCCTCCCAAAATGAGCAGTTCAAGTCAACAACCAGTGGAGAACACAGGCCGACTTCAGAAATATTGCAGGTTTGGTTCCAGACCACCACAATAAAGCAAGTCACACAACTCTTTTGGTTTCCCAGTGGATACAAGAGATATGTTTACACTATACTGTAGTCTATTAAATGTGCCACAGCATTACACCCCCAAAAAATGTATATACCTTAAAAATACTTCATTGCTAAAAAAATGCTAACCATCATCTGAGCCTTCAGCAAGCTGTAGCAGTAACAAAAGATCACTGACTGCAAGTCACTATAACAAATATAACAGTAATATTAAATAAAGTTTGAAATTATCATGAGAATTACCAAAATATGACACAGAGACACAAAGTGAGCAAGTCTGTTGGAAAAATGATACTGACAGACTTGCTTGATGCAGGGTTGCCATGAACTTTCAATCTGTAAAAAAAAAAAAGGCAATTTCTGCATAGAGCAATAAAAGGGAGCTCAATAAAATGAGGTCTGCCTGTACCAATAATGGTGTTGAGATATAACTGTAGGAGGTGGGAAAGGACAGTACACTTCAAAAGGGTTGAAACCAGAATATTATCTTACAGAAGATCTATTTTAAATTGCATACCAGATGTTGCTCATGAACAGTCACACAAATGGGGACAGATGTGGCCATCAGAAGGGCAAATCGAAAAGTAGAATGAGAAAATGATCCTTGGGTTAGACAAACCGTCAGCCCTCCATAATCATGAGTTCTGCTTTTGGAGATTCAACCAACTGCGGACAGAGGTATTTGGGAAAAAAAGTTTCAGAACATTCCTAAAGCAAAACTTACAATCGATGCACACTATTGGCATAGCATTTACACTGTACTTACAACTACTTACATAGCATTTACATCGCATTAGGTATTATAAGAAATCTTGAGATGATAAAATATACAGGGAGGATGTGTGTAGGCTACACACAGATACTACACCATTTTACATAAGGGATTTCAGTATCCGTGGACTAGGGGTGGGGTGGTCCTGCAATCAATCCCACTATGGACACTGAGGGACTACTGTACTTTCCACCAGAAGCCATGGTCTATATGCCACTGCTTGCCAACTCATTGATGTAGCTCCTTTTTTCAGTTCATACATGAGGGTGTATATGTGCATATATAAATGCATTTTTCTGACTGCCTGTATTTATTTCTTGGCACACACTTCTAAGAGTAAGTTAAAGGTGGCATTATTGTTAAAGAAGTCTGCTTTTCAGATAACTATAGCAGGATCAATATGTTAAAACCATCAGGTCTCACCTGCCAGCAAAACTGGACACACATGCACACCTCTGACTCCTATTGAGGTTTCTATAACATCTAGAGGCTTGAGGTATTTCTAAAGACTTTATAAGGTTGGGATCTATATCACTGAAGACCCATCTTTGACAAAACAGATTCTAAAATTTTAGTTCATTCCCATTCTCTCATCTAGGCAGCTGGCATGAGCTCAGAGAATGAAGACACATTTTAATGGGCCGCCAAAGGAAAATGTAATGAAGGAAAGCAAAGGAAGAACAAAACTGACTGATGTCCTCTACGCCCCTCCAAAAAAATCACATGATACATTCCAAAAGCAAAGTGATCTCTGGATTATCAATTGTGTCTAATTATGCCTGCCTGCTTGCCTGCCTGACTGCCTGCAACCCTGCCCATGACCCTGCCCTTCCATTAGTAAAGCAAGAACTAGTAATTTTAAGAAATAGCAATGAAAGAAAAGATCAATATTCAAAATAATGTAGTGGTCAAAATAATTATTGTTAAATTAGAATGCTGCTGATAAAGAAAGATAACAGTGTAAATCTTCCAGGAAGTCAATAGAAACTTTCAGAAGAAACCCCATAAATTGACTCAACAACTATTTCCTGGGAGCCTACTGTTCTGCACTCTAGGGATACAGCCATGAACAAACTTTCTCCTCTATAGAGCTTCTATCCTAGTGGGTGAGACGGACACACAAAGGTGTAATATATCAAATGGTGGTATGTGATGTAAAGAAAGACAAGAGAAATCAGTGGCTGAGGAGTGACTGAATGGGAGGGTTATTTTAGGTAAAACTGTCAGGTAATGCCACCCTAAAAAGATGACATTTCAACAGAGACCTGAAAAAACTGAGGGGAAACCACATGGGTAGCATGGAAACCACATGGGGGAAAGAGCTTTCCAGGAAAAAAAAAATTAAATCTGTTCTTGAATCATCAAGAATCAGTTTTCTATTGGAAGACATCCCCTTCAGTGCTATGATGCTGTCATTAGTACAAAAGTGGTTGTGCTAAACTGTGCTGACAGCAAAATAAATTCTCTTTTTAATGCAAAAGAACTTACTCTCCCATGAACTGAAACCATGTCTTCTTCTCTTCAAAGTTTAATTAACTAAATATACCTGCATTTGCAAATATGTAAATGTTTATCAAAATCACCATAGAAAACAACATTCAAAATAGCTTCCTACCACATAGGACACCTAATTTAGTTAATGTTATCTATCAATGTGGTAAGAACTTAAACCACATATTGTCTCCAGAGTACATACAATAATTCATTTTGGAAGTGTCATATCTGCAGTTTCTCTGGAGCTGTCTCCTTTGTTCACATTAAAGTTTTATTAGTATTCCTCTTGATGTCTATTTAGCATGTTAAAGTCATGTGTCTTTTAGAATGCCATCTCTACATTTATGAAGTATGACTTAAAAACAACAGAGAAGTGTTTTATTGGCAATATATAAACTATAGAAAAATGAAAATAATCAATGATTCTATTCTTTAGAAAAAAGGAACAAATTTATAATTAAAAGCATACTCATGGTAAAGTTCCCTGGTAAGATTTTAGAAATTTGACTTCTTTGTATATGTCTATAAGGTATATTCCTTTCTACTTCAACATAGTACCACGCATATAGTAAGCCTTCTAACTGGTAAGTATACTCTGTTCCAGAGCCCTGGAACAAAACTCTGGTACACTAATGTTATAAGGAAAAGAAATTCAAAATCTAAAGAGAGAGAGATACTAGTATAGTACTCACTTTAAAGGAGCTCTAAAATAGGGGGGAAACATGGATTTATAGAAAAAAACATATTTGGAATAATTAATTAGTTTTAAATGTTTTATATTCAAACAATATTCACCACAGAAGTCCTTTACATAGCAAGCACCTAAAAGTTACATTTTAAATTAACAATTTCACAAAATTTTTATTTTCACACTATAATTAGCTATCTTACAAAAGATCCATCCATGGATTAAAAGGATCATGCATAAAGAACACATAAGTAGTGCTTAATTTAAATGTATACTGGGATTTTGTCATTATTCTGGGTATGGAAAGTAGGTCTCTGCCCTGGTGGAAAAATCTTCCAGAAGTCTTTGTTGTTCATTTAAAAGGAATCTGTCAGAACACAGTGTTACCATTAGCCAAAAATTCAAATTTAGGGTAATATAATTTTGAATTAGTTGCACAAATTTTGGGAATCCCCCCATTTATTCATCAAGCCATATAACCTTAGCTTTATTCTTGTGCTAATTTACTACTCAGTGAAACTAGAAACTGAGAACAAGACTATGCAGTTTAAAAACGGAAGAGGCCAGTTACACTCAGAAAATTTAGGATAAAAACTGAAGTTCTCCAATTCATTTATTACGTCAACTTCATCTAAAAGTTCAGCCACACACACACACAAAACCACCACCACAAAGCCAAGAATGTTTTACGGTCTTGTAGACTACGGATATTTTATCCTCTCTGTGACATAATCTGAACTTAGATATTTGTACTCTAAACCCTCTGGCCCAGAGGGTAGAAATGTGGATTAATTATGGGTTGCAGTTTATTTTAAGTCCGTTTGAGTAGGACCCAAACTGAAATAGAGTAAACAACAAGGGTATGTCTGAGAAATTCCCTTAAGCACTCATCCTAAATTAATCACAATTTGTACACAATAAATTCATACATACTCAGAAATAAATTCATGTATCATAATTTTCAACATAAACTTATGTACAAACAAAATCAATGTAATTTTTAAAACATTAATTCAAAATACTATATTTTAAGTAATTCTATTCAGCTAGAAAGTATTTTAAAGTTAATTTTACCTGTATAGTCCATAAAGAAGTAATAGGCAGGGAACCGGGTATTTTCCAAAGTAAAACTCTATCAGACACAAAATGAAAAGGTTCCCTGAACAGGCAAGCCGTTCTGGGGAAAGCCTCCTGCCGTGTGACATCAAGCACACACACACTTCTCCTTATCTCGATTCAAGTTTCAACGGCCATCACTCCGCTCTCCTTTGCCTGTTCTTTTAAAATCATCCTTAGAAAAGTCTTTCTTAGAAAAGAACTGTTATTTCTTCCCATTTCATTCCTGCATTATTAGTTGAAAACTAGGGAAAATATTACATGAAAAATATGAAAAAGAATATGAATATGAAAAAGAATATGAAAATGAATATATGTATATTCATGTATGACTGAAGCACTGTGCTATACAACAGAAATTGACACAACATTGTAAACTCACTATACTTCCATTAAAAAAACTAGGAAAAATAAATTCTCTTTTTTCTGTAAGTGAAAAGAACACAAGATATCTATATTTCATCCCAGTACTCAATGTTTTAAATCCACATAACCTGAAAGGAGTTAGCGTTCAAATTTTTAGGAAGAATATAACATTGTCATTATTGTTCAATATGATAGCATGCACACTTGATCCATCTGATACACATTTAATTTATAAGCAAACCTAATACAGGTGATGGAAGAACAAATCCTTTACAGCATATCTAAAACCTTTAACGCATTTGTCTGAGTCCTGAAACAGACATCAGATGGAAAGGACATATGGTCATTCTTGAGACAGACTGTATCTGATGTAATCTTTAGTGTCACATTGCCACATGCCCTGTGCCATCTTTTCCTTCATTACCAACTGTTTTTTATCTTGAGTGTGTCCTGGCTAAAACTTTAAAGAAACTCTAACAATAGCTACTTCATCTTGATACAACAATTCTTTAGACCTTGCACAGAGACAAGATACAAATGCACTTAAAATTTTATCAGCTTTTTTTTTTTGTTTTTGAGCAACCTAAATGGTTGGACAATTTCCAATTTAGAGATATATCAATACTCCCTGAAACTGCAGCTACTTTGAGAAAGATAAGGTATTGGTTGTTTTGAGTGGTTTTACTGGAGTAGTGGGATGCTTTGTTTTGCTTTTATTTTGCTACTTTCCTTTCTACTGAATAAGTGTTTCCATAAGATAACCACAAAATTGACAATACAATATGATTCCAATTTTTAGTTCAATATCAAAAGTATGAATAGTACAGAAATCTAAACATTCTGGGCTCAGTATCATCATTTAACAGATCTTCCCAATAATTTTATAAAAGTGAGAGAGCATCATTTCATTCAGCCATTTAGCCAATGCTTCATTACCATAAGCAGATCCCATTACACCACCATTCTGCTAACAGTCAAATGCTGTTAATTCTCGTCAACCTCACCTGTCACTGTTGCTAAGCAGCCCTGTCTCATTTCTCAGCCCTTAATTCTCTTTATCTTAATTCAGGGTACGAATTGGGGAGCTTTCCACGAGCTATAAAAGTTTGATATAGTTTATTCCTGGTAATTAAAATGTGCAAATGGTAAAAACATTAATGCCATGATTGGTTTAAAGTGGTAAGCTCAGAATGCCTAATACTAACTGTTTTAATTTCCACACAACTTACAAGTATGTGGAAACACTGATAGCCTTTATCAGATGTCACATGAAATGACATTATATGCCTTTCACAGTTTAGTACTGTTAGCACGAATTTTTAAAATTTTATCTAATCATTTGAGCAGCATTATTTTAAGAGCAATTTTTTTATCCTTTATATTTTATAATTAAGTCAGATATTTTAGGGAAATGCACTTTATTAACAAAATAATAATAACATAATGAAAAATCCAAGTTAGAAAGTATAAGATGGATAGATGGGTAGATGGCTATAAAACCTACAATCTCCAGATAAGTGATCTGCCAAACCTCAGAAAGCCAGCAGAGTGGTTGAGAGCCAGGTTTTGCGTCAGAGAAGGCTCAGGTCCCACTTTAGCCACTTCTTAGCTGGATGATTTTAAGCAAAATTTTTTAATCTCTCAGAGCCTCAACTGCCTCGTAAGTTAAAAAACAAAGGGCCCAGACCATTGCCTGGGACATGATAACAGCCAATATGTAAACAGCACTTTTTTTTTTTATAATCTGAATTTTATTTTTTTAACATTTTTTATTGATTTATAATCATTTTATAATGTTGTGTCAAATTCCAGTGTTCAGCATAATCTTTTAATGTGGACCAGGCATTGTTCTCACTCATGTATTAACTTATTTATAAAACCCTCACAGCAACCCTCATTTTATACATGAGGAAACTGAGGTATGGAGGGTATATAACTTAACTAAGGTCACACACTATACATAACAGAGTCAGGATTCAATCCAAGTAGCCTTGCTCAGAGTCTCTGTGCTTTACTCACACACTGCCTCCAGAGAGTAGGGGGTCAATAAACAGAGCAAAACAAGAAAACTCTTTTCCAAAAACCAGGTTCATTCTTGCCAATAAAATCAATACTGCAGTGTGCCAAATATTTTAGTTCAGAGCTTATAAAAATTCTCTCTTTTTGTAGTTTGTTCAATTACAACATATGGAAAAATTAAACAGAGAAATGGAACAAAAGGGATAATGTTTAAAGTCATTGTGATGGCTTAAAATGAGAGTTGCACCAGCCAGTTAAACAGAAATAAGTACTCAAGCACAGAAAGCTACAACCATAAAAGGACCTGTACTATGTACTATTCCCCACACTCCCAGCAACCACTAAGTCCCTCCCTCCCTTCTTTTCAGTTTCCAAATGTCACAGTAGACACCACTTGTCTGGCACCTAAAGAGTCTGAGCAGTTTCCTTTGAGTAACTTCAAAGCTCACTCAGGAGGAGAGCACCTTCAACTAGATCCCCCATCTTCCTCCCCAAGAACCTTCTCTAGCCCCACCTTGCCCTCAGCAAAGGAGACCTACTAGTATGTCTAGATGCACCCCTTGGACACGGCAACAATCACATCACTGTCCTTCCCAACACATATTTCCAAGTCGCCAGAGTCAGAGTTCATCACAGGTCACCTGTTCCAGCCTGTGGCCCAGGGACCACTGTCCTATGTGCAACTTACTGACTCAGGAGCAGCCCACACTGCACTCTCAAACCCTCCTCCAGATTTGTGCTACAATTTACCCCCTTACAGTTCAAGCCAGAAGAAGCATAGTCGTTGAATCAGCAGACCTCGGTTCTTGCCTCAGTACTGCCACTCATTACCTCTCCGACCTGGCATAAGTCCTGGAACCCCCGTGGGTGTCTGTTCACTCGGTGGCAAAATGAGGACGTTGAACTGGATGATCCTTAAAATCTAGTCCAACTCTAATAATCTAAGATTCTACTTTAAACTGATTACAGTTGGATGAGAAAACTCAAGTAACTCTCAAGGAAGTTAACTCTTCCTCTTCCTCTAGCCCACACTATCCCCTCTTCCACCCTGCCAGGGCTTGGGAACAGCCCCACCTCAAAGGTGGGAAACCAGGGAGCCAGGGTGTACTGTCCAAATCCAGTGCATGTACGTTGAATGGCTGATTCCTCCAACTGTTTTCAGGCATTGTTCCTCTCTAGACAGGCCCCAGTAACTCAGCCTGGCGGTGAGTAGACAAACACACTCATAAAAGACAGCAGAAGTAACTGTTGGAGGTTCTGCCTGTTGGAGGTTCATGGCCTGGTGGGTCACACCTCTTAGGACAGCAAGGCCTGGGAGCTTCTGAAGGGGACCCCTCCTTCCAAAACATGATTGAGATAGCCTGGACAGGGAGTGCCAACTTTTCTTTAGAATGACATCTCAGGGGCTGAGACATAGCTCTCCTCTCTTTCCCTGTCATCACTTTCCTACCTGGAGTAGTTCCTGCTGAGTGAGTCTTCAGCCCTTCACCCTCCCCAGAGAATGATATAGCTCCCACTTCACTTTTAACTCTGAAACCCATTTACCATAACTTTATCATAATATCTTACATCATATTTTCAACTCATACAGTAACTCACTTTATTGCGCATTTTAAAACCCCAACCCCAGGGTTGGATTATAAATGTTCACCCTGTTATTCCAGAAATGATAATATGGGGTTTTCCCTCCAGTCTGTATCTCACCCTCCTCATCAACAAGTCAGTTAAGTCAAAATACCTTAGTTATGCCTCATTCCAACTTCCTCTTTCTCTAAGTCAGAACAAATGTTACTAAGACGTCACTGCTCTCCCATGCTTCTTACCACCCACTCCAGCCTGCATCCACCTCATTATTTTCTTTTCATGTTCTGCCATCCTTCTTTGGCCTTGCTTATGGAGCCGCCAGGTTACTTCATGGCCTATTCCATAATGGGAGAAAACCCCACTGCAAAAAGAGCTCTCTGACTGAAGAATGACAACAGGAGCCCAACTCCTTCCAAGAGTGAGCTCTACTTCCTGTACCTAAAAATTTTTAAATAAGCTAAGACAGAAGAGCATCAAGCACCAACCAGGTAACCAAACAGCCCTGTGAAATAAGAAGGGAACTGTTCAACTCAATGCCATGACCCAGACGAGTACTGTACATTCTCTAAGACAAAGTGAGGAATCATCCTCACCAAGTACAAAAGCGTTGAACCTGATAAAAGATCTACTTTATCCAACTCCAAACTCTCAGGTAAGGGTTATTTCTAGATAGACACTTCTCTGTTATGCTTTAAAGTAATGGTGGCAATGATTCAGGAACCAAAACTCTTAGTGGCTGCAAAACTCATACCTCTTACAAAGTAGCAGGGCCACTCCCTTTTTACATGAACCCCAAGAGAACTGATATCAAGTCATTCCAGCTGGAAAGTGGGGGTGGGATGGGGCGGAAATAACTTTTATAAGAGGTAGAATACCACTGGTGTTTCTACTTTTCAGAAGATTATTGTACAAAGAGACATTGGTTTAAATGTTTTAGGCTAACCAATTTTTTAAAAAGCATCAATTAACCTTAATGTAAAATTAAGAGTCATGAGAAGCATGACTAAAGTTATTGAAATGCCTGGTGAAAACATAAAAGATTAAGAATTTCTTCCCACAACAATGGATCTAACAATAAATATGTTTGTTCATTTTATACTTTGAAAGTGAGGGTCATTTTATATGCATCTGAATCAAAGCTCTAGTGGAGAAATCACAAGCAAAATCCAGGTATCTATAATAAACAGAGAGGTACCCAAGCCAAACATATCTATCTGTAGAAAGCTTCTTTAGAAAAGTCACAGACCTTCCTGTGTGGTTTTGGTCTGTTCACCTGGCTGACAAAAGGAACCACTAGAAAATAAGCACAGGAAGTCATGAAAAATAGTCATGAATGGACTACTGTGGATTGTTGCAGTGGCAAAAAACAATGAAAATCCTTCAAGAAATGTGGTAGTATTCAGCTGCAGTTTCTGGTAAGCAAAGAAAGTCACCATTTCCATGGTACTCCAAAACATAAACTGATCTTGATATTTGATAACAGGGGCCAGCACTCTTTCTATAAAGGACCAAACAGTAAATATTTCAGATTTTGTGGGATTATCCAGTCTCTGTCACAACTACTCAATTCTACCATTTTAGTGCAAAACTAACCATAAACAATACATAAACAAATGCGCATTTGTAGCTGTGTTCCAGTAAAACTTTATAGACTGTGAAACTGGATTTCTCATAATTTTCATGTATCATGAAATATTTTTCTCCTTTTGATTTTTTTCAACTATTTAAATTATTTTTTAAAAAATTGCTAGCTTGCAAAAACAGGCAGCCCTCAGACTACAGTCCGTCAACCCCTGTTTGATAATCTTTACTGTAGTTAATTTGGCTTTCTCTGAAAGAACTGATTTTCAATTAGGTCTCTGCCATTAACAAGACTCAGAAAGGTAATGAATTCTATCAACAACTTGCTTGATGGATCAGGGCTGGGAATTCAAGAAAACTTTCACCCCAGTTTCCTTTATTTCTAACGATACTATGAGCAACACCTAGTCTTGATAGCCCACACTACCTTGTTTACTCCCAATCGGTTAGAATTAGTGGTAAATGTTCAATCAACTTGTGAGAAATCAACTACATTCACCTAGTAACAAAAACATTTCCAACCCACATACATCTATAGCCCTCAAAAATTCTATAGAAATGGAAATCATTGGTTAAGATTTCCAAATCTCCTCAATTATACTATAAGCCAGGAGACCTTATACAAAGTATACTCATAGTATAAAACACAATTAACAGCTACTTTGGTATGAGACATTCTCACCCTGTTGACCAACAGTAGCTGAAGAGAATTCTTGAGAACCAAGAAACATCTATTTCAGTCCTAACCACATAGTTAACTACTTTGGGTAGACATTTCACAACAGCACCTCATTTATGAAATTAAGAAGTAGGTTTAGATTATTTCTGTGGTTTTTTACCTCTAAAATGCTAATAATGAGCTACACTAATCATGATATCTGACCTAGCCCACTGAAAGTTTCAGCATTTTTCACTTTTCATTATCCCTAAGAAGCAGAAATTTCTCCTCTGCTCTCTTATCTCTGGCATTTTGAAAGGTCACTGAAAATATATTTCTGATCAGGAAAATTCCTGCCTCCTTCAAATCATCATCTTAACACAGATATAAGTGATTCAGAGAAAACATACTGCAGTATAATACTTGGAAAATGTTTCTAGAGGCAGATTATTTGTGTCTGCTGCAACCATAAACTCCAAGTTGTGGAGCTTCCCCATAATAAAAGCAGACAATCAGGTTCTTCAGCTACCACAGAAATTTTTCCTTAAAATTGCTTCATTTTTCCACGATAGTCACTTCTATGACCACATGAATCACACTGCAGGCTGCCTCTAGAATCAAGCAGACCTTGATTTAGTCCCTGCCATTGCTACTGTAAACTGAAAGTTACTCACCTCCAAGACTTATTTTCCCATCTGTAGAACAGGAATGCTGTTCCTGGTAGCAATGGAAATAATATATACATAATGGTGCATAAATATTGATGTCTTCAGGAAGACATCTGCAATACATTGTTAGGTTTGGAAAAATTACTTATAAAAGCAAGAGGAATACTATGATAGCACTTTAAAGTTTTGCTTGCTTTTTTATTTTATTTTTTGTTTTGTTTTTGTTTTAGGGGGTTAATTAGGTTTATTTATTTATCTGGTTTTTGTTTGTTTATTTTAAATGGAGGTACTGGGGATTGAACCCAGGACCTCATGCATACTAAGCACACCCTCTACCACTGAGCCATACCCTCCTCCCATAGTTTTTTTTTTTCCTTTGAAAAGCATACAGTGTGAAAAAGGGAAGAAATTGATACATGCTACAATATGGATGAATCTTGAGGACATCATGCTAAGTGAAATAATGCAGTCATAGAAAGACAAGTACTGTATGATTCAATTTATATGCAGTATCTCGAGTAGTTAAATTCATAGAGAAAGAAAGTAGAAGGGTGGTTTCCAGAGGCTGGAGGGAGGGAAAGGAGAACTGTAATGGGCAAAGTACTTTAGCAAGATGAAAAGAGTTCTGAAGATTGATTGCACAACAACGTGAATGTGCTTATTAACACTACTGAACTGTACACTCCTAAACTGTACACTTAAAAACCAGCTAAGATAGTAAATTTCATGTTATGTACATTTTACCATATTTTAAAAAATTTTTAATACATTTTTAAAGTAAGTTTCAAAACACTTTCAGAAAGTATACAGTGGATATCTCTGGCAATAAAACTACTGATGATTTTCACTTTCTACTTTATATGTTTTGTCACTGTTGTGAAAGTAGAATGAGCTCACTATGAAAAACATGCAATCAAGAAAAAGGGTAATTTTTATTTTACATGTGAAGTAAGTCTAATAGCTTGAAAGCTGTGAAATCTATCAGCTAAGGGTCCAATTAGTTTTGAAACACATTAAGAACAAATACTATCACTAGGAACTATACATATAATTAGGTTCAGAATGACTAAAAGAATGATAAAGAACTGGTAAAAAGGAAGTATATTTCTATTCTCAAATTTGTATAGAAATACTAATTTTAAATGGCATTTATGCAACATTTATTTAATATTAAATTTGAATAAAACAGCATATAAAAAATTAAAATTTAATTGTAAACGCCAGTGCCTAGTAATGCATTTTGAATGAATAAGTGGACACACCTAAGTAGAAAGCAACTCCTTAAATCTCAGAAAATGTACAAACCATTCAGAATGGATAATTATATTACACTGCTATCAACTGGTGCGCCATTCCTAAAACAAAGGGACAGTAACTAGGAAAGGAACGAGTGCATTGCTGAAACTTTAAAAGATGTAAGTCAGAGGGTGACAGTCTTAAAACGCTTTTCTCCTCTGAAAGTTTTACTATTTCCAATAAAATATGGACACTGTCCTTTTAAAAGGGATATTGACTCTGCTATAAATCAACTATGAAAAAGGTATAAGGTGGGAAAATTACTGAAATTAGAGCAAGATCTACTTTTGAATCCTGCTTTAGGCAATATTGTGTCTCAAGTTTTCTCAGACATGAAACATGTGAACCTCTCAACAACCCATTACCCATATGTCATGTATGAGAGCACCTTATAAATGGTAAAATGTCAAGAGTTAGTATTATTTATCATTAGTAATTAAAATACTAATATTGACTTTTGCTTAATAACACATCACTGAAACATTTCTATTTATGATCTATGTACTTGTTTATGTTTAACAAACAAAATGCATCAGCTTTTTGAATATGTTAAATGCCTAAAGACAAGAAAATAACAAATATCTGTCCTCTGAGTTATTCTTTATATGGTTCTCCATCTTCTCAATTCAATTCAGCTTTTTCTTCCCAGGCCTTTTTTTTTTTTTTTAAGCAGAAACATGCCCTACATACTTTTCATGAGCATAATTTATTTTTAAATTGATGTCTGGGAATTCAGCATACTGTATCTTAAAACACTGCTCCATGTTAGTCATTGTTTCCACAGCCCATCAGCACTTAGGCAGGAAGTGTAACAAGCAAAGAAGGAACTGAGTTTCACAGAGTCTGTCAGTAATGTCTCATAGCATTTCATAAAAATCTGATCCACATAACTAATCATGAAAACCGGAAATATTTTTACATTAATGGTAACAACCAATATAAAGACACAGAGGAAAAACAGGGACCATTTATGACTCATTACCACAGAAATACCTGAAGGCAAAGTGGATTGAAACTGGGGCTAGACTTGGGATCAGCAGCTTTAGATTTTCCACTCTGCACAATGTTAAAATATTATACTTTATATTTACATAATATGAATCACTAACATTAAAAATGTGTCATAATAAATCATAAGCAAATAACAATCAAATAAACTGTGAGAAAATTTTTGTTACTCTGTCAACATTATAATGTATTAACAAATAATTCTCTTCAGTGAAGTTAGATTCAACAGAACTATGTCTTGGCATTTCATTGAGAATGTAGATTCTAGGAATGTGTGTATTTCTTTAAAAAAAGTATACACTGAAGATAGACGATATAACAATGAACAAAAAACAAAGGCCAGTGAATTCCAGGCATTATACAGTAGCAAAACATGTAAGTAAACTCATGTTTCAAAAATATCTGAGGAAATAAAAAACATATTAGGTTCCCATATACTACTTAGCTAAAATACTCCTAATTATACTTGAATCAAGTCTTCAGAGAAATACAGATTAAAATGTCATAAATGTTTTCTTCTACTTAAAACAGCCCATGAAAAATAAGTCATCTTTCTAATTGTTTACTATAATTTACACTTTAAAAAAAATTAGGTACTGTTTTTAAGTTATTCTAAAGCACCCGTCTCTAAAGCAGTACAAGATAAAAACAAAGGCTCATAAAGATTTCTTAACCTCAGACATAAAACACAAGTACACTAAATGTAAAAGTATAAAAAAGAAAATGTTTTATTTCTATAATCAAAAGTCTATTTTCAGATACTCACCAACTAGAATCAATGCCTATTTGAAGACAGATTTCTTAAAGGTGAATAGATTATTTAAGTCATTTCGGGGATAGTTCAATGATACTTCTACATTTTCCTCCCAGAACACAGAACAAGAACTTGGTTACACAAGTCCTCTAGATCCACTCAAAGAATTAGGGGGAAAGTATGGGGGGAAGGAGATTTTGAACTTGGAGTCAATGTTTGAAGACTGAGGCTTTTTTTTTTTTGGTAGAATGCAAATGTATTTGCATGAATTGCGACCAAAAAAACGTAACTGTAGAAATTATTTAATATTACCCTAGGAATACATCTTTTACATTTTCAACAAAAGAAAAGGTTTTCAAAAAAGACAAAAACTAACACTTATTGAGTTTAGTATATGTTAGACACACTGAAACACTATGATAGAAACTTTCATATGTTACATTATCAAAATCATTTTCTTCATCTTTGCTATAAAATCATAATGGACTCTATCTTAAAAGGCATAAAAGAGTCAACTGAGAGCTGTAAATTGTCAAAATGTCTACCTTGCAAGAGTTTTTTAAAATTTCTATAGACTGTTCATTTCTTTTCAGGATATGTAACATATTTCTGAATTAAGAGATTCAGCAAGCTGAATATTTCGTCCTTTCTCTCCAGACACCATGTGCAACACGACAAAATGGTAAAATTCTGAGCCAAATGGATGATACAAAAACAAGGTCAAAGAATCCTTTAACTATCTCCTTAGACCTCTGATTATCACTTTCCAAGAAATCATTTTCAGGACACTGGATTTTTTCCTCTTAATTTAATAATTTTATTGCTATGTACCCAAAAGGCAATAATTTTCCATCTGGATCAATTTTTTCTGTCAAAAACATACTATCCATACTAGTCAATATTCATCACATGAATATAAAGAAACAAAAACAAAACAAAAAAACCTAAATAGATTTTAAAATAGGATACCATACAAGTCAGTCTTCTCAATTTAAAAATAGACAATAGATATTGGCCGTATCATTCTAAGACACCCTCACCTTAGGGTTGCAGAAGCCACAGAAAATGGAAGTAAGGATTCTGAAGATTGTAGTTACCCTACAAAGACACCCTCCATGCTACATGAATCAAATCAGTAGCAATTATGACCTACAGACAACTCATTTAGAATCCCTTCCTAAGATATAAAAAGCACATTTTAAAAAACTAATTCAGTAAATGCATCTGGTATTATAGAAAAAAGAATAGATTTTATGTTGTTATTGATTTGTACAATTTTTAATTCAAGGGATTCTACCTTTAACACACACTGCAGCCCTTAAAGAACTAGCTGAAATTCTACGTACCTGATTAATTTGAAATAGGCTGCATTAAAAATAAATTATGTTAGCCAACTGAAGGTAATTAACAAGCTTGTAACATAACCAAATACTACATAAAAACCACAATACTGCATTTGAAACTTGAAATCTCCTCTCCAAAAATAGATATTCTTGTTTGATCTCCTGCTAAAATTACTTAAAGAAACTTCAGTGTTTAAGAAAGTATGTTCGTAAAACATGGTATCTCTTCAGGCTTTCATATGTTTTTATTATATGTTGTCTTTGAGCAAAATAGAGACATCAGATTATATTTTGCTAGAACAAGATAAGGATCCCACCATTACTATGGCATTGAGGGGAAAAATAAGGAAAAGTGGTCATCTTTTCCTTTCTTAATATACTCTCTATATTGACATTAATGCAATTATCAGTCTATCACCATAGCTACAAAAATAAAAACAAACAAAAAACACTGTAACACCAGACTGTATCAGAAATGGTCTCTGGTTACTATGGCAGTTACGTAAGACAAACCTTTTCCCAAGCATGGCCCACAAACAATCTTGAAGGTTTGTAGGCTCTGTTAACAGCCTACATGGATTGCTTCTGAAAGCATCAGTACCCGATCCCTGCAATGTTATCATCTTTACTAACCACTAGTCGTTTCTGTAACTCACACAGATATAAAAGCCTCTCTTTCCAGCTCATTTATCAAGTGAAAGGTTCCTTTCCAGGAAAACAGACACCTGAGCTCCAGGGACCATAACAGAAAATACCAGTAAAACCATTCAACTGCACTTAGTATTGGTAGTTTTCTTTTCTACTTTGTTCTTTCAGGAAGAAGGTGGCCTTTAAATTCAGAAAATATATTCTATAAATACATGCATTTTTCCCACGTAATACTACAAGTAGTTTGACTGATTTGTCTTTTAAAAGCAGAGCGAGGTGACTACTGTTTGGGTAAGGCTTCAGCTGACAATTATTAGACCGCTTGTTGCTTCCATTCATTCACAGAACAGTTTTCCAATCATCCCCATGGATTTTCATGCACACTAGATAAGGTTCCAGTTTCACTGCAGTAAACAAATGACAAATAGCTTCTTTGGTGTTTTCCAACATCAACATTCAAATGTTCTACTAATTGGTTGGTGCTGAAAAGGAATCCTAGACTCACAACATCACAGGCTACAGAACAGAAAAGCTTCATAGCCAGAAGCTTTAGAGAATGTCTTCTAGATGTCCGAGTTTTTCAGAGAAGAGATAATATTTTGGATACTAGGATTTCTTAATTGTAATATAACTCTTACCATGAAAAAGATCCAACAGTACCTCTCAATAAGGGCGGTATGGGTATTTTAAGCAGGATAATACTACAGTTAACATCCCTGGTTCCCAGGCATTAAAGGTCAGCAGCTTAGACCACTCACTGTGACAACACAAAGCCACATGACCCTTAGTGGGACAGCACTGCCCTCCCAACCTTAACACTGTATTTCCCTGCCATCTTACACAGGTCACACAGAGCTCGGCACTGCTCAAGATGGATCAGCTTATGTCACATCTACAGTCTGGTTACCATATAGTTAGCATTTTTTTTCCTCTGGTGGCAGTTATACTACCTGTAAAACAACTCAGAAATGTGCATTAGACACTGAGTCATGAACCTACTGTCCTAATCATTAACTGCTCAGTTTTGTACTTGAGGCCAGGGGGTGGGGTTGTGCTTGGTTCCACAAAGATGTAGAATTCTCAAGCAGCAGTAACAGAAAGCACTTATGTAATCATAGTTCAACACCAAACTCCTTTTAACATTTGGCTTTGGAACAAAATTCTAGACATGAGTAACATTAAAAACAAAAACTTCAATATCAGACCAAGTTGATTAGCAGCTACAAATGGTTCCACTCTCATAATATTCATAAACAAACTGTTCTACAAGATAACGTTGATCAGTGAAATAATACTAAGAAGGCACCTAACGTTTCTTTCTTCTCTAGATTACTGTCTACTAAGGGCCAAACTTTGTTTTAGTAACAAAAGAACTGTCTGGTGGCTAGTGTGTCCTTCACAGGGCTCTGTGTAGCCCTCTGGGGCCACAGAGGTATAGACTGGCTCCTATTTGCTCTTCCCAAATTCAGAGCTGGTCCATCTTCTCTTTTATCTGACACTGGGTACTCTTCCTCACAGGGCCTGTAGTTCACACACTTACCACACTTGGAATTGTGCCCAAGGAGGGCCCCAGAGGCTGGACTCCAACTATCTAAATGTTTAGCACGTAAATGCCTGAAAAAGCATGTAGAAGACTGTAGAAGTATTCCTCTACGTCTCTACTATTTGAAACTCTAAGACTAGGGCAGTAATTCTGTAGTAATTCCTTGTAAACTAGAGTTTTCCAAAACTTCTAGTGCCCTGAAATTTATTAATAGGTCTACTACTAAAAGGAGGGAGGGAGATAATTTCAATCTCAAGTAATTTGGAGGGCTGTACAGCACAGGCATGCCTGATTTTCAATCCTGGTTCCACCACAAACTGACAGGCTCTGAGACTATGGGCAGCAGACTGCTTGGAAAACCAAGGTCCTCATCTTGTAAAATGGATGATAAGTGATTACTATGCAAAGTGCTCATGGACACATAGTAAGGGACAAAGTATTTTGTTGATGTTACTTTTGCCCTGCTGTTCCTTCTGCCTGGAACACTCTTCCCCAGTAGTTCACAGAACTAGCTCCTTCTCATTCTTTAGGTCTCAGTTTAAATGTCACCTTGTTAGGGAGATCCTACCTTCCAGTCAGTTCAATATACGCCCTTGTTATTCTCTATCATAGTCCCTTGTTTAGTTCTTTCCTGGCACTTCTCACAATTTACGAGGAATTTATATGTTAGTTTAGTTTTTCATTACAAGTTTTTCTCACCAGAACATAGTTCTGTGAGGACAATATATCCTGGGAGAATAACACAATGTCTGGCACATAGCAGATGCTCAGTAAGTAGTTGAAAGATAATGAATGAACATCTGGATTAAACAAAATTAACTGTTTCCTTTCTATAGGACTTCTACTTTTCCAAGCAAATATGCATTGTGACTCTTCCAGAGGGCTATAGGGTATGTTGCACTTCTCCAACTTACTGACCCTAGAACCGTCTTCTTGTAAAACATTCTTCATATCTCCCAGAACCAATGTTTTAGGGGACACAAATTGGAAAAAAAATCAACCACTCAAGTTTTGTACTGGAAAATATAAATAATATTCAAATGTCATTCAGGGAACTTATCCACCCCGCTAGGCAAAAAGGAGCTGGTAACTCATTTGTACCATGAAAAAATACCAAAATAATTGCATCACACCAGGTGACATTCTAATCTCTGCAGATTGATAAAGGGTAATACATCCATTCAGAAAATGACAACTAACAGACTAAAGATAAAACGTAATAAGTATTTTATATCTGCCTGGTGAAGACTGTATCTACATAACAAGCCTGATATGATGCAGTAACACTAATAAGTTCATATCATCTATCACTAGATCAACTTCTATAGGAGCTGGCAGAGTTTCTAGCTCAATAGATAGTTTTTTCCAAGATGTATTATTGCATATTTAGACATGTCAAGCGTCAAAGATAACCTATTAGGAATGTACAGAGTTAATACTAGAAACCAGAAAGTGAAACATCAGTCTGCTATGGAGGTTGGAAGGAAGGAGTAGGAACTCCAGACTGAGCTAAACACACCTTCTCATTTAGAAGATTATATTATAAAAGTCAGGCTATCTTCTCCCCAAAGAATTGCAGTTGCTTCCTTAATCAATGATTCTACTATTTATTATGTAAAAAAGTCACTGGTCAATTAGACATTATATTTTTTGGCAAATATTTAATTATGTCCTTAAATTTCTTTGGTACTTTTGGAAAGATGCCTTTCTTTTTTTATTTTTTTTTAGAATTTTTTGGGGGGGAGGAGGTAATTAGACTTATTTATCTATTTATTTGTAATTGAGGTACTGGAGAGTGAACCCAGGACCTCATGCTTGTTAAGCATGGGCTCTGCCACTTGAGCTATACCCTCCCCACCTCCCCTGGAAAGATGCCTTTAAATCACAGAAAGTTAAGTATACTTACTAATCAAGTCCAAAACATCTTCCTACCTGTTTGCTTCAAAAGAAAATGTAGAACCTTGAAGATATTATGCTACATGAAATAAGCCAGTCACAAAGGGCCAACTATTATGATTCCTTTTACATTAGTTTCCTAGAGTAGTCAAATTCATAGAGACAGAAAGCAGAACAGATATGTAGACAGGTATGGAAAGGGGTTTACTATTTTCAAAGGGTCAAGGAAGGCTGAACTGAGAAAGTGACATTTGATTAGAAACCTGAAAAAGTGAGGGTGTGAGCCATGCAGATTTCTAGGTGCATTGAACAGACAGTTCACCCTATGTACAGTGTATGCTTATACAAAGCAATTTATATAACATAGAGAAGATTATCCAACTAGTTTCTACCTTCCTTTCTTATTTTAATCATAACAACCTAGATCATTGTTAATTTTTAAAAGGACCTTGTTTCCCCATGTGGGCACACAACAGAACAAAACAAGACTAAATCCTTAGACAAGGGGATACTTAAGCACAGACACAGCTAGCATGCTGAACAAAAGTCAAAGGGATGAGTTTACCCAAACTAGGAAGAAACTTGTCCAAACTAGAGAAAAAAGAAAGTTGAAGGAGAAATTGCTAGTTTTCATGTACTCACTCACTCTACCGTGAAGTCAAAGGTTAAACTATCACCAACCTCTCCACCCCTGAAAACACCATACACACGCACACACAGAGTTTTCTATCTGTCAAGGATCACCAGATATACGAAGAAAATTTCTAACAGAATGGACAATGACAATAACAACAAAAAAAACTTTTTAAAAAAGGCATATGGAAGAAATAGAGACAATAAAAATAGATTTCTTCATTTCTTGGTTTTGGAAATCTCTGATCATAGCTATTGAAATAATTGAGGTTAGTGATTAAAATGATCATTGTATTCTAGTAGTATATAGGAGGAATAATTCATGATCTATAAAGTATACCAAAAATACTTTAAAATAATCAACAAAAGACAAGAATAGACAATTCTCAATCTTTTAAAGTCTGCCCTCTAGCACTCATAATATTATTAGAATAAGTACATTTGTCCAGAAGGATCAATTTGCTTCACAATAAAATTTAACATAAATTTAACTATGAAATCTGCATGTAGCAGTATGTTAAAAAACTCAGAAAAACAGTAAAAAATTGTCACAGATTGCTAAAATATTGGTCCTAAATGAGCCAGTTTAATGAAATGAAGCTGAAGAGAAAAAGACCCTTCCATGTCATTTTTTAAATACCAATAAATATTCAGTTTTATTAAAATGGAAAAACTTATAATCTAATTTCCCACCAATATCACTCCAAATATACACAAATAAACTATTAGATTCATCAAAGCAACTAATGAAGCTGGGATATGGACTGATTCAGGAACATATGTATGAGTCCTTCTACAGAGTTATAAAAATGTCTCAAGCACTTTGGATTTTTACAGGTCAGAACAGGGACTAAATAGCCAGTACCTCTAAACCAGCAAAGAGAGGAAATGATGACTGGCTAGGGAATTTCTGGAAAACAAGAAAAGAGGAGTATGGTCATTGTAGGGGATTCCCTAGACTCCAGAACTGGGAACAAGAGAAGCCCCTGGCTGACAGGCTTCCTCTGAGGTCTGTCTGAGCAAGCAGAAAGGTCAGTAAAGAATCTGCAGAACTAAGTGCCAAGGGCAATCTTATGGAAAATGATATGTATGAAGTTCAAGGGGTGATGCAGAGGCAAGAACCAAAGCAGGGGCCATTTTTGGTAACAAGAGTATGGGACTGGGTACACAAAATCCAAGTCAGAGCAGTTTTCTTGCTATAGCTTTGAGCAGCCAGGCCAGGGATGCCACAAGCAAGCCCAGAGGCCTGAGGAGGATGCTTGCTTCCAGTGAGCCACTCCTACCCATGGCATCCTTATCCCTCAGTTACATCCCAGCTTCATGGTGACTTCCCCAGAACTCAGTTAGATGCCTAGGGATTAAAAATATCAAAAAATACTAAACCCATTTAGATGGCTCTATATAATACGTTAGCACTCATTCACAGATTATAGCCCTTCTTTGGGGTGACTCTGAGGATAATGAAGAAGGGAGATTCTTTAGGTGGGCAGAATTTCAAATAATACATCTGTTCACTCTGTAAAAAGAGAAGGCCTAGGCTCAGATCTATATAAATTTCTGGGCAGTGGCTAATGTCCTGTTGTATAATCAAGGACTTGAAAGGAGTAATACTGAAGGATTGGTGGCTAGGAGGCTGCAGATTAAGGAATGTGGATGCACTATTTGAAAGGACTTAAAGGATGAGAATACACACACAAATTCTCAGTAAAAGGCCCAGTGTAGGAGCTCTTGAACATCTTTCTCAGTTTCCTTTGCTGATTCTGCCTCTTTTTCCCAACCTCTAAGAGCTGGAAAGCCCCAGCACTCAGTCTAGAGCTTCTTCTCTTCTCTGTACTCACTCCTTCTGTAATCTTATGAAATCTCATGACTTTAAACACTACCTATACACTCTGTCCAAAATCTATCTCTCCAGATTCAAATATCTAACTACTCATATGACATCTCCATTTGAATGTCAGCATATCTCTAACTTAACACATCTGAAACTAGTCTTCTCCCAAAACCTGCTCCTCTTTCCCCTCAAACTAGCCTTTCTGATCTCATCTGATGCCAACTGGGATGGGTACAAGGATAATCTCTCCAAGGAATTTGATATTTAGCAGTATTAAAAAAAAATGGAAGTAGCTGAAATTCATTCATTCTGACAATGGCATCTGAGATAACTATCCATTAATCCCTGCTACCTAGATCCCTAGAGATACTCTATATTTTGCCCTTTCTGAAATCTAATTCTTTAGCTTTTCATTATATTCTGAACATTTTCACTTTCCTTTAAATTGGCTAGGGTCAATTTCTGCTGCTTACAACTAAAACCCCTTATCTGATATAACCACCAGCTCTCAGCTCACAGACTCTGCTTTGCCACCAACAACTCCCAATTTGCAACCAAACTCTGTCGTCTCTGCTCTTTTCTACATATAGTTAAGATGAAAAAGGAAAGTTATCCTACCTTCAATTATACCAGACTTTAGTCATACATATCCAGAACCATTCTTTATGTTATCTGAGAAATTCTAAAAATTAAAATTATCTTTTATCAAAGTATTTGTTCCCAAACTGGTTATCTCCAGCTATTCATAGAAAACATGAGTGAGAAATCTCTAACAGGATTCCCCCTGCAGCTCATCTAAAAAAGTCCTATACCACAAATTCTGATAATCCCTGCCTCTGATCCCACACAATCTCTATTATAGCAGCAAATCTCAGCCAAACATAATTAATTATTCATTATATCATGAAAGGTAAGAACCATGTTTCTTCATTTCTGTACCCTCATGAAAGAGCAGGCTTGATAAATGTTTGTTGAATTTTATCAGAAAGGAATACAGTAAATGCTTCACATTTTTTTAAACAATCACCATACTTCAAATGATGTGCACTCTGAGCTGAATATGATGTTAGTTATCTGCTACTAATATATCTGAGCATAAACTGTCTGCTATGTCTTTCTGATCATATTGAAAAATTAAGAGAAAAATCATACATGGGCCTATAAAGTGCTTATTATCTTGATATAGTTTCTAACTAATTCATGAATTGGCCCAAGCCAAATTTTATGTACATCTTAAAAATAAGAATGCCATATTTACTCACATAATTCCTCCTATTTCATTCTTTTTTTTTATAAATGTCTTATGTTTAAACTTGGGGATAATATGGATAAACAATGATCTAAAAGAACTTTTAAGTTCCCAATAATTTCTGCCCTAACCTCTAGGGTAACCTTACAATATCTAATCAACAGGTTGAGCATGAGTATCAATACCACATATACAAGTCTCAATGTTGAATAACAAGATGCATCTTCCCTCAATAATATAGTTTATATAGGAAAACCTCACAAAGGCATAGACAAGCACCATCTAGTGGCAAAAGGAATTACTCCAGATAAACAGTTACCACTGAGAGCAGATCTAAATCAAATTGCTACCAAAATCTAAATCATAGCCATTTGTTGTTCAGGACTCAATTTTGTTAAAAATGTTTAATAACTATGTGGCTACTAAATCAAAGATAAAGCCCATTTTAAGATAAATAGTAAGACTAAATAAAACGGTCATTAGGACAGCCAAGGTTCAGTTGTTTTAACAATCTTGAATGACACTCTTAAACATGAAGTGGAAGTAAACTGCTATGCCGTGTGCTGGGCACATTTACATACACTACATCTCACTTAATCCCAAAACAGCCCGGTAAGGAAGTTATTAAAGTCCCCACCATGCAAATGAGGAAACTGGACCTCAGATATTAAACAACTTATCTGAAATCATACAAACATAAGTAATGAAGTCACCTCTCCATCTACTGCTCATCTAACTACTACTGGGTCCTTAGGGGAAAAACATAAAGTAATACAATAAACGAAGTGTATACAAACCCACTGAGCACTTAGTTTAGGCCACATATAACTGACTCCAATATGGACAAGAGAGATGTACTGTTGGATGACAATCCCTCAGACTTTGAGATTAATCAGACTGCTAGCTGAAAGGGGACAAAGCCCATCTTGTCCTGAACAGAGTGAAGTGTAGTAGAAAGTTCGTGGACTTTGGTGTCAGGTCCAAGTACAAACCAATGTTACAAACTAATATTAACAGAGTGGCTCCTACACAGCAGTGCACAGCACTGGGGCTGGGGACTCGAAGGTGTCCCAGCAGATGTGACCTGCTCTCACAGAGCCTAGAGCCTGCCCTTGAATAACTTACAGTCTAGAGGAGAAGATGACAGACAAGTAGGTCTTCTGGCACATTGGGAGAAGCTACTTAATCCGTAACCTGGTTTGGGGCAAAAGGAGGAGATTCTTAGAATTTCTTTTTTAAATTGTGTAAAGATTGTCCCCTTCACAAGAAAGGCGTTTATAAATCATTCATCCCAACTTTCAAGATTGTCTTCTCTCTTTCTTTCCTCTCCTTGCCCCTCTCCTTTCTCCCCCTTCTCTCTCCCACACATGAATATGTACAAACTGAGGCCTGAATTCAAACTTCTGGTTTACAGCAGACATGCCTTTTGCATCAAGGTTCAATTCTCCAGGGCCTTACATCTTCACAGATTTAGATCAATTTCACTTTAAGGATTAAAGGATATAACAAATAGATGATTGCATAGCTTAATAGCAGAGAACAAGACTTTAGGGCCTGGTCTATTGAAATTCCAGGTCTGCCATAATGAATTAACCAATGTATTTGAATTATTTAAAAAGGAGAAGGAGGAGGAGGGGGAAGGGGGAAGAGGAGGAGGAGAAGGAGAAGGAGGAGGAGAAGAATCAGCAGCAGCAGCAGAAGCAGCAGCAGCAGCAGCAGCAGCATAAACCATTACAAAGGTGGGCCCACCTCTTGTCTTTCTCTTCCTAAATAATTCTGTTCTAAACCCATAGGGAGAACCCAGCAAAGTAGGCCTGTGTGCTGGGGTGGTGACATACAGTGGGTGGTAGCAGCAGCACAGAAGCCTAGAGCAGGGTGAGGACAGCACCTGTGCGTGGGAGCAGCTCTGCTTGGGGTGTCAGTCCCCAAGCAGAGCAAGGAGGGTACAAGAACAGGGAGTGGCCCCAAATGTCGTGTCAGAGCTGAATGGTAAGAGGAAGACATCCCCTTGGGGGAAGTGGGGAGGAACACAGAGGTACAGATGTTAGGACCCAACCTGGATGCACAGGGCCACTGAGGAGGACTACTCAGCATGTGGTTTCAGAATCCAAGTGTGCCAGTCAGATGAGGTTAAGAAGAAATAGTAAGAGATTCTGGTTATATACAGATATATTGAGCAAACAGCAAGTTTATTAAGGATAATGGGACTCAGGTTTCTCACTGTCACTGAAGAAATAAACATGGAAAGGAAGAAAACTGGAATGAACTCTGGAAGGATTAGACTGGAATTTGAAGTATCAGTGTGAACTCACAATTTCAAGAGAGATAGATAGGGAATAAAGAAAGAAATACACACATAAATGTGCCTATATCCATCATGTATACATACATAAACTCCCTTGCTCTGTCATCTGAGAGGACTCGGAGCAGCAACACCCCTAAAGCAATAAGAATACCTTGTACATCAATCTTGGCTTCAAATATTTTTCTCCACTAAAAGGAAAAAAGGGATTCTTAAGAGTAACTGCTGATTCCAAGGCTGGAACAGGTAAAGTACAAGTTGAGACTGAATATCACATAAAGCAATCAAGTCCTCAAAGAATGACAAGGACATGTCAAAAGGACACAGAAGCCAGCTTGAAGGGGCTCACACAGGCCAAAGCTGGGACTGTTTGAGTATCAAAATAATAATGACAGTAATAAATTATAGCTCACTGAATAAAAAAGTATTCCAGGAGTCTACACTGGTATAAAGAAGTAAATGAATACACTCAAAGTCTGATGAAGAATTTATACAGTTTCAAAGTGCTTTTCTACAAAATACTTACTAACTACAAAAGGACTAAGAATAACTTTACAGTAGCAAAACCTTGCAGACATCCCCTTAATCAAGTGATCAAAATGAGCATCATCATTAATGGGACAAATAAAAATCATGAGCTCCTGATAAGATGCAATGAGAGAAACACAGCATCACCACCATGATAGTCTGGCTAAGGTCCATACATAACCTGAACTTAATCATGAAGAATCACAGGATATACTCAAATTGAAGGGCATTCTACCAAACAACTGACATATATTCATCAAAAGTATCCAGGTTAGGAAAGCCAAGGAACAACTGAAGAAAGGAGCTCTTCCAGACTAAAGAAGACTAAACAAACACAGGAACTAAATGCAATGCATGTTTGCAAACTGGATCCTCTTGCTATAAAAAGCACATTATTGGAACAACTGGTGAGACTTGAACCAAGTCTGAGAATTAGATGGCAGTACTGTACCAATATCTGATTAATTAAATTGATTAATTATCAAAATCAATTTATCTTGATGGTTTTACTGTGGTTATGTAGGAGAACACCCTTGTTTGTAGGAAATACACACTAAAGTATAGGGAATCACATCAGCAATGTGATTCTGGAAAAAAACTACTAACTTTCAATTTCTCTGTAAATTTGAAATTATTTTAATGTAAAAATTTCAGTTAAACACAAGTGAATCATGAGTGCTAGGGGGGCTTCTATACTGACTGTCAGTTGTTCCCTGTGACCAAGATCAAACAGAAGGGCTCAGTTTCTAGAAGAGCATGCACTGAGGGGAGAAGACCAAGAGCCCTTGGAGTCCACGGGCTGACAAACCTGGATGTACCGTGATGTGGGAGTAAGACTGGAAGGAAAGGTCAAGGTCCTCAAGAAACACAGGACAAGGAGATTAAGAAGCCAATGGGATACACAGGTTATGTGGGGCATTTAGAATTTGGGGTTTCTGGAATCATTTGGAATCAGGTAAACAAGAGGTGTTCAACTTGCAGATGAATCATCTGGCCTCTGTGAAAAGAAAAATGAGGAATTTTTAAAGTGATTAAAAATATGAGCATAACAGAAATAATGATATATAAAGTAAAGTATATTTTGAGTGGAGCAGGGAATATGAAGGTTAGTACTGAGTATCAAGTTAGAAAGGTTCACTGGAGCTAATGGAAGAAGGCTTAGAATATTAGGCTTAGATGTCTCCATTTTATTTACTAGGCAACAGGAAGACATTAAAGGATTTGAAAGCAAAATCCCGGTATGTAGGATAGATTAGGAGAGATCAGAGGCAGGAAGATAAATTGGGAGATTATCGTAATAAGATTATAAAGGCTGAAATAAAGACAGAAGTAGGAATTGAAGAGAGATTCATGAAGCTCTACAATTTGACAGGATTTGTCAACTAAATGCATGTAAAGGGAAGAATAGATGAAGATTATTACGAATCTTGAAAGTAGAGGGGTCCTTAAGAGAAACTGAGCTCTGCTACAAGGAAGAGAGGAGAGAGAGCTAGTGATCAATATCTCAATGGAAATATTCAATATGCCAATGAAAATGCAAACCTGGAAGCTGGGAGAGGGTCAGAAAAGAAATATAGACTTGAGTTTCATCTACATGAGATTGCTGAAGGGTACTGCGCAAGAAAAAAAAAAGATTACTGAAAATAGAACCTTGAGAAATGCCTCTTGTTAGAAAGAAAAAAAAAAACCCTTTAAAAAATTGGTTGAGGAGTCTGAGAAAAGTGCCTTATGCTATGCATTTTCCATTTGCCACTCCAGATCTATTTCCCACCTTTCTTCCCCTCCCCTCTGACTTCTGGTTAATTTGGCCAAAGGGAGACTTCAACAAGGGATTAAGAGAGTGGGAGGAGAACAGGAGGAGGGCCTTCATCCCTGGCTCCCAATGTACAGCATCATGTCAGAGTCACAGATTACCCGTCTCTCTACTGAAGGCCTCCACAGGTTCCAGTAACTGTTGCTTCCCTCGTCCCTTCAGGCCTACAGATGGTAATGGCTCACTGCTGCTTCCAGCTCCAGGATATTGCACTATCCTTTATTTTTAATAAAATATCCTTTATTATTTTCCTACCCACATCTTCATAAATAGTCCCTTTAATAAATCCCTCTCAATTAACAATCTGAGTGTATGATCTATTTCTTGCTGGGAACTTCATTAACAAAATGCCCTTATCTTTGCCAGCAGTAATTATATCCAGAATATATATCAAAACATTTAATTTCCCTCACTTGAAATCCTTACACAAAATTCTGCTCTAGGATCTAGTCTAGCTTTTCCTAGGAGGTTAAGGATCGGTCCATTCTATCTTTGGTCTCCTCTGTTGTCAAGATGTTGGACTCTAAGACATCAGAAGTGGGATTCATCCTCACTAACTCCTGTGGGAGCTGGGCCTCCAAGGAAAAGGAGATCCGAAGACATCAGAAAAGGTCACACCTACAGATCAAGAAGCAGCCTTTCTCTCACCTGGCAAGTGACACATTGTTCCACATATACTGGCCCAATCTTCCTGACATACTGTTTCTCTTTTTGAAGATTGCCAACAGCCAGTGAGTTTACCTGTCTTATTGAAACTCACAACATCAGCATATTCTGCAATGCCAGTCATGATTTCCAAAGAGCAGTTTGGAATATAGAGCCTGTACCCAACTTACTAAATGGGTTCAAGAGAATTAGAAACTACATAGAAAGCAAATGAATCATCATGTCCACAGAATCATGTTAGAACTAAAAGGGTCTCTTAAAAACAGGATCTAGACATTTTTGATATTCTTCAGAATATCTGACATCATGTAAGCAATAGAAAATAGTTGGCAGCTAAAGCTTGTAACTAATTATAACCATCATAATGTCAGATTCCAAATTTTTGTTTTCATCACAAAAAAATTTATTATTCTTACTAATTGTCTTTACAATGGAAAAAACTAACCTTTTAAAACAAATATATAGTAAACATTTTGAAAAGACAAATACAACTGGAAATGAAAATTAAAACAACAATATATCATTTGACATCCATCAAACTAGCAAAAATGTTGACATCAGGATCTGGTGAAGATGTTGAGAAACAGAAGCTTGCATACATGACTAGTAAAGTATATAACGATACAAAAATTGTGATAAACTGTATCACTGGTCATAATTCATCATAATCTATACTGAAATTTTGACCCAGTCTTTGCCAGATGACTTTGCAGTACAACCTGCTAGAAATTGCAGAGCATACTTTCCTACTCCACAGACGTTGGGCTTGGGCATATGACTTGTTCTGGCCAACTGAAGGTGGGCAGAAGTGAAGTGAACCAGTTTTCGATATGACCCACATGAAGTTTTACGTATTTCCACTTGCCTTCTTTTTGCTCTTGCCATTTTGTACAAGAAGAATGGGTAGCTATTTGTCCAACAGAATGAGATTCATGGAACAAACCTGAACCCAACCTTAACATAACCTACCGCCTGCAGCCTGGAGCCTAGAGTTTGGAGACATTTAGGTGGTCTCTGTTTACTTTCACAAAGGGAAGCAAAACTCTATACTCTGTAAATTTGGGCTGTGCAAAGTGACTTCCATTTTAAGAGTACAGTATTTGAAGGAGAGTAACTTTACAATGTAGAACTTGACAAACACTAAACTACCTCAGCCAAATGATCAAGGCTAACATCAACAGGAATACACCAAGCCGATAGTTTGCATCCTTGATATGTGATGAAAACGGCACTCTACCTCTGGTCTCCCTCCCCAAAAACCATAAGCCTAGAAAAATCATGAGAAGAACACCTGACATATCCCAATTAGGAGACACTCTACAAAATACGTAGCCAATACTCCTCAAAACTGTCAAGGTTATCAAAAACAAGAGAAGTATGAAACACTGTCACAGCCAAAAGGACTCTAAGAACACACGGCAACTAAATGTAGTGTGGTATCCTGGATGGAACCCTAAAACACAGTAGAAGGACATTCAGTAAAAACTAAGGAAACCTGAATGAAGTATAGACTTCAATTTAAAATGATGTATCAGTATTGGTTCCTTAACTGAAACAAATGTACCATAGTAATGTAAGATATTAATAACAGAGGAAACTGAATGTGAGGTATATGGGAACTCTCTACACTTTCTTAGTCATTTTCTATAAATCTAAAAGTCTTCTACAAAACATAGTTCGTACAGTTTATAGTAAAAAGAGAAAAAGGAAAAAGCAATATGAATACTTATAGTAAAGTGTTAACATAAACAATGTTTAAATATGGGTAGGGGGTCACCTCATTATATTATTTCTTGCCCTTGTCTATATGGCTAAAAATCTATAATTAGATTTTTTTTCAAACTTTAAAAACCCTTCACAATGAACTCCAGTTTAACCCCAACAGATTCTCACTTTTCTCCCTTTTTCACTCTCCCTTCAGCCACATTTACAATTTTGTAAAGGCACCAGGCAGTATGCATTCCTTTGCTAATTCAGTCCCATTAGTCTAAAGGTTCCAAGAGGAAGGTCCAACTCAAAAACTGCCACCATGAATTGACAGCTTTCTCTTATCCCCTTGGTTTATATTCTTTGCTCCTTTGTTCTCTAAACATTTCACTCTGGATTAGACTTGGTTGTGTGACTGTTTCTCTCTCCCTCTCTGCACTATGTACCTTGAGGACAGGGACCACATGTTGGTCATCTTTCTTTTCCTCCACACCCGCACCAAGTATGGTGACTTGCTAGTAGTATGACTCAATGGATTCATTATTTGATGGTAAGAGAATAGAGATTCAACATAAAAAGTCCTTTTCTATAATACAGCAAATCAATAAGAACAAGATCTGGAAACAGGTTAATGAATTTGGCTTTGAAATTATTCATGAGGTTTAAAAAGCAGTTACAGAAAAATTATGAAAATGCACAGAGTACAAAGAGTTAAAAGACTAAAGGTAAGAAACTGAGCATAAAAATCTTACTCATTTTGACTAGGAATGGAGTTCCTATTCCTACTGTCATAAATTTCTCCTCAAATTTCAAGAGAAACATAGAAAATAAATACATTATTATGAAAAAGGAAAACAAATGATAAAGAATGAGGTGGGGAAGGATAAACTACCACTCTAAAAACTGACATAAGAGAAAAAGTTGATTGAGGCAGGTACTCAGAATAATAGAACAAGGTCACATAGCAGAAGCAGGAACAACAGTCACAACTAAACATCTTAAAGTATTAAGCATTTAGATTGTGCAAGGCACTGTGCTAAGGTTTTACTCATATAATCTCATTAAATTCACATAAAAATCTTATTATCCTCAGTTATAAACAAGGTAACTAGTGTTACAATCACAGAAGTGGTAAATGACTTGAACCCATATCGACCTTGTGCTAAAATGTGGTAAGGGAACAATTATACTTTATGGAGGTCAGTAATTCAGGAGTGGCAAGACTATATACAATTAGGAGAAAGGCCTGATACACTGGACCAGCTGGAACCGGCAGACCTGTCCCCAGGATGACGATGTGAACAGGCTGCCTGACCAAGGCCACTTTTTAACATCCCCAACAATTGGGGACCAAGAAGAGGGGGAAAATGGACAATGGTCCACAGCACCGGGAGCCAGAAGTGACAACAGTCTGACCGGAGCGCTCATAGGCAGGAGTGGGCATTAACAGCCATTATTAGGGGCACAGGAACTGTGCTGGACCCTGCAACTCAGAGCTGTTACTACTTACTGAACATATCCTTAGTCCTACAGTTTTAGTCGAGTAAAATCTGAGACATCCAGATTTATTTGAGTTACTTTGTAATCAGTGGCAAAAAAGGCAGTAGGAAACTCCTAAGTAGCAAAGTGAATCCCCTGATATTTTGTAACACTTTACAACATCATGAGTGGTTTGATTAACCAACATCCACCTTATTTCTAAAAGTAACATGATATATTAATTTCTTACCGATTTGATAATTTTATCATCCCACTTCAGGTAATTTGCTGCATCCTGAAGTAAGAAAACCAGGACAGGTAAACACGGGCACACAATGTTGTTACTTGTTCTCTGGTGCCCCTAAGGAAAGAGGGGTGAAAGTAATGTGCCAGGATTGGGAGATTAGTTTTCATCTAAACGCAAAGTAAAAATAATGTCATTTCACAAATATAGTTGGGCTTCCTGCCTAGGAGTGCATGTGAACCTTGCCTAAACTATTTAAAAGAAAAGCAATTTGAAAGGATTGATACTGTCTAGCTGACACTAGTCAATGCTAAAAAGAGATTTCTATAAAGCCAAGTATCAGTAGCATTCACATATCAATAGCATATTTTTAATGAAATATAAGATTTTATCAAAATAATAAATGATTCCAACAAAGGCATGAATTCCATTAATAAAATACTGTCTAATGTTTACATATTTTTGTATCTTCTTTTGTTTTTACAGGCATTACAAACAGAATAATATACATTAAAAAGGACTTTATATTTTACTTCTAGGTCATGTTTGTTCCTAGAAAGTGAGCTAGACATGAAACAATAGATGGCCATAATATTCAAGACATGGTAGGGAAAAAGCCCTCGCCTGTGACCACTGTTACACAGCTCTGTTTCTCTGGCTAGTTCCAGCCTGCCAATCTACTTACTAATAATGTTTTAAGTTTTCCCTTGGACTGAGCAGTAATAAATCTTCGTTTTCTCTTAGCAGCTGGACAGTCTTCATGCAAGCTTTGAATTTAGATCCTCTCTAGCCTGAAGAGTAACATGCTGTTTGTCTTATCTTTTTCAAAAATGTGAATTACTCTTCTCCATCACATATATTCTCATGGTTAAAACTAAAAATAATCATTTTTAAGAATTATAGTTCTTCCAACTGTCTTTAAAATATACCAGAAATTGTTACATTATTTTCTGTAGGCAAGCAATAAAACATAACTATTTTTGTAAAAATCAAACATTTTTAGGAATACTTTTATAGCCCAAACTAGTTAATGTCTGCATATCTTTGCTCATACTTAGTTGACGTTATGGTGTCACCGCTTCTCTATCTTCCCTCAAAGAACCTGAATGTTCAAATAATGTAAAAGAAAGAAAAAGTTTATTCTTAGGGTAATGACTTTCCAACTGACAGATTTGCTATAATTTTTTTTTAACATTTTCAGAATTTTACTGAATGATAATGCATATAGAACTGGTTTGGAGAAAAAAACTGAGAAGCAGGTTTCTAATATTTAAAAACTATAATTTAGTCTCTCATATTTCATCTCTCAAATGTAAGGGTGCAGTTTAAAACACTCTCTTTGCAAAAAGAGCCAAATAAGCTAATAAAAGAGTTTCTCTCTAAACCATACTCTGAGCCTGAATTGAGAAAAGTATAATTTGTTTTATTTTAATTAAAGATGTCAATGACAGAGGATAGCGATTCTTCTCCCTTTCCAGCAAAGCCCAGGGAAAAGTACAAACCAGAGCACACCAGTTCTTTCTATGTGACACTATAGTAATCTAAATGTATGCTACAGAAAGGGCACCAAGTCAGTCAAGCGGGTGTAATAAATTGCAAAACACCTCCAAGAGCATTATTTTGTTAGTTCTATTAGTAATACCCAATAAATAGCACCTATCAAATAAATGAAAAAGATCAATTTGGTAGAGAATAAATTTCACTCTCTCTTTTCCAAGAGAAGGAGACTAGAAACTGGAAAATTTGTAATTGTAGAATTGAAAGCATTCTACTCTTGCCTATTGGTAATAAATTAACACTTTCGAATGGCATCCCAATGTGACTTCAAAACAAAACAAAATAAAAACCTTTCTAACTCGAGATCATGTGGAGATTCAGACCCAAACTGCTTATTTTTATTTTATTTTACTTTTATTGAAGTATATAGTCAGTTACACTGTGTCAATTTCTGGTGTACAGCACAATGTTCCAGTCATGCATATACATACATATATTTGTTTTCATATTTTTTTCTTTAAAAGTTATTACAAGATATTGAATATAGTTCCCTGTGCCATACAGAAGAAACTTTTTTTAAAATCTATTTTTATATATAGTAGCTAACATTTGCAAATCTCAAACTCTCAAATTTATCTCTTCCCACCCCCTTTCTTCCAGTAACCATCAAATTGTTTACTATGTCTGTGAGTCTGTTTCTGTTTTGTAGATGAGTTCATTAGTGTCCTCTTTTTTCTTTTCTTCTTTTTTTTTTAGATTCCACATATGAGCGATATCATATAGTATTTTTCTTTCTCTTTCTGGCTTTCTTCACTTAGAATAACACTCTCTAGGTCCATCCAGGTTGCTGCAAATGGCATTATTTTATTCTTTTTTATGGCTGAGTAGTATTCTGTTGTATAAATATATCACAACTTCTTTATCCAGTCATCTGTTGATGGACATTTAGGTTGCTTCCATGTCTTGACTATTGTAAATAGTGCTGCTATGAACACTGGGGTGCATGTATCTTTTCAAATTAAGTTTCCTCCAGATATATGCCCAGGAGTGGGATTGCTAGATCATATGGTAAGTCTATTTTCAGTTTTTTGAGGAATCCCCATACTGTTTTCCATAATGGCTGCACCAAACTACATTCCCACCAGCAGTGTATGGAAGGTTCCCTTTTCTCTACACCCTCTCCAGCATTTATCATTCAAGGACTTTCTGATAATGGCCATTCTGACTGGTGTGAGGTGACACCTCATTGTACTTTTGATTTGCAGTTCTCTGATAACTAGTGTTATTGAGCATTTTTTCATGTGCCTATTGGCCATCTGTATGTCTTCACTGGAGAATTGCTTGTTTAGGTCTTCTGCTCATTTTTGGATTGAGTTGTTTGTTTTTTTGTTATTAAGTTGTCTGAGCTCAAACTGCTTATTTTTGAAAGCCATTTCTTTTTTTAAGACTTTCATGCCTCAGTGTTTCAACTGCTTGTGCTATTTTAAATCGTCAAGATTTCTTATTAAAAAAAAATTCACACTCATTTACCTAAAAGATTCCTTTAAAGTTCTCTACAGCCTTGCTCAAAATTTCAGAAAGACTGATACTTAACCAAGATCCACTATTAGATTTGGAAGTCAACTTATAAAACAAAGTTAGAGTTCTCCACAAAGTATGCTTATTATTAGTACATGTTAACTTTCCTAAAATTCAGAGGGAAAAGAAATGCTCCCTCAGATAAATGTTGCCTTATTTTGCTGAGAGATTTAGTAACTACAACTGAACAATGACTCCTCTGGCCCTAGGCACAGCCAATATGACACACCACTAGAGCTAACTGAGCCTATCAGTTTCTTATTTTAGGACAGTAGGTAGTGCAGGAAAGCTTGTCATATTTGAGTGACTGGTAAGAGTCACACGTGAGCAACTGTCCTGCTCCACTGTAACAGAAAAAAAAAAAAAAGAATTTCATTACGTATTCCCTCTCTCCTGGAAAACTCAAAACCTTTTATAGATATCTTTACAATGGCATCTCAAATACAACAAGGATGTTGGGAAATATTATTTCATATTTAAACAAACAGACATTCAGTAGTGTGGCTACAAACAATCCAATAATTCATTATCCTGCTTAGAGTAATTCATGGATATTCTTTAGAAAGAATATCCAGGATATCCAGGATAAATAAGATCCCATTATATATTTTAACCTGTCATTTCACTGTGAGAGACAAAGCCTATAGAATCAAACTTCTAGAGAAACAACTTATTATAATGCAGTAGTTTACAGTCTACGAAGCACTTTCTCATTCATTTTGCCGTCTCATGTGAACTTGCATCCCATTCTTCATCAAGCTGCAAAGCCAAAGGCAACTCTATTTAAGCTAAACAAATATTCACAGAATGCTAAGGGTTGTGTCTATTACAGTCTATTTAAGAAGCATAAGCACTCCTTAAAGTTGGGGTATTTGTTCAGTTGCACACTTTGTCAATCCCATTCCAGCACCACATCAAGACAATCATTGAGCTGCCGTGGCCCATCTGACCAGTCATGCTTATACCACACCACCCCTTCTTCCTCTTAGCGTTCTCCTGCTCTGAATTTCTCCATTAGTTTCCACCCTGGGCAATCACCTCGGGCAATCACCTCCTCTGAATACACAGGAACACTCTTTTTCCTCCCTGCCTCTGTCTTCAAACTCTTGCCCTAGTTACCTCAGAAGAATCCTTCTATCTCTCTAAGTTTCCTTTGTGAGCCAAATAATAAGCCCAGCCTTGAGTGCTGAGTATTGACAATACAGCTCTGAAATAAAGAAAAGAAAACCTTAGGTGATGAAGTTAACTAAGAAAAGCACTACCAGTGCCATCAATCTTGGAAAGCCTTAAAAACACCCGAAGTCATTCATGCATCATCAGGAGAAATGACCATATGATGGAAATACAAAGATGAAAATGCTATAATCCCTATTCTCAAAGCTCTTCTGATTATACTAAAGAAATAGTCCCTTCCAAAAGTCTCCACCAAATTCTCACCCTCTTTCATAAACTAAGCTGCTTTCCCAGCAAAATACATTTTTAAATGGGTTCACTTACGTTGCTGCCTTTAATAGGACAACTAGTATTATAATACCTGTTCTGCTTTGAACAATTTTCATTCCACGTGGACAAAGACAGTATCAGCTACATAGCCCTGTACATGGGATATAACCAGACATGCAGACAAGCCCAGGAAGCCTTAACAACCAATGATAAAGCAGGCAGCTCAGTGCCTGGATCGTGTAAGAACTCAATAAAGGTTAATTCCTCATCTCTCCCTACTCCCAATCAACAGATTTATACTCAGTCTTATTTTTAAGATGTGACTTCTACCATGCATGATCTTTGATCATAGGTAGAAAATATATCTAGAAGCAATCGTGAACAAGGCAGTATATTTGATGATATTAATTATTCAGCACAGAAAACAAGTGCAGGAACTGGGAGAAATATAACTGACATGCAACTGTGTGTCCAAATAATAATTAACAGGAATAACATGACTTCAATTTTATACGCATCCGCCTCTCCAAATGAATGAATGAACAAACCAGTGGATGAATGAATTAACCAGTGAACATAGTTTAGAGTCAGTGAAATGGACTAGAACACCCAAGTATACAAATATGGCTGCTAATCTAATCTCATTTATGTGCCATGCTCAGGGCTCAGTGCAAAAGGTTATATCATTTACATGTCAAAATAAAACTATGAAATAAAGATTACTTTCTCCATCTTATAAGTGAAGAAAAGGTTTTACAAAGTAATTTGTCCAAAATTACCCAACAACTGGTAACTTGGAATCTGAAATCAAATCTTCTACATCCAATGTTCCTTTCATCTCATCACAGCTGGTGAGATAGATATGCAGTACTTAATGGAGAAAGAAATATTTCAGTAAAATTGGCAAGAAAGCCAATTTCTAAAATACTAATACCATTTTCACTCTGGCTTCTCAGATAAACTTAGAAATGGTTTCTATAGTTAGAGAAAGGAATATGCAAATACATGAACTAAATTAATTGTGCTTAAGTATTTCTAACATCTTCATATTATGTTTCTGTTAAGTTTTATAATACCTGACGATACTGTTCTGAAAAAATGTCCCAATGAAGTCTTTCTTCTATATTACTCTATCCTTTCCTAGAGACAAGAACTTTTTTCCATGTTGGCAGAATCCCAAGCTCCATCCTCACATAAAATAGGAAGCACTTAATTCTGCAAATTCCTTTGTTTGAAGTTCTAGGTTATGTTACACAAATTGGCTCCCAATGCAATCAATTTTTGATTTTTAACATTCTTTCTATTAAATTTACTTTACAACATGGACCAGAAGGATAGCCTTCTTTAAATTCTATTTCTAAAATATGGATAAAAATATATTAAAATTTTGGACATCAGTAAACATTTCAAGGTAATCTTTATAACTTAGAATTAGTACACACAATTCTCAACCTTATAAGAAATTACTATATGATATATTCCAAAATCATTTCTAAAGGATGGTGTTACTTCTGAGTCACGAAGACCAACTGACATAATTTTTCATTCATTCAACAAATACATACTAAGCATATGCTAGTCCCAAACACTGTTCAAGATGCTGAGGATCCACGATAAGACAGACAAAACATAACAAATGAAGCTCCTACTCTCATGGAGTTTACAGTCACATGGGGGACTATAAGAATGCACTAAGTAAATAAACAAGAACTATTACAAACAGTGCTAAGTGCTATTCAAAGAATTCAAATTCAGTGATATTATCGTGACTGAATGGTCACTGTAGACTGTCATCAGGAAAAGCCTCTCAAAAGAAGTGAATGCAAATAGCAAAAATACTACTGCATAAAAATCAAGTAGGAAAGCATTCCAGGTGGAGGACATAGCTAGTGCAAAGACCACAAGGCAAGAATATGCAAGGCATGCTTAAGAATAAGAAAGAATCACAACTGTCTGGATGATGTCGACCTCAAGAAAGAGTGGCAAAGTTCAGATAGGAAGGGTAGGAAGGGGTCAGGTCTTCAGACTTTGTAAGCCAGGGTAACATATTTGGATTTTATTTTCAGTGAAATGGAAAGTCACTGAAGGAATCCACATAAAATCTGGAGTTGTATTTACTAAGAATTAGAATCCAACCTGGAAAAAATCATATATGTTCATCAAGTCCCTGTATTTGCTCGGTTATAGACTCTGCACTCAATGAAACTTATCCCAAGGCACTGAAGCAGAATTCTGGAGCCAGAAAAAAATCTTAAGGAATATAAAGCTATCATTGTACATGTATGGGGACTAAGGGCTTAAGAAAAAAAGCATCATTCAGATTGCTTCATTAATGGCTGAGAGAAATGTCTCCAAAAATAAGTAAGGGCAACTAAGATGCCTGTGATATATCCTCAACTCAAAGCTGACAATCACAAAATTGTCCTTTTATGTGTTCATAAACTCATATGATCCATTAAAGAAATTCTTAAGTTTTTGTGACAGTTTCTGATTTTGCTCTAAAGCTGAAAACTTAAAGGGTGGGTTATAGCTAAGTCACAGAGTACATGCTTAGCATGCACAAGGTCCTTGGTTCAATCTCCAGTATCTCCATTAAAAAAATAACAATAATAAAATTTTTTAATTTTAAAAAACATAAAGCTGAAAACAAATGAGGCATGTACCCAGTAATGTGTTTGGTCAATTCCATTGTTCCAATCCCAACTCACTGATTACAACACAACTTAGAGATTCATTCACCCAGTGAATGTAAGGAACTACTGTGTGCAAGAAATTATATTGGAAAGTGAAGAACTAGAGTCTAGTAAAAGCAATAAAACATGTATTTAGAAAAAGAGACACATATACACAAACACTGACAGACATACATTATACACACACAACTATAATTCATGCAAGATAAAAATTGCCAACATGCCTCTCAGGTAATGTACAGTGAAAGTGAAGGAAACATCACTTTTGAGTGAAAGGATCAGAAGGCAGCATGCAAACTGGCCCCTGAAGGATGGGTGGAATTTACACATGGGGAGAGCACTTGAAACAAAAGGCATAGCAGGGGCAAAAAACCTAGGTAAACTGCAACAAGATCCTTGAAATAAGAAATCCAGAGTGTTAATTAAATTTAGAGCAACTATTTCCAATACGAAAATACTCAAATCTGAGCTGCACCTAAAATTATGTATATTTCCATTCAGTAATGTAAGTTTTGCATCTGTATTTATCAACTTAATTAACACCCCAAAAAAAGTTTTATAACATAAACAATCTTAAACCTAGGTTAGACTATTATATTTGTTTTCCAAAAGGAATGAAATAAGATTTAAAAGATCTTTGAAAACTTGCTTTTCTGGAAACAGAAAAAGAGTTGGAAAATCACTTAAGTTTCTTTGTGCAAAAAATGGCAAAGGTGCACATTTAAGAAAAGGTGCTTCCATGCAAAATGTTTTAAATTCAACATCGAAAACCTCAGAACACACTGTAGATGAGAAAGTGTTATCAACACCACAATATAAAATAAGTTATGGTGCTATTTTTTAAAAAATTAATCTATTCTGTTTTTCTTGAATAATATCCTGCATGACTGCTCCTATCTACAATAAATTTTCTGCCCTTTTGGAAAAGCTTTGTTTTAGGATATTAATTCACTTGAAAACTAACAATAGTATAATTTAGGTTTTTTTTTTTTAACTTTGTTCAAAGTTCATTATATTTTCAGTAAATCATAGAACTATTTTAACACTCTCCTATTCAACTCAAAGGCAGAACATCAAAAATCAATTATCAAATCTAACCAATGTGTGCTATTCCTAATATGTTTGTTTTCTCCCTTGTCTTTCTTAAAATTCATTTTTCAGTATAAGATTTGAATTTAAAAACTTCCAACAAACAAAAGCCCAGGACCAGATGATTTCACAGGTGAATTCTACCAAACACATGGAGAAGAGTTAATATCTATCCTCCTCAAACTATTCCAAAAAAAATTGCAGAGGAATGAACATTTCTGAACTGATTCTATGAGATCAGCATCACTGTGATACCAAAACCAGATGAAGACATCACAGAAAAAGAAAATTACAAGCTAATATCACTGAAGAATACAGATGCAAAAATTCTCCACAGAATATCAGCAAACTGGTTCCAGCCATACATTAAATGGATCATACACCATGATCAACTGGAATTTATCCCAGGGATGCTAGGATTTTTCAATGTTCACAAAGCAGCCAATGAGATATACTACATCTCATATACTAGAAAGTCCTAAAAACTATTAGAGCTCATCAATGATTTTGGTAAAGTTGCAGAATACAAAATTAATATAGAGAACTCTGTTGCATTTTTATACACCAACAACAAACCACCAGAAAGAAAAACTAAGGAAACAATTCCATTTACCAACACATCAAAAAGAATAAAATACCTAGGAATAAACATACCTAAGGAGGTAAAAGACCTGTGATCGGAAAACCGTAAGACACTGATGAAAGAAAGTGAAGATGATACAAACATATGGAAGGATATGTTGAGTTCTTGGATTGGAAGAATTAATATTGTTAAACCCAAGGTAACTTACAGATTTGATGCAAGCCTTATCCAAATACTAATGGCATTTTTCACAGAACTGGAACAAATGATTTTAAAATTTGTAGGGAAACAAAAAAGACAAAACAATAGCCACAACAATCTTGAGAAAGAACAAAGCTGGAGTAATCATGCTCCCTGACTTCAGACTATACTACAGAGCTACAGTAATCAAAACAGTATGGTACTTGCACAAAAACAAACAGATCAATGGAACAGAACAGAGAGCCCAGAAATAAACCCACATATTTACAGTCAATTAATCTACAACAAAGAAGGCAAGAATATACAGTAGAGAAAAGACAATCTCTTCAATAAGTGATGCAGGGAAAACTGAACAGCTACACCTAAGAAGAATGAAATTAGAACATTCTCTAACACCAAACATAAAAATAAACTCAAAGTGGATTAATGACCTAAATGTAGTATCAGACAGTTTTAACCAGTTTTATAGTTAAAATTCCTAGAGGAAAATACTCTTTGATATAAATTATAGCAATATTTTTTACCTGTCTCCTAAGGCAAAGGAAATAAAAGCAAAAATAAACAAACGGGATCTAATTAAAGCTAAAAGCTTTTGCATAGCAAAGGAAACCATCAACAAAACAAAAAGACAACTTACTGAATGGGAGAAAATACTTGCAAATGATATGACTGATAAGGGGTTAATATCTAAAGTAAATAAGCAGCTCATACAACCCAACATCAAAAAAACAAACAACCCAATTAAAAAACGGGCAGAAGACCTCAACAGACATTTTTCCAAAGAGGGCGTGCAGATGGAAAACAGGAACATTAAAAGATGCTCAACATTGCTACTCACCAGAGAAATACAACTCAAAACCACAATGAGATATTCCCCTCACACCTGTCAGAATGGCTACCATTAATAAGAACACAAATAACAAATGTTGGCAGGAATACAGAGAAAAAGGAACATTTGTCCACTGTTGATAGGAATGCAAGTTGGTGCAGCCACTGTGGAAAACATAATGGAGGTTTCTCAAAAACCTAAAAACAGAACTACAATATAACCCAGCAATTCCACTCCTGGGTATACGACTGAAAAAAACAAAAACACTAATTCAAAAAGATACACGCACCCCAAAATTCATAGAAGCATTATTTACAATAGCTAAGATATGGAAGCAACCTAAGTTGTGTATATATATATACACACACACACAATGGAATACTACTGAGCCATTTTGCCATTTGCAGCAACACAGATAAACCTGGAGGGATTATGCTTAGCAAAATAAGTCAGGCAGAGAAAGACAAATAATCTATGTTATCACTAACATATGGAATCCAAAAAGTAAAACAAATGAATGAATATAACAAAACAGAAACAGACTCACAGGCATAGAGAACAACCCAGTGGTTACCGGTGGGGAGAAGGAAGGGGGGAAGGGAATGACAGGGGTAGGGGATTAAGAGGTACAAACTATTATGTATAAAATAAATAAGCTACAAGGATATATTGTACAGAGCAGGGGATATAGCCAATACTTTATAATAACTTTAAATGAAGTATAATCTATTAAAATGTTGAATCATTGTCTTGTTACACCTGAAACTAATATAATATTGTAAATCATCTATACTTCAATTTTTAAAAAATCAAATTAAACACACTTACCAGAAAATGTGAACAAATGAGGTTAGAAACATTAAAGTCACCGCAGGTAATCAAGCTAAGGAAAAGAACATGCCAAGTAGATACCTAAAGCAACTCAGGAACATTTTTACCAGACTTCACAACCTTACAAGTACAGAGCTGGGCTTGTGATATAGAAGCCCTGACTGCTGGCTGCCTCACTGATTTGGCCGCTGTGACGGTGCCCTCAGCTTCCCTGAGGAAGGAGGCCCAGGCCACCCACAGCTCCCTAAAAGCAGCTCTAGACCTAGTGGCCCCTCCAAGGACAGGTGCCTTCCCTGCCATAGGAAGAGCAAGCACTACAGGGCTTAGGAACGGCAAAATCAGTCCCATTAGAACCATTGAGCTCTCCTTGCATGGGCAAGTTCCACCACAGGAAGGTCTAATGTCCCCTTCTCCCCCGACTTTCTCTCACAGAGATAAGTGCTCTCTGTGTGCTTGTCTTTTACCTCCTTTTATGATGAAAATGTGCCTCAAACCACACTGAAAACAGAAGTCCAGCATCACTAGGGTAAACACTAGGGTAAATAGCCTCAGGCTCCCTCTGCCATGTGTCTGATGAGATTCAGCCCAGATGGCCTGCTCATTTTCATATTTTCTCTGTCCCTTTATCACAAATGAGAAATAACCCTATACAAATTAACAAAGGTGTTTGCGAGAAATGCTATATTTCAAGATGTTGGGAAAAGACCTAAACATTTTTCTTCCTTAAAAACTACACACATTCCCAACAGGTCTTTTGCTTCTTGCCTGTTCTGTATAAAGCACTGGCCTGTGCACTTATGGGCACATGCACACATCTACATACACACAGATGATTATTTAACTTACTTTACGAAAATACAGTATCACAAATGTGTGTTCTGAAATAAAAATTTTAAACGTGTAATGGATAAGAAACGTTCACATTTTTAAAAATCCTACAATGAATTTTTTGGGAGAAAAAAAATCAAACCTACTTACCAATAAATACAAGATTCTACTGCCACATATATTCAAACAACTTCTTAAAATTACAAGACTTTGGGACTACAAAGTATCTCAGAGATATATCTGCCTAAAACAAGGAAGATAAGTATTGTGATAAGCAGCCACTCTAAAAGATGAAAAGCCACAAAGACATCATCACTAGGGTGAATGAATCCAAGGGTTGAACAGCTCCTATTAAAATGGCAAGACGATTCTGGGGTGTAGAATCCTATCTGCAACCTAAAGACATCATCCCAAGGTATACTACGGAATAAATGTAAATATGAATATAAGTTCAAGTTAATCATGTTGTCTGAGGTTTAGTATTTAAAAGCACAAGTTTCCTAACAAAATTGAGTACATTATCTCAAGGGTTCTAGAAACTGTCTAATGCAGCTAACAACACGCAGCAAAATGTATTTCCAAATCCCTACTCCAAGAGTATGTAAGTCATACACTAGGTAGAACATATACAAACACATATACAGTATTCAAGACTGTAAGGATCTGCGAAATTTTTTTAAAGAAAAGAGAAAGACCTAACGAGTCCCACAACTAATTCCAGACTTCAAGAAGAACTGTAACCCTTCCAGCAAAATATACTTTATAGTTTCTGATCTGTCTCTGGAGTGTTACTGTTGGTGCGAATTTTCTTTGCGGTTGTTTTTTAATGATTCAGTTAGCTGGCTCCAAGTTTCAGATCCTGTTCTAACTACCTTGTGCACTTAAAACCGTGGATATGAGACCTGCGGGGCTCACTTCTTAGCACGCGGAGCTTTATCTAAGATTCTGGACACGACTAGTTACCAAAGCCTTATGCAGACGGGGAGAAGAGGAAGAGAGGGGTAGAGATCATCTAAAACTATCATAAATTCCAGATTTCTTGGCTTTCCTTTTGTCCCTTTGACATTCCGTTTGGTAACGTGACACGTCATCCAAATCCCTGATAGTACTTTCGAGAATCCCTCTCCCGGTACTAAACGAGAGCGACGCCGCTCCCCTCTCAACCCAGGGGGCGGGGGTGGAGGGGCTCAAATCGAGGCCCCCCCCCGAGGGCGCCGCTCCGACAGTCCGGCCCCGGATGCGGGGTCAGTCCTTTTGGGGGCTACGCCGCTGGGCATCCCTGGGTGGCACCCGCACCGGAGCGCCCGCGACCCACCGAGAGGCGCCACCGTGGGGAGCCACGCCGGGTCCCACCACACTCGGCCGTTCGGCGTGCCGCGGCCGACAGCGTGTGAGGAAGGACGCGGTCCAAGTCTGAGGAGCCCTCAGGGTTCACGCGCAGACAGCCGAGGGGGTGTCCGCGGGAACTCCCTCGCTCCTGACCTCCGTTTCATCTGTCGCCTGCCGACGAGCATGTCGCGCCAAGGAGCCGTCGCAGCCCGCCGGGTCCGCCTGGCGGCGCGGCTCTTCCACAGGGTGGCGGGGCCTCGGGGCCGAGAAGGCCGCCGGCCGCCCCCGCACGCCCCGTCAACCCGGCAGCCCGGCCCCGCCGGCTGAGGCGCCGCGTCCCCGGCGGGTGGCCGCGGGCGTCCGGTGCGCGGGCCGCGGCGCGTCCCCGAGCGCGCGCCCCGCCGCCCCCGCCGGCCGCGGCCCCGCGCGAGTTGCACTAACTTTCCGGGGCGGGGGAGGGGCGAGCGCCGCGGGCCTGGGCGCCGGGGCCTTACCTGTGCTCAAGTTGTCGTTGATTTTCAAGGGCACCCGCAGGATGTAGACCAGGAAGAGGACGATGAAGAACCACACGGTCCAGAGATAAGTCCAAGACCAAACTATGCACGACTTCAGCTGCTCCAGAAAGCCCGTGCCCGCTTCAGCCATTTTTCGGCGCTGCTCTCTGCTGCCGCGGCTCTCGGTGTCTGCCGGGATGATTCACCGGCCCGGAGGCGCCGCTCACGCCGCCGCCGCCGCCGTCGCCGCCGCGACCCGGGCGCCCCCGGAGCCCGCCCGCCCGCCGCCCGGGACGCGGGCGCGGCGGGAAATTGCGCGGGGGCCGCGGGCGCGCTTGCCTTTCCTTTTCCAGTCTTATTGCTAACTCTCCGAAGGTCCCTACAAGTGGCTTTCTTGGAAGGATCACGTGGCCCGTGCCCCTCACGTTCTGATGCCATTTATAATATGCTAATATTTAGAAAGACAGGCCAAGTGGCGCGCTGAGGGAAACTCTTGACATATTAATGGTAACTCATGTATGTTGAGAGTTTTCTGTATGGCAGGCGCTGTTCCAAGGTCTGCATAATCTCCCCAAATTCCCTTCAACAGTCTGTATTATACAGAGAAGGGAAACTGAGGCATAAAGTGATTGAGAGGTTTACCTTCAGCTCCAGCCAAGGCTCATTTGTAGTGTGATGGATGCCAGCGTCCGAAATCTCAAACCCTACGCTCTACTCCTCCCAGAATTTAGGTTCAGAGGGATGAACAAACCCGGGCAACTAGAAAAAAATAGACGTGCTCCTGTCACCGGTGAGTAGGTCTGAAGATAAATCACTCTGTTAAACAAGATTTGGGTTGCACACTAGATTTACCTTTGTTTTATCTTCCTTGAAGCAGCACAGGGGATTTCTGAAGAAATCCTGACAAGAAGAATGTTTGTCTTCCAATTTGGGGGGTGATGACAGTTCCAACAACTCTCAGCCTGTTTTTAATATAAACAATTCTCTGGGATAATTTTGGCTTATTATGAGCTGGCTACTTTAAACAAGAAGTAAATTATAAACTTTTTTTGTCTGTACTGAATGAAACATTGCTTTTACCAAATGAAATTTTAGAGTCTGTTTCTGTTCATAAATAATTTCACCTTCTGTGTATTGGATGGTAATGAAGCAATCGCAAGTTATCCAGTCAACAGCCAAGACATTTTTAGAATTCTGAGCATTCAGCAGAATATTTTACTGTAAATTTTTTCTGCTTACTTGTAGTTTCCTTTACAATAAAACAAGCTCCTTTAACTTTTCACATGCATTTTATGTATTATAGCACACATAAGAACTACTCTTACATTGTCACGAATTCCATTCTCACTCTCAGCTATCGGTTTCTCCATACATTTGATCTACTGTGGCAGTGAGATACAGGCAAAGATAAGAGAAACTGACACACATATAGGTTTTTATAGATACTCATTGCAGCACACTACCGATTTTTTGTCTAACAATGATGCCTGGACTCTCAGTAGAATAAAACAACATGAAAACATGAAACATCTATTTTACGTGATGATTAAGTAATTATCTGCAATAGGACTGCCTTCTTAATTTAAATGAATATCCTGGGGCCTGGCTTTTTGCTGTCAGTGAACCTCAAAGAAGGAACATAAATATGACTCAGTTGAGCCACAATTTTCTGATTGTCTACTAGATGCTCCTGAAGGGTCAGTCCTGTCTGACTCATCATTGCCTCTCTGTGGTGTGCAGCCAGAAACTGGAGTTGGAGTTGGGGTTGGAGACTTATTTTTATGCTTGGATGCAGAATCAATCTCGGGAGCTGCATCTGCTTCTGTATAGCTGGAATGCAGGACATGGAGCAGTGTCAAGAGGGATAAAGCTGAAGAGTGAATTTTGAAGGGCCTTGTAGAAACACTAAGGTGTTCACAGTTATTTGGCATTGCACACACTAATCCAAATGACCAATCCAGAGATTTATGTAAGTGGGGATTAAAGAAATATTAAGGATGTAGAATTGACAGGCCTGGATGACTAAGGCAGGCAGGGTAAAGATAGAGTAAAGAGTGGCTGTTGAGTGGGACCATGCATGAAATAGTGACAACCCAGACAAGTCCCACAACCACCTGACCATCTCCCAGTGGGCTGTCCCATAGTCACCCCAAGCTCATCACATCCAAAATGGAACTCAGTACTTCCTCACCCCCAGCTGCTCCTCCCTCTAGAGTTCCATCAGGGAAATGGGCATCACCCTTCTGGCTTCCTTATTCGGGAATCTGAGGATCATCCCACCCAGATTCCTCACTGTCACTCAGCTCCTTTCCTCTGCATATTCAACTGGTCATCAGTAGTTTAGGTACATCTCAGATCTGTCACTTCTCTCTATTCCCCTTGGATACCTTTTAGTCTCTCACAGCCTGATCAACTATCACAGAGAACAAGGTAGTGGGCTCAATGCCTCCAGTTTCCCCACAACCAACACAGCCACCACCAGCAGCCCTCACTGCCCCCTCAATCCAACTTCTTCCACATTTCTTTGACAGAATTATCTCAAAGCACACATCTCTTAAGGCTTCATCCACTCCTCTCCTAAGGGATAAACTCTACATAGTACAAAAGGCCCTTGCAGGGCACTCCTGCATACCTATATGCAGCCTCATAGCCCACCCCAGACACTCTTGTTACCACCAGCATTTCGGCAAACATGCCATTCTCTTTCACACCTTTGGCCTGCTCCATGGGACCTGCCTGTAGCACACTTCCCTGTGCTGTCCTTCCCAGCCAACCTTCTCTCCTGGCCACAACTGCCTGATAACAGCTTATTTAGAGATGAACTTGAAATATCACCTCCCTTGTGACACCAACTCCTTCCCTACCCTAGAGTTCACTCTCTTGTCCCTGAGTTGTGTCACCAGAGAGCTTATGGTGGGCTATTAAAGTACAGGCTTGAAGCCATTCAGTGATTCCTGGTCCTGCCATTCACTAACTGGGTGTTCTTTACATGTTACTGAGTTTCTCTGAGTCGGTTTCTTCACCTGTGCAGAGGATTACACTTGTACCTGCTAGATAAGTTGTTGCAAAGATTCAGCAAAATATGTAACAAAAATGCTTAGCACAAAACCCAGTTGATATCTCTCCTGTTAGTAAACTGGGCTTTTAATGTTAAGCAATTTGTTGTTTATAGCCCTCTTTACCTCCTAATACGAATAATGCTGTGTTTGGCACACGATCTCTCCAAATCTTGCAAAGAATAGTATACTCGGATTTAATTCAGAGAAAAGAATTAAGATTTGGTCTTCCACCATATGGTGAGCTTCCTTGAAAGTTTTTTTCAAGAGGTGTAAACCACCTATGGATTGTGTAATAGAATTAAATGGCCATTTATGGAAATTATGTCAAAAACAATATACTCCTAAATTCCTCCTAAGCTGGTTTATATGTTTTGTTAAAATGTATATCTTAGTCTGATAAAATATCTGAACTGAGTAAGAAACCAGTATATTAAGAAAGAACTTTAAAAGTTCATTAAAATTATTTCTCTATTGTTTCTTGTTTTGTTTTACAAGTGGTGTTTGGAGGTGTGTATGTTTATATTGGTTATCATAGTCTTTAGTTTTATACTTTGTTGTAAGTTTAAAAATATATTTTTGTAAATGATTTTCAGAGTTCATCTGAGAGTTAAATGCAAGAAATAACTGTTCTGTTGAAGTGGCAGTTACTTTTGTGTACACATTTGTCAAAACTCATCAAAATACACACTTAAAATGTAAACATTGTATTATGGGTCAATTATTCTGAAAGAAATGTGATTAAAAATAAAAATCATAAAACAAACAGAAATATGCATACTAAAAAAAAAAAGAAAGAAAGAAGTGCTCCGATTGTATAAAGAATCAGACCTAACTTCACCCTAAAAACCTGCTCTGACCTGTGAAGAATGGTTCCTCACTTTCAAAGAAAAAGTTGAATTCCTTTGGGAAAAAGTAGAGAACCAACACAGTCTTCTCCTTTACAGCTGTTGAAATATAATCAGGAGAGGAGACAGAGGAAGATAAATGAAATTTTTTTTTAATTCTGAGAGCAGAAATCAGATGTATTCAATAAAAAGCAAGACCAGAAATATGTATTAAGGAAACCTCTGAAGTTCTGTCTGGTCTTTTGTTTCCTAGGCTAAACAATTATAAGAGGTAACATTACCTACTCACTTTACTTAGTCTATTTTTTCTTTTTTAATCTGTTTTATTTTCATTTTTTCTTTCAGTTTATTGAGATATAATTGACATACAGCACTGTATAAGTTTAAGGCATACAGAATGATGATTTGACTTACATATATCATGAAATGATTATCACAATAAATTTAGTGAACATTCATCATATAGATAAAAAATTAAATAAATATAAATCAATTTTTGTGTGTTATGAAAACTCTTAGGATATACCTTCTTTACAACTTTCATATATAATATATAGCAGTGTTAATTATACTTATCATGTTGTACATCTCTGTTTCTTATTTCTCTAAAAACATTCTCTATTTATTCTTGACTATGCTAGTCTGTATCTTTACTCCTGGGAAGATATTGTAAGACAGGCTGGTTTTTCAGTTGCACTTTAAATAGTGTAGAAATGATAATAGTATACTTTTTATTCAAAGAATAAAAACCCAAGAGGTTTTTTTCCTTATAACACTTTCAATCAAAATAAAAATCCATTGTCTGAAATTTTCTATAATGTAAAAACATCATCAATTATCCCAATTTTATTATTTATTTTAAAATTGCATATTTTTGGTCCATGACTGGCTAGAATTTCAGGAACCAAAGTCACGTCTAGTATCTTGCTGAAAATTACAGGATTTATAAAATACCCAGCACTAGTGAAAACCATCATATAAAATAATTCCAATACAAGTACAAAGATAACATGCTACTTACTGGCTTTGTTCATGGCATGTTATTTTATGGTTTTGGCTTCAAATTTCAAGTTCATGCATACAAACCTCCAAAGCACCTGACAAATTTAGACTCATCAGTTAAACAATCTGTTGCACTGAAAAAAATTCCAGAAATTGAGTTAAACTGATGTCATAGAATTATTGGTAGAATTAAGAAAAATCTGATAGTTGTGACATAAGCTTAAGTTTGTTTTTATTGACACAGAGCATTTATTCTTTAATTTCTGACAATTAATTCCATTCTTTAACCAAAATGTATTCCTTTACACTTTATCAGTTACATTTCATTTGGTTCTCATTTCTCATGTGGAACTATACTTAGGCATGCAAATTAAAGTGAAAATTTCACCATCATTTGGTGTATCTGGCCTGTGTAGAAGCCTAATCTAAAAAGAGGGGGAGAAGAAAATCAGATTATTTTTATCTTAAAGCACATTTCAGACTAGTATTAAGTAATGCACTTGCCTGCTCCAGCTAAATTAATTTATTTCTAATATTAATTCTAAACTCTTCTTTACTTTGTCTTATAAAATTATGCAGGTCTCCCTATAATTTTGTGTTGCAATGCTATAGCACAGCTGCTAAATTTAGCACCTTATGCATATTTAACTATAAGGGGATTTATCTCCTTGTTAATAATGAGTGAATATGGATTATAATAGAAACTATGGCTTCCCTTGAGTTTTTCCTCCCTCTCAAAATAATTTTTATAATAGTATTTTTACAGTATAATTTTTTCTCTCTGATCAAAGTTTATCATTCAGCCTCTGAGCTGAAGATGTCCACATAATCAAGCCAATTTAAATTAAACTGTCAAGTTTGACTGATTGGACAAACTTTAAGAAATAACTTGCTAAAGCCTGGATTTAATTATCTGCACTTTGACTTTTCATATGCATTTCATATTACACTTTTATTACAACAGAGGCTCTTATCTTGGGCTACCATGTTTAGGTACATTTATCAAGTATTCCTTATAGGTTTTCTCATTGGCCCATGTTCTTTCATTGGATCCCCTCTTGAGCTTAACACACGCCTTGAATGCTGAATTAAATTGAAGTGATTATGTATATTGAGCTGAAGAGTGAGGGAATAGGGTTGTTTGATTTTTGACCTCTCAAACAAGTTGGTTTTCCAGACAAAAAAATTTAACCATTGTGTGATTTTCATGTAAGAAAGAACCAAAGCGTGTAAAATGACAGGAAAATATTTCCGTTTGAGAAGGAAGCCTAATTAGCCAGGTTCCCATCACTAAGACCCGAGAGCATTCTAACAGATGTTTGGCTGACACCAGCCTCATCTGTAAAGTGGGAACAATAACAACTCTTGTTTGTCATGTAGGAAGGGATCCTTGCAGAAGGTGGGAGGTTGCATGAGGTGGGCTGGGACTTTCCCAGTTTTAAAAATGAAAGTCCTGTGCCCTGGGAACCCCCTCAGTCACAGTGGGGCTAAATGACCTCTAAGTTTTCTTTCAACTCCTAAGATTCTAAGATGCAGGGCCTACCCCAGGCAAACTGTGAGGCAGAAAGACATTTATTCACACTTTCTAGCAGGCCTTTTCTCTTCCTCATCTGTCTAGAGCCTTTATTTCCTTCCCTTGACTGCTCTCAAAATCTCCTCTTGCTACTAACAATTTATTTATGCATAAACAAAATTTATGTCATCTGAAATAGTTACTCTTCCAGGTGCTGTTAAAAAATACCAGGTATCAAAGCCATAAAACAAAATGACTTTTCAAGTGTTTTCTGGCATCAGTATTATATTGGGAGTCAAGTGCCCTTAAGGAACCTTAATCTGCTGATAAGTTTAATTCTATCATACAAGGTAAAAATAAGTAAATAAATGAGTATATTATACATCTGCAGTTAAAAAAATGGAGCATCTATCCATTAAAAAAACAAGTGAACAAGCTAAACAAAATCTATACCTTACTGATTACTTCATTACTCATTTACTATGTATTTGTCTGTTTTATTGTTTACTAGGACTATGGAAAATAAATAGTAACAGTAGGCAAAGGTTATTTTTAATAAAAATGTATAGGAGACACCCTTAAATTTGAGGAAACTGTTTATTCTTTTTTCTGCAAATTAAGATTGTCATTTTAGTCAAGTTCACAAAATATCTGAGTTCCAAGAAATTATGGAGAAAACTGGGGTAAGCAAATGAAACTCCAAATCCAGATGTTAACCAGCTGTGATGGGATTTTAATTATGATATAGTAGAAGCAACATGAAATTTAGTAAATCAGTGTGTAGGTTTAGAGAGTTGGTCTCCAAACTGGCCAACCATAAAAAGAAAATTTTAACTCACTCCCAGAGTACACATATCTATTTACAAGTTAGTATGTTCCACAATACCAATACCCTATGTACACAGTAAAAATAAACACATAGGTTTTCAAAGATGAGTCGACTATAAATTAAGTTTTAGCACTGTCTCCCTAAAACTCAACAGATTGTATATATACTACCGGACTGCCCACATCCCACTTTAAGGATCAGTGGTTTAGAGAACTTCTATATTGACTGTTACTTATCATTGCCAAGTTGCCTTAAATCACCTGACAACGTTGCTGTCTGTCTCAGATAACACTAAAATAATTTCCTGCCTCATCTGAGTACCCTTAGCAGTATCATTCTCAGTGAAGCCTCATCCTATTCCTGCCCAGCCTCCTTGCAGTTGCTTCAGTGCATTAGTATGTAACTGCTTATGTCTGAACCTCCATGGTGGCTAAATGTTAAAAATAAGTTTTTATTTTGAAATTAGTGGCAGTCAAGATATGATAGTGGCTAAAACATTTTAAGGATACACTGCCCCGGGTTCCAAAAAGAAACAAAAGAGGGAAAGTGATGCAAAAGCATGATTCCTAAACACTTCTGGGACTGGTTGATAATTGGAAGGATTCTGGTTACCTCACGCCAACTATGTGGTTAATTGAATCCTATTTCTTTCATGCAGTTTTTTTTCATGTAACGGTGGCATGGTGGCAGAGCACCTAAAATTTCAGAAAGTGGGGACTTTATCCAGTCTACAGAACAAGTTATGTAAACTCTTTTAGTATTTGTTTCTAATAAATGCTTCAACATAGTCAGAATTTGGCCTGAAACTTGCTTTCACTTTAAGACATTACCTGGTAGCTGTGATGTTGAGGCTATAACGAAAGGAGATGGGGGAAGACTTACAGCTACCTATAACTATACAAAGCAACTGCTATCAACCAAAAAAAAGCCAGTGGTTGCATATGCCCAAATTGGCTTTGGTCAGTTCACAACTTGAGCTGAAACAATCATAATAACATTCAGAAAATAAAGAAAATTAGAAAAAAATAATGAAGAACCATGACCCTATATACCTTTTGTTATTTAACTTTTTAGTGTATTTCCCTCAGTTTTTCATGCATACTTTTTACATTGTTTTAATCATCCTCTAAGTTTATCATTGCAGGCTGCTCTTACATATTATTATTAGAAGATTTCTCCATGCATGTTAGTATAGAGTCTTGAAAAGCATCGTATTTTATTTAATGACTGCATGATAGTCCATAAGACATAGAACTGTTAAACCATTACACAACTAAACTTACTAATATTTTGCTATTTTTATGTAATTCCATAATAAATCTCATTGCATTTATAGCTTTTTATTCTTAAGTGTAGGGTTATTTTATTGGGGGAGATATGCAGACAGAGGTGGATTTGGCGGTCAAGTTAAGAACACTGTTAAGTTCCTAGATATTATATATGGTATCTGAATGATGCTGAGGTGTAGTCTTCACATTGATGACTTTTCAGACATTTTGGGGTTCCTGTAATAAAATGGGCAGTGAGATCCATAATTTACTTTTAACTTCTCAGACCAGAGGAAAATGCCGATATGATCTTTTAAGTGAGAAAACAAATTACTACAAGAAATTACTCTCTATCGGGTTAAAGAAAATCTGTCATTAACTAAATCCTTCTTTTATTTAAATGAATTAAATTTAAATTGCATGCTCCAGCTGGTACTTTTACAAACCTGAGCAGGCTGAAACTGCACAACAGTTTTGAGATTTTACTGTATTAACAAATTAAGATAAAGTGTTAGCAACAAAGTCGAAGCTAAGTCGTGGCGTTGTATTAAAAAATAAGAATTCTAAAAAAACTAAAATAAAGTTCCTTAATAAGTGCCGCCCAGTTGTTCTTCAAAGTAATTCTTCAAAACTCTACTCATCCTGACTATACAAAATCCTAAATCACCACACCTTTCAGTTGTAGCATGGTTGAAAATGACTGTGCAATAAGCATTATGAGATTTGCCCTGTGATTCAGGGAAATCAGATCTGCTGGTCAGATAGATAGTTGCCTCAATTTTGCTGTAACTTTCTTTACCATTTATTTACTCAAAACTATATAACAGACATTGAGAAGAAAAACTTAGGAGATCTGACTGTGGATTCAATAAGAGGAACAAGTTTTCATCTTAAATTTCTTATAAACTGTAATAGAAAATAACTTAATCTTCAGGGAATAACAGTCATCTTCTATCAATCCATTAGAAATATTCCAAAATTTGCAAACTGAAATCACCATACACTTATGCAGGCAATACTTAAATTGGCATCATTAAAATGACACACTATCCCTTGGAAATCACGTTTTACTCTCAAGAGTTTTCATCTATTCATTGGCTAGGAAAGAGTCAATGAAAATCCCCTTCAAGGAGCAACCTTTCCGAGAAACAAGTTTTACTGGTTAAACTGCACCCTATCTGTGTTAATTTTCCAAGGCTGCCACAACAAATGACCACCAATTTTGCAGATTAAAACACCACAAATTTATTCTCTCACAGTTCTGGTGGCCAGCAGCCTGAAATCAAGGCATCAGTAGGGCTGTGCTCCTTCTGAAGTCTTCTGCCTCTTGCAGCCTCTGATGGCTCTCTGGTTTGTGGCAGGATAACTCAATATCTGCCTCCACCTTCACATGGCCTGCTCCTGTGTGTTCTCCTCTGGTCTGTGTTAAATCCCTCTCTGCCTTTCTCTTAGAAGGACACTTGTCATTGGATTCAGAGCATATCAGATAATCCAGGATGATCTCCTCATTGCAAGATCCTTACCTTAATCACATCTGCAAAGACTATTTTTCCCAATAAATTAATACCCACAGGTCCAGGGATTTAATGGGCACATATCTCTGGGGCCGGAGGGGGAACACCATTCAACCACTACACATCCAACCTCCATTTAATGAACAAGAAACCACATTCACCCTGCAGACTCCTGTTCTCTCTTTTTGAATCATGAACAACAGTCTCAAGATGTGGAATCTGTTTACAATAAAGAGCTATTATCCTTGGTTTAACCTTTTGGCTACTAAAGAAATGAGGTTATTATAACCAAAAACCAATTTAGATTTTTTTTTCACTTTGGTACTTTAAAAAGCTCTCCAAATCTTTAGCAACCAAAGATAGAGCATTTCAAATTAACAGAGCAATATAATGCAAAACTATTCACCGTTTATTTTTATCCTATTAATCCTGATATTTTCTTTGTGTTTTTCTTTTGATTATAACTAAGAGAACTTGGGACTTCAAAAAATGTTTTGCTTTTTCTTGAATGTAACTCTCCTGTGATTTTTTTATTTATTTAAGTTGCTAAAAAAGGTGTGTATAAATTTGATAATTTTTAATTATCTTATATTTTCATTTTTACCTTATAAACGAAAAACTAAAACAGAGGTAATTATGCATGATAGACTTTTAAATGAAATTTAGAAAAACCCACTTTAAAGTATTGCCTTTGGTTTTTATCTTATCTAAAAAAAAATCTAAGGATGGTTTAAGGGGGCAGAACTCTAAAGTTATCCTCCATATAACCTTGGGCAAGGTACTTTACTGTTCTGAATCTCCATTTCTCCATTTGTCAAGTTGGAATAATGCATCACTCACAGGATTAAGTGAGTTCCCCTATGTGAAGCCTCTTGAAGTGAGTGTTAGTTCCCACTTCCTTCCTGAGAAGCTCATGATACAGGTCCTTATGACTCATCTAATGCCTTCCTCTAACAGCTTCTTTCTGCTATTTTCCCTGTTTCCACAGTTTCAGATTTTGGGTTTGCCAGGATCATTGGTAATGCAGGTTAGGTTAAGGGTAAGTAGCAGACCCAGACAAGCAAATAGGTGTGTTCACTGGCTCAAGGCAGATGCTTGTTGAAGACAGCCTTCCCAGCAATTCTCCTCAGACATGTAAACCACCATCCTTCCTTTATGTAGGAACTCTTTCTCCTTTCTAAGCACTCACCAAAAGACAAAGAAGAATTAAGGAATCCTGTCTGCAAAGGCCAATTCATTGTATATCAGATTATTTTACACTACATAATCTTAAAAGATAAATGATTAGGATCCATAAAGGGATTATACTCTAACAGGAACGATAATTCAGGTACAAAAATAGCTATAATAATACAGGGATCTTATAATAGTATATTTATATTTTTTCTCTGTCTTCATGCAATTGATATATTATAGTTTATTCTGTGTTACAAATCTGTTATAACCCCTCCACACACACACACACACTACATTGTTATTTTTGCTTAAACAATTATCTTTTAAAGAGATTTACAAAATAAGAACCAAAAACCCTGTGTACTAACCCAGGTAGCTACTGCTTCCAGTGCCCTTCATTTCTTTGTATAAGATCTGTATTTTCAACTGGTATAATTTTCCTTCTGTCTGAAAAAAAAAAAAGTCCTTTAACATTTCTTGTAATGCAGGCTGGCTGATGATGAATTCCTTTGATTCTTTTATATCTGAAAAAAATTCTTATTTCACCTTCACTTTTGAAAGATGTTCGTACTGGATATAGAATTACAGGTTGATAGATTTTTCTTTCAATATTTTAAAGGTGCTTCTCCTTTCACTGACCTCTCACTGCATTCTGAGAAATCTGATGTCATCCTTGTTTTGGTTTTACCATACTTAACATTGTCTTTTCTTTGGCCACTTAAAAAATTTTCTCTTTGTCATTGGTTTTAAGTAACTTGGTTATGTGCCTTGGTATCATTTTCTTCGTATTTCCTGGGTTTGGGGTTCATTGAGATTCTTGGATCTATAGGTTTATAGTTTTCATCAAATTTGGAAAATGGCCATTATTTCCTCAAGTATTATTTCTATTACCCTCTATCTCATCTCTCTTTTGGTCAAACTTGAAGTTATCCCATAGCTCACTGAGGCTTTGATAATTTTTTTTCACTTGAGTTCCATTTTAGATATTTTCTATTGCTCTGCCTTCAAGTCCACTGAGCCTATCCAGCGTATTTTTCATTTGAGACAATATAATTTTCATTTCTAGAAGTTTGATTTGGCTCTTTATCAAATCTTCTATGTCTTTAATTAACCTTTTCAGAATATGGAGTGCAGTTGTAACAAAGTCTTTGTCTGCTCTTCTAACTTGTGGCTCAGCTTCAGGTCTGTTTTATTGATTGATTTTAATCCTCATTATGGGTCACATTTTCCTGCTTCTTTGCATGTCTCATATGTTTTCACTGGATGCCAAACATTGTGAATTTTACTTTTATTTTGTTAAGTTTTGTTCTGGGATACAGTTAAGCTACTTGAAAACAATTTGATCTTTTTGGGTCTTGCTATTAAGATTTGTTAAATGGGACCAGAGCTGTGCTGATTTGAGGGCTAATTATTTCCCACTAGTGAGGAAAGACTCGTCTGAGTAGTCTAGCTGATGCTCTGTGAATTATGAGGTCTTCTAGTCTGGCTCAGGGAAACAGGCCATATCCCAGCCCTGTGTCAGCACTGGGCACTAGTTTCTCTAATTATTCATCATGAAGGATTCACTGACTGCCGCTCAGTGTTCTAGATGTGTGGGTTACATTGGTGAGCAAAACAAAATCCTCTGCCCTTGTGGAACTTACGTCCTAGGGCAGGTGGGCTGCAGGAGCATGGGAGCAAAGAGAGACAAGAAACAACAATCTGATTATGGACTCCTTCCACACACCTTAATCATTTTTGATGCAAATCCACACGTTTCTTTCATTTAACTCCGTAAGGTGAACAATTTAACTTGCTGAGTGACTTGGGTATCCCTGTTCCTTGCAAATATTCATAGGTGCCCTGAAGAGGTGGAAAGAATTGCTTTCAAAGAGTACCTAATAAAAATAAACTGTACATTGTTTAGAATTCAAAAATAGCTTTATGTTATACTGCAGATAAATAGGGCTTTATTAGTGAATAAATTGGCTGTGCTAATTGGCAGGTAGCTGTGAATGGAAGAGTGTCGTTCCATTCACTACACTGAACTGTGCTGGCTTCTAACTTTGAAGTTGCTGAACACTGAGTAAGGGCAGGCACATATGGGCATGCTTTTTCTGTCTCCTGAAGTCACGCGATGAGAAGATAGCAAATCATGCCCATGGCTACCAACAAAATATGCTAAGAGGAGGCACCTACCTTTCATGGGTTATGCGACCTCCTCTGTGTGACTGGAAATCTCAGGGTCACACTGCCCTTCTGGACATTGTATCTCAGACTGGGATACTCTTGGAGATCTGTGAGTTTTTAAAGAACCTTGGCAAGGACTTTTAAATGAAGTTTTTCCATTTGTGTGATAATCATGAGAAGCTGATGTAGATGCATTTTGGGGTAGTCTGGACAGTATCCTCTATTGCATAATCCCTGGGGAAGCATCCACACTGTGCTAATCTGGGCTCCAGGAGAGCTGTTCACAAAAACAGTGATGTGAAGGGGCCTCCTGGAGCAGTGTCATTCTCTGATTCTGCATCTTGTTAGTACCTAAAAACCATTGGCTGCATAAGGTTTTAGTGCTGCATTTGCATTTGATTCATTCATTCTACAAATGATTACTGAGAACCCTCTATGGTGGCTTTAAGAGCTGGGGATTCAGGTTTGTTTTCGTTAAGATCATATTCAGCTGATACAACAGATAATATAACTAATAGTGCTTTAACCAAACAGAGTGTTTCTTTTTTTCACATAATAAGAAATTCAGAGTCTAGGGCTCACAAAGCTGCTCGAATCCAGGTCCCTTTTGCAGGTCTGCTGAGCTTCCAGTACAGGGTGCAGCTTCTGTTCCCATGGCTGCAATATGTTGGCAGCATCTCCAGGAAACAGGTCCACATTCCAGGGAGGAAGAAAGGCAGAGGACAAAAGGCCAAAGGGAGGGAATCAGAAGTCTGTTTCCTTTAAAAGGCATTTCCTACCCAGCTACTTCTGTTTACATCTTATCACTTGGGAGGATAATGAGGGATAGAAGAAGGAAGACATTTGAGTAGGTACCCAGGTTTATCTACCACAGTAGTGAAAAAGATAGATATCTTCTCTTGAGCAGCTGATATTCCATTAGGGAAGATAATAATTTTCTTTATTATCTTTAGCAACTTGAGTTCTATCACATCCAGATTAACTTGATCACATTCAGAACTTTTCCCCTTGTTCCTCACTAGTGTCAATTCTAAGCCCTGGGATTTTGCTGTGATTCACCATTAAGTGCAGAGATAGTATCTATCTTGAAGTTATTTGGTCTGTGCTGGTGTTGGCAGTATTGTGCAACTGTCTAATCCTGGACTTCTGTTCTCAGCATCTACTTCACACTGGCTAAAATGCCTCTGATCTCCAAATGCAAAGTCTAAGCCTCTTTCTCTTTATCAGCTGCAAAGCTTGGAGCTGCAGCAGCCATTCTGTGACCATGAGAAGACCAAACAACCAACAAAAATAATGCCATAATCCACATCTCTCTTTTGCCACTTATATACTATCTTCATCATGTTGGACACCTTTTCATATGGAAAAGCAAGTTAAGAGCATAGGCTCTGGGTTAAGACTCCCTGGGTTTGAATGCCAACTGAACTATTAGCTGTAAGATTTTACTTAACCCAACCAGAAGCTTCAGTTTCCTTATCTACAAAATGAGTAATATCTAATTCATAGGGCTGCTGTAACAATTAAATGAGCTTACAAGTGCAAAGACTTAAAGCAGTGCAAGGCATACTTTAAAGCATCTGATGTACATGTAATTTACCTTTTGATTTTTTCCAACCATAAAATAATGCAGAAACTTGTCTGAGCTTTCCAGCTGTATAAGAACAAATAATGAATGGGCTGGATTTGGGTCACGGGCCATAGTTTGTAACCCTTGATTTGAGCACTGTCAGGTGACTTTCTACTGAAAGCATGACTGGCTGTACAAGCATAAGGCGGTAGAGTGCAGGGTACTCCACATAGCATGTAACTCTTGTTTTACTTACAGTTCTCTCTACCTCTACTGGTGTGCCCATCTCTCACACACACTCTCGCTCACACACACACGCACAGTTTACAGGTCTTCTTTGGCATCAAGAGCAGGAAGAAAGCCTGGCTCAGTCAGTATTCTTTCAATACATTTGCTATTGTCTTAACTCTCAAATCCAGGCTTTGAATGTAAAATTCAAGACTTTTTTCCTTCTTATTCCTAGTTTCTTTTCTCTCCCCTTACACAATTTTAGCTTTGTGTCTTTTGATCTCAGTACGATTCAGGGTAATCAGTACTTCATATATCATCCCAGCACAGAAATAAACAATATGATGAGAAATTGTTGTAAGTGATAGGAATGGAGTACGCTCCCTGGTTAGGAATGACTTGGAGTGGGGCAAGGACTACTTTAGGTAGGTCATTTGGGAAAGACCTCTCTGAGGAGGTGATATTTGATTTGAGACTTGAAGAAGAGAAAATGCAAGCCGTGTAAAGGGTGAAGCAGGGGAAGTCGGGCTGAGGGGAGAATCAGGAGACAGAGAACAGTATGTACAAGGGCCCAGAGGTAGACAGTATTTAATGCATTCCAGGAACAGAAAGGAAGTGTGGAGGGGCTAGGAGGGGGTGAAGAGAGTGGGACAATGTGAGACTGAGACAGGTAGGGGCCCTGTTAACAAGGGGTGTTGAAGAATTTTAAGTGAGGAAGGGAAATGACAAGATATGCATTATAAAAAGACCACTCTGATAAAAAATAAAAAAAAAAACTAAATAAATAAATAAAAAATAAAAACAGAGACTACTCTGCTGTCGCTATATAGGAAATGGATTAGAGAGAAATAAGAATAGAAGCAGAAAACCAGAAAGAGGTTTCCACAGTCTAGGCAGTTTGTTAGGGTGATGACACTGGGAAAAGAAGTGGACTAAGATATGTTCTGTCTCCTTTATACACTTATCACTAACTGGCATTTTCTTGTTTACTTGCTTAGCACCTGCCTCTCCCCGTGTATGGACTTTTACTGTCTAATTCACGATTGCATTGCCAAATACCTAAACAGTGTCTGGCACTGGGAGGAGTTGGAGAAAAACTTGTTAAATGAATGAACTGTGATTTCAAAAATTAATTTAACCCCAACAGTGGGGTTCTGCAAATTTTTTTTTCTCTAAAATATATGTTGGGGGTGGAGGAGATATAGCTCAATTGGTAGAATGCATGCTTAGCATGCACAAGGTCCTGGGTTCAATCCCCAGTACCTCTATTAAGTAAATGAATAAATAAACCTCATTATCTCCCCCTCAAAAAATAAATTTTTTTTAAATGTTAGAACACTACTCAAATCAGGAAACACTAGATCATAGGGGTCATGAACTTCCTTAAATTGTATGGTATGAAGTTTGCATATGTTGAGAGAGAGAGAAAAAGGGAAAGAGATATGAATGTGCAGACATACACGCATTTTTCTGAGAAGAGGAATCATGGCTTCCCTCAGATTTTCAAATGAGTCTTTGACTTGAAAAACAGTTAGGAAAGGCTGCATTCTGACTTGAATATGTCAAACTTTTCTACACGCTTTAGTGGGGAATACCCTAATTTATTGCTAAATATTTCCACATCATAAGGGCCCTTTCCTCAGATGCTAACTGAAACCTTTCTTTCCCAGAACCAGCAGTGTCCTTCCACTGAGTAAGAGCCGAGTCATGACAAGCCCAGGTGCTCCACGTGGTCAGAGAAGGCACATGGTGGCTTAATTTACGCCTTTCAACATCCAGAACTGTCGTTTGTCTGAAATGAGAACAGTGACAGTGACACCTGCTGGTTTCTCCCATGAACTGCCACCTTCAGCACTCCCAGTGAAAATTTCAGAAACATTCCACGCAGACGTATGCTCAGAAACACAAACTGCTTTCCCTTTCAAGCAGAATTTTGAAACGCTCAGTGATAGCGTTTTTGACCATGAAAGATGCCAAACATATCATCAAAAAGGAAAAGGCAGATGGAGAGAAAAATGTCTGCAACTACTACTAATGGTTTCTTATGTGGTCAAAAATGTTAAATGTTTTCGGAGGGGAAATCTGTCTATCTTGTCCTTTACAACTTCTGAGAGCTTTGGCGGGGGTGGAGGGGTGGAGGTGGGGCGAAGGGAAAGTTTTCCTTAATTCAAAATTACTAGTTCCAAAAACGTTCACCATTTGGTTTGGCTCGATCTTTAGCCCATCTGGAATTATTATTATTTCACAGCAGATGGGATGATGTGGGGGAGGCAAGTCTCCATCTTTTACTATTAGGTTAAGCTGCATGCGACAAGAAACAAAATAGCAGTGGCTTAAACAAGATATGGGTTTATTTCTCTCTCAGGTAAAAGTCCAGGTAAATGGTTCAAGCTGGTATAGTGCTCCCAAATGTGAAGAACAGGATTTATATACCATATGTGTGCCTGGACCTGATGGCCCCAAATGGTGGCAGTAAAGTTTCAGGCAACAGGAAGATGGAAACAAGGGAACCCATAGGTTAGGACCCCTGGGGAAGTTCCCATACAACACTTTTGCATATCCAATTAGTCAGCATTTAGTCACAAAGCTCTTACGGAAGCGGGGAAATGTAGTCTTCATCCTGCAACAGCAGCTGAGTCACTAAAAATGGCTACTGGCTATTAGAAACGCTGTTAGAAATATCAACTGACTAGTTCTGCCACAGATTATCCCTTCGACCTATGCGAATGCACCCTTCTTACCACACAGAATAGTATATTCACCCCTCTCCAAGTGAGACACCCCAAATACCCACCCCTTTACTGCAGTCAGCTCAAGGACTAAGACATCAGGATCTGCAGGTCTCATCAGGAGCAAATGTATTCCTCATTGTCCAGCAAACCATAAATTAAAAGATGTTATCTGCCCAGTATACCCACTATAAAATGGAGGTGTAGGAACAGAATAATCACAATTCAAAAACTGAACAAAATGGAAATTCCATTTTGTCATTGCTTATCAAATACCTCTCTGCAAGAATTTCAAGGCCTCCCAATGCTGACTGTAGAATTTGTTCCTTAGTCCTGGACAGCACTTGATTCTGCTCTTTGGCAAGAACTCCTTGTCCATTCTTCCCAAGAAGTTTCTTCATTTTTCTTCATCCCTCTTGGCTACAACTGGGGCTGCACAGCTTTCAGAGCTCACTGCAGCTGATGAGGTGACAACACATAGCAGTTTGCCTAGAATAGTACCTGATTATACCTGTTATCAATGTAGTTATTAAAGTTTCTGTCTTTGTCTCAAAAGTACTCTGATTTGGGTAATAAATTACATAATCACTTCACTCCTGAATTCAATTCACAAAGAACTAAATTCTGCCCACCACATGGGCTTGGAAGAGGACCCCAAGTTTCAAATGAGGTTGCTGCCCCAGATATCACCTTGAGTTTAGCTAGGTGGGACCCTGAACAGAGGACCCAGCAAACATGTACCTGGACTCTGGACCCATGGAAACTGACAATGAATGTGCGTTGTTTTTAGACACTAACTTTGTGATACTCTGTTACACAGCAACAGAAAACTAATACACCTTCTGAAATGATGGACCTGGGTGGGAAGGCAATGTCCTTATTTTTACCTCTGCCTTCAACCTTGTCTGGATGCCTAATTGGACTTTATTGAGAAAGAAAAACTTGCTTAAGACAATGCTGTTTGCTGTATGAGGCATTTTAAAAAATCACTCACTTCTGCTTCTCATCCCACACAGAATTTGGTACCAGAAGTGGTGTCCTACAAGTAACAAAACCTAAAACATGGCATTGTGTACAGGCAGTATACATCAACAGGGGTTCTACTGACACTTGAATATAGTACAATGTTCACACTGCTCTCTCTGGTGCATTTACCACCTCTGCCTACAGGCACCAAATGCCAATGACACCTCCTAATCCTTTTGATAATCAAAAGTAACTCCCTAGAGAGTTTGAGATTTGCAGATACTACTGTATAAAAAAATAAACAAGTTTTTATTGTATAGCACAGGGAACTATATTCAATATCTTGTAATCTACAAAGAAAGAGAATATGAAAATGAATGTATGTATGTACATGTATGACTGAACTATTATGCTGTACACACAGAAATTGACACAACATTGTTAACTGACTATACTTCAATTGAAAAAATAATAATTCTCTAGAGGAGTCTTTATTTTCCTAATAACTTCACTTCCCAAGAACATTTGTAATGAACCAGAACTTCCAGAATACCTTTTTCCCCCTAGGTGCTACTGTCCCCATTTTAATTTCCAAAATTCCAAATGAGGAAAAACCTCATGAATATCTGTATTATAGATTTATCTAATTCATACAAATGTATTACAAATGTATATCAGAGAGAGCCTGGAAAAATACTTGTCAGAAAAACTTACTTCTATTGTAATTCTTGATTTCAATATCCACAGAAACCCAGGCTTCACAGTTCCTCAATTCCTCTCCATTCCCACTTTAGCCAATCACTCCCTTGGTCATACTTGTCAAAACAGCTAAGTGTAACTCCTTAAATTCTCAATTTTAAGCACATCGCTCTAACCTCCACTTCCTACATTTTCAGGTCATTCCTTCTAAACATACCTATAATCCACTGACTGTGTCACGTTGTCACCATCCCTCCCCTCCTCTCATGTCCTCGCTTCCCTGTTTACCTAGCTTAAGTTAACACAAATTAACAAAGAAAGTAATCATTTTACATTATATTCTCAATGCTTTTTCTCAAAGCCCAGTCATGACTTTAAAAAAGAAATTAAACATGCTTTCATTGAGAAAATTTTTAAGTCTATACAATTCAAGCTAATGAAATATTTTATTGTACATAATAAAAGTGGTATTTTTTAAAAAAATTTCCAGGCCCAGACATCTGTAGGAGTATGTGAGGAAAGGATTCCACTGGAGTATACTTAGCAATACTCAATTGAATGAAACCATAAATCCACCTTTCCTATAGTAAATACTTTCACCACAGGCTTAAAATTCCTGTAGCATCAGTAAAATGTATTTTTTTAAAACATTACAAACATGCTTATGATGCATAGGAAAATGGAAAAATTTAGACTCTAACTGCACACCATATGTACTCCCAATTGTTCTAATTTACAACCAGTTAAGAATCACAAATATCCAAAGAAAGTATTTTAAAATAGTATATGATTCACTGGTAAGTGACTTTTATACTCAAATAAATAGGAAAAATTTCATTTTAATGTCACACTGAATTTCATTACTTTTCAATCCAAGAAAAAAAATAAACTGAGACATGGTCATGAGTTCAGGATTATATATATTACAATTTGCCTTGTTATAATACATGTGTGGCTTTATGATAAAAATAACTCAGGGACATATGGAATTCAAGCTAATTTGCATAATTGTCACAAGAAAAAAGCATTAAATGCATTTCTGAAATAAGTATTTTCATTTAATTCAGAATCTCAAAACAGCATTAAACCTTGGCCTTGTTTAAAAAGAGTTTAGTTAAACACTAAGCTAGCTAAATAACCTTCTTGAAAGGCTTAAACACAATTGATATAGAAAATGCTTTCCCTCTAATCCCAATCTTACATAAATGAAAGAGGTGAGGGGGGAAAAGGTAGACAATTTCTTTAGCAGCATATATGGCTAAATCCATCAACCACCTTAAACTAGAGTGTCCATTACTAACCCCATTAAAAAGAACTGGGCAAATATCAAAAGTTACCCACTTCATAAGCCAAAAGACAACAATTTCAGGGTTATGGTAAGTAAAGTATTTTTGAAACATTTTCAAAACTTTTAACATTAAACTAGAGGAATCATCTCTTCATTTTAAGAAAGAAAGGCATAACACAAAGTAAAAGACATTTAAACTAAACTGATTTTCAATCTCCTTTGAACAAAAGAAATAAAAAATGGTTGATTAGCTAAGCTTTGTGGTCTAACCAAACTAATTAATTACAGTGATTTTAAATGGCAACAGCCCATCTGACTGGGTAGCTTGACAGTTCCGAATACTTTTGCAATGATTTTTTTTTTTTAAACGCAAAGACACTAAAATGATCCGGTCATGCAATGTTCATCTTATGCATTCTGCATCTCTTTGCCAATCTTGTAGCTAAGGATCTTGTTCCAATCAATCTTAGTGCGTGTAACTGGCAACTGTCGACGTAAGGCTTTGAAAGTAGTGTCCGACATTGTCTGATAATTCTCACTGATGGCAGTCTATGAAAAACAGTAGTTGAAAGTTTAAAGAAATAAAAGAAACAGAATAATTTATAAGACAAATATTTTAGCAAAAGCCATTATTTAAGCAGCCTGTTTCACTGCCTTTAAAAAGTCAGATAACAACCTCAATATGGTTTTTAAAGCTGTTTAAAAGCAGTTAAAAGAAAAAGCTTTTAATCATTTTGAATAATTAAATTTAATAAAATGAAATTACAAATTAGATTTATTATCTGTGTGTCATTTTGGATCTATTTTACTATTTCTCTCAGAACAATTTTATAAATTACAATTGTTTGGAAGGAGTGGAAACGGGTCCAATCCACAAATTAAATGTTTAAATTCAAGACTGCAGTTTAGAAGCTGAAAAAGACTGTAAAAAGCAGAGTACAAAATGAAATGTGATCTAAACAGATCACACATAATTCAAATGCTTTGGGAAACACCTCCTAAATTAAAATTTCCAATCAGAAACTAAATAACTATTTAAAATCTTGGCATATTTTGACCAATACTCAGAAATTACACTAGGCTAAAACTGAGTTTTAGCTACATTTTCACAAGTTTACCCTTCAAAAAGCAAACAACCAACCCCACCTGCCCAGAAGACTGTATTTTACTCTAGTGAAACAATGAAAAAAATCCAGGATCATAAATGAAATTAAAATTTTAGTGCCATTATACACATGCAAATATAGATTATATTTTTTGAAAATCATACCTGGTACTCATTTTCTGCAGCCTCTACAATCTTTATAAATTCTTTTGCTGTTTGCACCTCATTCTGAATGAGAAACAAAACCAAAAGCAAATGAAATAGTAATTTAAAACTGTACCACTATTATTTTTAAATAGGTATGTCAGTATGTTAATGATTTGCTAAATAATTCAGATGGTAATTATGACAAAGGGAAAATACTGTAAGATCAATCATTCTAAATCCAAGGGGAACTAGGCAAAAATATTTTAAAAGTCTACAGAATGAGCATAGTCTCAGTTTCACTGGTTGAAGAAAGTAAAATCTTAATAACATACATTTACGAAAAATTCAATTATAACACTCAACACACATTCCAACAGATAATCTTTACAGGTAAGAAGCTAGTCATAAATTTCTTGTTAATCATATATTGCTAATTAATGACTATACTGTTAAATATTTGCTAAACAATATTTACCACCATAATGATACATATCAAAAATACTACCTATTAGAAAAAGCATATGTTAAAGTTTAAGGTGAATTTAGTGTTTAAATATTTTCTGGAAAATGTTTTTTTTAACCATTCTGATATAAGACGTTTCTTTGCTTTTTTCCTTACAGTAAAAGTTAATGGAAACTGAGACCTTTTTATAAAATAGTGTTAATGTAAAATTATCTAATACCATACTTTATATATATTATTTATATCTATTTATACATATATATTTATGTTTATATAATGGGTGCATTTTTTTTCTGCCCCAAAACAACAAATGAAAATGAAAACCCTTTAAGATAAATGGAAAAAGTAATTCCTAAAACACTCCACACAAGTTGGAATATAGTCAAGTTTAATTACTATGACCAGATCTCAAAACTCCATTGTCTGTAATTTTGTAGATAAATCTCTCTTAAGAATCTTTTCTCAATGTCAAGCTCTTCAAAGAAGACACCTGTTACACCAATATTAGTAATACATATATACTCATGATATAGAACTATACTGAATACAATGTCTCTTGGAAAACCAGACATGGCTAATTATCTTTACTGGCAAATTTTGCAAGAAGAGTACCACTTAGCAAAAAAGCAGAAATCACCTAAATGCTAATGAAAAACTGGGAGAAGAAAAACAAAACAAAACAAAACAATCAAACAAAAAAACAATAAAAGAAGAAGAAGAAAAAAAATCCAAAAATTTCAGTTTTCTTTTCAGGTAGCATCTGGTCTAACACATTCACACGTTTCTTGGTATTAAATCAAAAGTGTTCTTAAATTAAAAATAATCTTTTCTTGTAGGGTAGCTAATTTTGAATATTAGCAGTTGATGTTTATAATATACTAGTGCTTTTACATATACAACACACAAATATTTACCAAAAATGTCACTGTTAACATGTTATATTATTAATATCCTTGGGACAAAAAAAATTCCAAAGAGAAACAGCCACATGTGCAATAAAAAGAATGTGTAAAAGAACTGTCAGAAAACAAAACCAAGTTCAAAATTTCTTGAATTTGAAAGCTGAACTTCTGAAAAATTTCATTAAGCCATAATCCATATAGAGGAAAAAAACATACAATAGGGTTTAAAAGTTAAATACAGGATCAAAGATCCAAGTTTAAGAGCTAAAACTATAAAATTCTTAGAAGAAACCACTGGAGTAAATCTTCATGACCTTAGGTTAGTCAATGGTTTCTATTAATATACTAAAAGCACAAGAAATTAAAGGAAAAATAAACTGGACTATATCAAAACTAAAATCTCTGTAATGAGACTACCAAGAAAATGAAAAGACACATAGAGTAGGAAAAAATATCTGTAAATCATGTATCTGATATAGGACTTATACCCAGAATATATAAGCAAAAAATAACAACAACAACAAAAACACAAATAACCAATTAAGAAACAAAGGATCTGAAAAGATGTTTTTCCAAAGAAGATACTCAAATGACCAATAAATACACAAAAAGATGCTCAATATCATTATCCATCAGGAAAATATAAATAAAAACCACAATATGATACCACGTAATACCTACTAGGATGGCTATAAAAAAGACAGATGTAAGTTTTGGAGAGGATGTGGAGAAACTGGAACCCTCATATACAACTGATGGGAATGTGAAACGGGGCAGCCACTTTGGAAGCAGTCTGGCAGTTCTTCACAGGGTTAAACACCCAGCAATGCCACTGCCAGGTACATACCAAAGAGAAATTAAAACCATGTCTACACAAAAATAGTACATGAAGGTTCTTAGCAGCAAAAAGTAGAAAACTACAAATATTCATCAACTGATACAATAGAAATAAAATCCGGTAAAAGGATTATTATTTGGCAATAAAAAGGAATGAGATATTGATACATGCTCCAAC